>NC_091828.1:87062500-87362500 GCF_038994185.2 Dermacentor albipictus | reverse complement strand
TAGAGGATTGGTGGAGGAAGTCAAGGGAGAGATACCATAAATGGGGGAGATAATGTTTCCTCTACTGTTTTAGATTGTTATTTTGGGGGGGAGTGAAAACTAGGTTAAGGAAAAGACGATATAAAGAAAGGAAAAAAAAAGAATAAAATAGGAGGGGGACCAAAAGGCTAGGTGGCGCCAGCCGCCGCCCGTTACAAGGGGTATAGCCGCCATCCATCCATCCATCCGCACTGACCCCACCACTCGCCATCGATATCGTATTAACCAAGCCAACGTGTCGTGCGATACCCCTTATAATGCCTTATATGCGATCTGACGCTGTTGGTTAGCTTTTTTCAACGTGCAGAGAGGCACGCGTGCGTTTTACCATTCGGCCCCTGTCCGAAATGCTACCGGCAGTAGCGACCACGTAGTCAGCAGTACTCGATAGCCACCCCGGCGGGATCACACTAATAAATATATCTATACATATACATATATAAAACAACCGCAGGTGGGGATCGAACCCACAACCTTCGCATTTCGTGTGCTATGCTCTACCAATTGAGCTACTGCGGCGCTGTTTCCCCATCCTCTTTTTTGGGTATTTACGTGTCCTAGTAGAACCCTGGGAGTTCCCACCTGTGGCAAGTTGTTTTTTCATCCACTTTAACGTCCATTAATTCATCATTTCATTTATTAGGCACGAGTAATTTCTAATATGTTATCCTTGGTGTCAACGTTTGTTGGCTTCTTTTGATATGACAAAAAATTCGGGCCCCTCGGTTAACCCCCTTTCTTCTCGTTAATTATATATATATATGAAGCACAGGTGCAAGTGAGAGGTGCTGGCGTAACAGCACGCCTCCTTGTTTGCTCAAAGCATACCAAACACCAGTCGAACGCAACATTTCATACAACCTTTATTTGCCGAAACCTACCAACGCGACGATTCCTGGTGTAGCTGTGCACCTGCGTCAGAAAAAAAGAAAAACCGCGCATTAGACTTCTGCAGTACTTTTCATGCGCACAATAACGGAACACTTCTTTGTCAGCAATGTACTGGACTTCCACAGGGTGTTTTCGGTCCGCCCGTACAAGTTCATCATTTGAAACCGTTCTAACCACTACAAAGAGGACTGCGATACATGTAAGCATAACATACTTATGCACTGGCTTAAAATACGAATAAATACAATCTTGCAGCTTTCTAAGAAAAACAAGTGCTGCCCGACAAGGGTGAACTATGTGGCTTGAGAATTCTGTACGCGCCCAACATTCTTTCAGCGCTGCACTTATGATCTCCACACGCGCCTTTCTAACATCCTGCCTAGCCCCAGCCGTGTAGGTTGAGGTGGTATGACCGTTGCAGCCAAGAGACAAAGGACTGCGATTCAAATGGGCTTAAAATCAGGCGCCGAGTTATAATTTCAACAAAGATAGAATTACCGCCTTCCGAAAGGCACTTTGCTGCTTTAATAAGGTGAAATATGTGGCTTTAGTGCACGTTTATCTGTACAGATCGTTCAGCGCTACGGCCACGTGGTCCTCTCACGGTAAGTATTCTACGTGGTGCTTATGTTCGAAAAAATAAATTTCAACGCGTTGCCTTAAGCTTGAAATAGTTGTAGCTATTCTCTATGGGATACAATTCTAGTGCAGTTAACTTACTCGTTGAAGCAGATGACGAGATGGCCCGCATATCAGATTCACAACGTTCCAGGGTGAAGGGAGCGGCGAAGTGGTCCGAGTCAACTCGCAGGCCTTGGATGGAAGGAAGCGTCACAGGAAGCGTGGTGAACAATAGTCACACGTAGTGGATTGGCGGGGGGTGGCTGGGTGGCGTGTTTCTATTTAGGCCCAAGCCCAGCGCTCGACCGCTGCGCCACTATGCGGTGCTCGCACGAACCGCCGTTTTAGGTACTTTTTCACCGAAGCGGCACGGCACGCGCCCTAGATCCTACTAGGTACGTCCCTAGGCACTAGGGAGATGCGGTACGCCTGGGCGCGCAGTCTGCTTCGCCAGCTCAATTGGCCAGCTCGCCAACGGCCTTCGGCGACGCCCCGCCGTTCTACGCGTTTGGGTCTTCGGCAAGAACTCCGTTGTTGTTTTTGTGCGCATACACTGCGGGTCTACGCAGAGTGTAGAGGTAAGCATTTCCTTGTTTTTGTTTCTGAACTTGGTGTGATACTTTGGCATCGCTGTGTGGCGGCTGCGTCTTGGCTGTTGTGTGGGCTGGGAGAAGGCAAACGTTATATACTGAACGCTATACTGGTGCAGTAACCCGCGTTTCTCACCGGAGATTAAGCGTACGCTTCCGTCTTTTGATGCTGGTGTCTCGGCTTCACTGAAGAAGTCGCAAATACACTGTGAAAATTGTGGCAGTTGAAACAGATCAGCCCACGAAACATGCTTTTTAATTGCTAACGCGCTTCTGACTGGTGTTGTAAGTCGCGAGCCACGTTTTTCTTCGCGAAATATGTGTCCAGCCGCCAAGTTCTGCAACACCAAGTCAGAACTTAGCCGTTTTTGTAACCCACGTTGCGTGGTATACGCACCGCGTTCAACGAATTTCAATTTTTATCATAATGTGGTCTTAGTTTTATGTACCCTTCCTGTTTCATGTAGAAACGTTTTCTACGCTAGATTTCCCTATTTCACTCATGTGATATATGGCTCTATTACTTTTTTTTGTGATCATTTTGTACCATGCTGTGCCAAAATTGATGATTTACTTGGCTTCTATTTTCCTGTTTGAAGTACTACATTCAACCACTGTGGTCACGGTTTGGGTCTTTTGAAAAAGTTACAAGCGATTTAGTTGACGTATGGGTTTACTCTCTTCAACTGCTAAAAAATACAATGTGTAAACATATTTTTATTTACCTTGAATTTAACTCTTTCATATAATTAATACCTGGTTGACTCTAGGTGCAGTTTTTGACGCCTTAGAGATTCTCAAGCACTGATCTATCACTTTTGCTTGACTTAATAATTGCTTTAGTGTCCCTTTAACAAGTCCTGTAACTGAAATAACTCGCCTTTTGCATGTGTCTCATCCCGTGTGCTGCAGGGCACTGCCCTCAGCCTTGTTCTTCAACTCCTTAATAATGAATTGCCACATCATATTGCTATCAAAATATGTCCTAACATAGTTGGCTGCATGCCGTACCTTGAGGCTCCATTGGTCAGATTACTTTTAACATTGAGTTCACATACTCTCCATGTATCTGACACTGGGCAAATGAGCTCTAGCTTCTGTTGTACTGTCGCATGATGATGCACTAGTGAAGTCGGATTGTGCACGTGTCTTGAGTACTCCCGTTCTTTCAAGGAAAGTGGGTTCGTCATATCATCTTATGTGCAAGTTTGAAGATGATTGTGTTTGTTCTGCAGTTTACCCCATTGCTGCCATTACTTATGAAAGTGTGATGATATTGAGATAAATAACGACAGCTGACGCCTGTGGGATTTCATATTATGATTACAGAATACATTTTCTGTCATCACTGCTAATGAATTATTCTTGGCTTTCCTGTTGGGCACAAGCTTGCCAAAATAAAGCTTTATTTTCATTTGTTGCTTTTTTTTTCTGCCATCTGGAGCGCTCCAGCCAGTGCGTGACAGTACCTTAAAAAATTCCTTGCTACAAGGCATGCCTGAATATGTTGGTCTCCTGCAGGCTATTGACTTGTCTTGGTGTAAACAAATCAAAGTGCGAAAAATAGATAACTTGCATATGTCCTGCACTTATTTCATGTAGCTATCAAAAAACTAACTTGCTGGCCTCGCGCCCACTTGTCTAATCTGTGAGTGCTTGTAAGCTGTAAACATTAATGCAATAATATTAGCTGGACTGCATGTACAAAGAACTAAGACGTGCACATATGCCGATACTCACTTCCTTACAAATCTAAATAAAGAAAACTAACCCCACCTTAGATTTAGGTAAGACTATCCTACTGAATGTCTTACCTAAATGGTAATATTACTCCAGTTTAGCTCCATACTTACAGTTTGCAGAAGGAACAATTGCCAGATCTAAGAACATTAATATTCTCACCTTTTAGCCATGTGTATTCATTGTCACCTTTTATTTTATGTTTTCAAGTAAATATATTAACAATAAAAGTAGTGAGGATCATAAGCGCAGGCACTGTAACTTCAGCCAAGCGCATCAGTAACTCTAGATGAATCCACACTGACATGGAAAAAAATGCTCAGATTCGTGTTTTAGAAAGGGCAACAGATCTTTGAGATAGTGATTGGTAAGTTTGGCAAAAATAGAAGTTTGATGGATGGCCGCTTAGTTGGCTTACATATTTCATGTGAAATGTTTTGAGTATAATTCATGGTATGTTTACTAAGAGGTGGTTCATGATCATTAGTCTCATTTGCTTGTTCAAGCTGGAATGTGATGTCCATTGTCAGTACTCAGTTATAAGAACTTCACTAAATGATTAGAGCAAATGTTGCGTGTCAATATCGAAGGACGCAGATTGTTGTGAAAGAGAAACAAGAAAGAATAGTAGGCTGCCAATGAAAACAATTTAATCTTTAAACGTGTCAACAGCAGTTGCAAAACAACTTGGCACATTTGCGCGGCAAAAACATAACAGACAGTACAACAAAGAACAAAAGGTGAAATGTGAAGTCACAGAGGAGAGGTGGCAAAGAAAATAAAGAGCTGTACAATGCCAAAAGGATATGGTACAGAACGAAGATAGCATTTTGTTCAGCTCATCTTACGTCTCTTCCATGGTTACCTTTTTCATGCAGTGCACCGTCTACCTCTATTATGCATTTCTGTGGCATCAAGGCATGTCTTGATGTTGCATCATGGCGTGTATTGGTGCTGGTCGCATATCTAATCAACACAGGACTAACGCTACAAAAAAAATTAAAATGGCGTGCTTCATGATGAAATCATGGTTTTGGCATTTAAAACGCAGAATTAAATATTCAAAAAATTCACACTCTATTCACACTAGGTTGAGAACGACACAAACAGAGCTAGAAATGTTCCTGTGACCAAAGTAACAAAATTTACGAAGAGCGCCAGTGTAACACTGCCAATCACAATTTACTGAGGTGTGAGCAACCGAGGGCCACCATGTGGCATCAATGTTTGAAGCACAACTTATGCGCAAGGCTGGCAACTTGCAAGCTGAACGGATGCTATTCATACAATGCTTTGGGCTGTACCTTACTGCTACCAATCAAGAAGCCCTGCCTGATAAACAAAAGCTAGCCCTACAGCTCACTATAACCACAGCACTGGTGGTTTTTACACACAAAATGAAGGAGTGAAGGACAGCTGAAGTGCAAGCAGGATCGCCAATGCAGAGCACGAGACAGTGCTCGACCTGAACCAGTGCTCATCGCTACGGACCTTTCTGCATTCATGGCCCATGTTCAGTAAACATCTTTTTACTTGCAAACCTAGATATTGTAAGCACTATTAACATACTTCGTCATTTTAATTTGTACATAGCCATCATCATCTTCCCTGTTCTACTTCTTCACGCATGAGCTGGGGCATTTCCTTTTTGGAATAAAAAGCGCTTGACAGCTTGGTTAGTCTCAGTCTTACAATATTAGTGCTAGATTTCAATACAAATAGCAATATCATCCTTGAAAAGTCGCTTGAAGCAATGGCACTATGAAGGCAACAGAACTAGAGGTGGACTCTTGGTAATGTGCGGATGCTGCATGAAGTATTTAAACCACCTCAAGAAGGGACAGACAATTGATATAGGGTTCAGGAGCAGCTGGCTATGCAATTTCATAAAAATAACAAACTGCAAAAGGAAAGGGGCACGTTAGCATTAGTAACCACTGCAATCAGACTTTGTGAGCTACAATTACTGCTTAAAAATCATCCTAGTGCAGGCTGAAAATGGGCATTTTCGATGACAGATGATGTGTGTTCAACGTATTCACTGTCCTTAAGCATGCTGAGACATATTTAGTGGGTCAACTGTGAGGTCTCCATAAAGTTTGAGTTCTTAATGGCATTTGGCCCCAGGTACATCATCCCGCACACTTTGGCTGAGCACATGTCCACGTTTTGTTTTCCTTTTTCCAGCTGTTCTTGGTCGGCCGGCAGGAATGCGTCCCGAACCTCTCGGTAGGCCAGGTTGGCGCCTTGCCAAGCTTGTTGGTTGTACCTTAATTTTTTTACCATGCCTGATAGCCCTTCCCATGGCCTTTTGCTTCAACATGTATGCAAACACAGCGCTGCTGGTGTTCAATTTTAACAGGTCTTCTGTTATGGACTTGATAACAGCAGCATACTGAGGAATGCATTCACCAAGTCCATGGGCGCGCTGGTATGCTTCATTGAATGCAGCACACTCTTTTTTGTGGTCCTGCGAAAAGTCACGTAAATGAACATGTTTAAATCTTGAAAGTCCTTTAAGCCAACAAATGTTTTTTGCTTTGAAGTGATGTTTGCTAAAGCCAACGCACTTACATATGTGTTAAAAGAAAAAGCCAAAGAAGAGAACAGGGACGCAGACGGATGAAGCCATCAAAAATACACTCCTTTGATAAGTTGTTCAAGTCATGTTCTAGTTTGTGGACATCTTAACAGAGTACATTTTCTAGAAGTCTACAAGCTATAGATAGAGATTGTATATTAGCCATTAAAAAAAAGGCTATATTAAGCACCCAAAAAATGCACCTAAAGGTATATTTTAGGTGCTGTAGAGGCCACAATATGCACAAGCTGTTTGCACACAGTAATTTTTTTTGGCATGTGCGAATAGTAGATTTTGAGCTAGCAAATATTGATTTTGGATGAACATTTTCTCAATCGAATATTGAATAGCTGTTGTGTAGAGAATTCACTGCAAACTTCAATGAATGAATGAATGAATGAATGAATGAGTGAACTTTTTTAATTTATCAGGGTGAAACAGGGGCTTATGGAATGTAACTACTGAATATTGTACTAATTGTTCTGTGGAAGAATGAGATCAAACTTTGGTACTGTAGGACTTGTTAAATAAATGTCAAAAACTATAAAGAGGTTAATTGAGAGTAAAGCATGGTGCAACTGCCTTTGTGAATGCAGTAAGTTAATGAGAAGAAACAAAAGTAAAACAGTGCACGCATTAACAATTAGACTACAGCTATGACTAGAAGTATAAAGGGGATGGTGCCATAAGCCATAACAGTGCTTTCACCTTAATTAGACATCTCAATTACACTTAATAGACATCTTGCTGCTCATACTGACACTGTAGCCAGCACGTGCATACACGTAAGCGAATGCTTACGTGTATGCATGGTATATATGCTTCACTGCATGACACACTAGTATTGCGACGAAGCGGAATCAAAAAGACCGATTATTACTATTACACTTTGAAAAACTATTTTTGTTGTGAATATAGAATTGCACAATATTCAAAACTACTAGTAAAGTTATGTCTCATATCTACCTTAAAGTACAAAAGCCTTCACTTAGGGGAGGAACAGTATTGTGCAACCCTTCATAGTCTATACACTTGGTTGGATTTGTGACAGGCTACCACATGGACTAATAGAATGTTGCAGCAAACCTGTCATTTCATACAGTTCCTGATGCAATGAGCAGG
Source organism: Dermacentor albipictus (assembly GCF_038994185.2). Lineage (NCBI taxonomy): Eukaryota > Metazoa > Arthropoda > Arachnida > Ixodida > Ixodidae > Dermacentor > Dermacentor albipictus. Next base: position 87,354,916 of record NC_091828.1, on the reverse strand, counting down.
TAATGGAGATATAAGGGCTACACTTCTTACAATGCATCAAGTGCCACTTGCTTGCACAGAAATTGAGATGCTAAAATTTCAATTGGCATCTATAGGCATGTAGATTAGAAAATTGATAACTCACAGGCACCATCAAATTTCTGATAAATTTCTTCATAACCCATAAATTCTAATCTTCTGCCTTTGATTTGAAGAAATGGAGATATAATTCAGTGTCTGCTCCTGAATGACAGCTTAGTGATATTCTTCAAAAGTTGTAGGTATTTTACTGCATGCCAAAATTATGGTAACGTTTCTTGTTAAAAAAGAAAGCCACATGAGCTTATCACTGTTCCCCCTCCTAATCATTTAAAGTGAATGCCTTCCTTTGGACGCGTTACCCATTATTGATGTTTGGGCACCAACTGGTAATGGAAGCCGAGTGGCACTGGCTAGGTTAAGTAAGCTAAAAGGTGGAAGAGTTGTATGTAGCCCTAATTGGATATCTTAAAAAGTTATTCACATTTCTAGATATACTTAGCACACTATAAGAGCTGTATAATGCTAGACCTAAGCATTTAGGCAGAAGCTTTTTGGTGGCAATGAAGTTTGAAAAGGAGGTAAGGGTCATGCATTGGTTGACAAAAGGAACAACTGTAGTGTATAGGAAAAAAAATTTACTCTTCCCGCTGCTGTAGAAAGCAGAGAGAACAGCTAGTGAAATCAAAGTACCTAACTTTCAAATCAATACTAAGAAGAATTAGTGGATATAGACAAGTCGTGTAATGCATAGTACTATAAATGCTGGTGTAATTGTGTGATGGACGCATCTTTTCTATGTTGATAGTGTTGAATCAAACCTGTTCAGAATTGAGCTCGTCACATTTTATAAAGGAAAATGCTATCAAAACCTCGTACCAGATGTATTTGGCCCAAGTCAGCCATCTCTCCTTGCACCTCTGGCGCTGTGGAGATTGTCTGCGTCTCCTGCCCTACGTCTTTGTGCGAAGTCGATGGTCCTGCTTCGCACACAGATGAGGGTGCCAAGGTGAGGGCATGTGCAGTCAAAGGCATGAAAAAGCCTGCTGCTGGACAACGCTTTCCGAGGGCAAGCTGGCCAAGCTCTGTGCGGTCTCCAACTGTCAGCTCCGGGCTGTTCGGGAAAGCACCACCAAAGGCTTGTTGCACAGCAGCCTGGTGCTTACAGAAAGCACCCTGGTTCCCTGCCCTGCAGCTGCATAGCCCAATGTCTGCCCATACCTCATATGTCCCAGTTCCAGAAGAATTCGGAACATGGTAGCAATTTTGTTCTACTTTTAGAATTGATTTTGGGGGGGATTCCGGCATTTCTTGCAGAAGGTGCTCATAGCCAATTCGGTGGGTAGGTTCCCGATTGTGTGCGTGGCGCAGCAGCCGTGTTTCGAAATATTTCTCCCAATTACTAATCACAAATTCAATTAAAGCTACTGCATTGTAGGCTTTTGTTCTGTTTAGGATGATGTCCTTTAGAATACGGACAGAAGCCTCCGAATAGTTGTGTTTTGGCCTCTTGTTAGCACACCAGTACGATACAAGAGCACCCACTCACATTGGCGCAAAAGAAACGTGTTCATCTCTGAACATAGGGCATATGAGGCAAGGACTGAAGCTCTGCAATGGCTGTCTCCAGTTTGTGCTCCTCCTTTGCATAGAGAATCTGAAACACCAGTTCAAGCATGCATTTTTTTATTAGCATTTTGTTTTCAGCATATCTCGTTATCTGCTATTTCCATTTCTCTGTTAAAGCAGAGTTTTGCAGCCATTGAAAAGTATAACTTTTCCAGAAAAGATTTTCACATGGAAAGTGTACAGTGTCATGATATATTCCTTTTTTTTTTCATTTCATTGTACGTGTCAGTGATAGCAGTAACTTTGCTTTCCGTATGACTTCTCTTCAGCTACATATTTTTTTTTACTTTACAATAACTTGTATGCTGTGTTCCTTTTCTTCTGTTACTGTTAAAAAAGATTGCCAAATTTCATGCTAATTCGACACTACATGCACAGGCCTTTGGGAAAAGGCAGTAAAAGGTGCTGTGTTTTATTGGTTATAACTTATCAAAAAATATATTTAAGTGGTGATAATGTCACTTGAAAAATAAATTATTACAAGATAGTGGAAATTCAATATCCAATTCTTAGTGTAGGTTCTGTGCCTATCAGCATGGGTCATGTGGGCTCACTGCTTAGTCCCTCCAAGCGTGCTCTTTTTCTGCCTTTTAATGGGAATCACATTTCTAATAAATAGTAGTTTTTCTAGTGATGTGTGTTTGTGAGTGCATGTGTGTGACATTCTTTTCTGTACTATGCGTTCTGGTTCATGCTAGCCAAAGAAAAGTCATGGCCAAAATTTCCTGGTTGCTCTTATTAATCTCAATTGAAAGCTGTTCAGTTGAAAGAGCTTAGAGATAGCACTGCATGTGCGGAAGCATGAAAATAATTTTTGCAACTTTTCTGCTCTAATTATGAATAAATTACTTGGTGTGGAGAGACAGGATTGCTGCATTGTTTTGGTATTTAATTTGTATAAAGTATGCAGCAAACAAGAAAAAATTAAAATATATAAAAGGGTATGAACACACTAATAAGGCTGTTGAGTTTAGAGTGACACAAGAGGCCTTCGCTGGAATTGGGATATTTGTTTTTGAAATAATTTACGTTCTTACCTCAGACAGAGCTCCCATGAATGAGGAAATTATGTGAATGTGAGAGACGTGACAGAGCAGTACAAGTATGACAAATTTGGATTAGCATGCTGGGTGGCATGAGGGTCCTCCCGTAGTCTGTTTTTGGTTGACTGTACATTATGGTGAAACAATGCCAACAGGACATGTCTTGTCCTGTCCCGTTTTTCACATGTCCCGTCATCTGCACAGCTTCGCCATAATGCTGTGCTGATTCTGTTTTGATATTATGCTATGGCTCTACATTGTAATTGGAGTGAGAGAGTGAACAAGGTAGTGCACATTGCCTCTGAGATGATGCACGCAATTAAGTCAGCTCACTTATTCCTGCAGTAAGAAAGGGATGTAACCTATTCTTCCTTTTTTTTTCTCACAGGCAAGTTGGATTGTGAGGTACATGAACGGCGTGTTACTTTTGACAAGTTTAGTTGCAAACAACTGCAATAAAGAAGCGCTAATAGATTGACCCCCAGCCACAAAATATTGCATGGCATGAAACCACATGGCAAAATAGGCTTCTGCACCTTATAGCGGTGCACACTTGTTATCGACACTAATATTTCTGCATGTGCATCCTTCCACAACTGCAAACGTGAATATTTGGTGCTTTTGCTATGTGTGCTCGCAGTATGTCAGTTTGAGTGGGAGATGTCACTTATCTGTTTGTATTCTTGCAAGTTGGGTGGCTTAAGGAGTAAAACGAAGTTTGCGCTGTTCACGGGGTTTACACTCCATCACTAATGTGACAGTGCATATCATGTGTCTTCGGTAACGAGTGCGCAGCGGTTCTTCTTTCTTAATTTCACTTCTTTGTTGCCAAGCTCCATTTGTTCTTATTTTTGTCTGTGTATGTGTGTTTTCACATCTTTGAACATGCTAGAGGATTCGCAGTGGAAAAGAAAGGCTTACCAAATCTTGTTGCAGTTTGCAAACACACTGTGCATACACATTGTTTAATACTACTGCCTAGTCGCGTGACCCATCATAAGACTTGGTGTTCCATTGGCCCATGGTGCATTTCTGTGCATCATTCCTTTGTCTAATGCTACACGGCATTAACGATGTTAACCTGTGACCTGGAAGTTATCGGTCAAATCGCGAACGCTGAAGAGGCATATACAAAGCTCATAGATATAATTTCTGGTATATACAAGTACCACTTTCCCGAAAAAAGAATTACCTTAGGCAAAAAAATACGTAAACCGTGGATAACGCCTGAACTGCTTGCAAAAATACATCGCAAAAACGAATTGTATCATAAATTTATTCAAAATAAGGACCCAGATACACTGAAACATTGAATTGTTTCAGTGTATCTGGGTCCTTATCGAAAAAATCTGAATAAAGAAATAAAACTAAGTAGAGTGCGACACATTCAGTCTGAATTTGAGTGCTCTGCACCAAAACCTGACTTCTTATGGAAAAGGTTAAATACTGTCCTTAATCGTAATAAATCGCATTCTCGTATAGAAAAACTGAACATAAATGGCAATAAGATATCTGGCATCCCTCTCGCCACTATGTTTAATGATCACTTTGTTAGCAACAATCAAAACAGTTCATCTAGGACATTGCTTAAGTTGAAGCCTGTTGCTAGCTCCTTCTCATTATTTCTTGAGCCTGTCTCTGAACATGAAGTTTTCTCTGCTTTCACATCACTGCGAAATAGTTCCTCGTGTGATTTTGAAGGCATGCAAATTAGACCGATAAAGTAAGTGTTAGATATTGTCACACCGTACCTTACATATATTATTAATTTATGTTTGTCCAGTGCAACTTTTCCGAAAAGAATGCAAATCGCTAAAGTGAGTGTTTTATTTAAAAAGGGAGACAGAAATGATATCCAAAATTATAGGCCTATATCCATATTGTCCATCTTTTCTAAGGGCCTGGAAAAAATCTTACATCGCCAATTTAATAATTTTTTCGAGAAGAACAATATAATATCACCTGCCCAATTCGGCTTCAGAAAGCTTAAGTCCACCGAATATGCACTGTTGGAACAAAAGGAATTCATCTTATCCCAGTTCGAAGAAAGAAGACTTGTGCTTGGCGTCTATGTGGATTTTAGCAAAGCATTTGATAATATTCACCATTTAACATTGATTGAAAAACTTTATAGCTATGGCATTCGAGGTCACTCTTTAGCACTAATTAAATCTTACCTAGCAAGCAGACAGCAATTTGTTCAGATAGATATGCATTGTTCAAGTATGAAGCCTATTTCAAAAGGAGTTCCGCAGGGAAGTGTCTTGGGGCCCCTTCTTTTTAACGCCTATATCAATGATGTAACTAATATTTACCTAAATGCGAAATATGTCCTGTATGCAGATGACGCCAGTATATTTGTTTCAGGAACAAACTGTACAGATATAGAGTATGAAACGAACCTCATGCTCTCTAAGCTGAGGTAATGAACCAATTAGAAATAAATACAAATAAAACCAAAGCTGTGCTCTTTAGGCCCAAAAATAAGCCAGTGAATTCAAATATTAACATTATGTACGGGGAAAAAACGATAGAAATAGTTACTAGTATGAGAACTCTCGGCGTAACGTTTTTGAGTAATATGCTCTGGGACGAACACATTGACGCAGTCACAATCCAGTTATCTAGGGTCATCGGCGTGACGTGGAATGTAAATCACTATTGCCTTTTAAAGTTAAACTTCTCATTTATAACTCACTTTTTTATTCGTACCTCTATTATTGCTTATTGGTATGGGGTACAACTACCTTTGTTAATTTGCATAAACTACTTGTCTTGCAAAAGAAGTTTGTTCGGCTACTCTTTAATGTCCCCTACAACTCCCATACTATAAACTTATTTCAGGAAGCCAACATAATTTCTGTGTTAAAGTTATACCAGTACAAGTTAACAACTGCATTTAGGCGGGAAGTAAAACTGAACTGCTCCTTTCTACGAGAACTTTCTAACCTTGAACTTAATGACAAATTTTATGTTGCCCGTCATAAAGAGATATGGCGGGTGGTCACACCCAGAACAAATTATCTAAGGGAGAAGCTGTCACACACAATGCCAATGCTTCTAAATAAATATAATAATCTAGGCGTTGATATCACCCAAATAACGGCCGAACAACTGAGAGACTTGTATATGCATGATTTTTAAATTACTGGTTGAGTGTACATCCTCTCGGCTAGTATGTATATAAAGTGTGTATATATGCTTCTGTATATGTGTGTGTGTGTAGGTATGCATACGAGTGTGTATGCATATACGGGTATATGAATGCATGTGTATGTATATATATGTGTGTATATAATGTTCAGCGGCGTTTTCTTGCCTCATTTGTATCACCACGAGAACCACACAAGCTATCCTAAGTATTGTTGGTTTTGTCACCAGTGGCTCTGTATAGATATGGGTGTGCATGTGTAAATGCGAGTATGTGGGTTCATGAGAGTATTTATGAGTATGTGTATATATATGTATGTATACAATGTATGTGTATATATGTATGTATGATGCATATGTGCTTGCATGTATGCTGTTGCCGAATATTCTGTAGAGGGGGCTGCGGGCCTCGTCAAGCTGCCTACTGGAGCAGCTTTTACGTGCAGCCTCCTCCATCAAGTAGATGGAAATAAAGCTATTCTATCTGTTCTATCTATCTATAGCACTTCACAATGTGCAAAGTACTACACACATTTCAAGGTGCATGTCACTTGAAGCAGGAATCCATGTTACATAGGCATCGTAGGGCAGCTGTTGGATAAAAGTTCTGTCCCCAAAATTTTGGTAATGTGAACAGTTCTCAGAAGTTCCGATAATTGTCTCATTGTTTGCTGTAGCTGCATAATGTTCAGTGTGCCATATATAATAAACCATGTTCAATGAGCAAACTAAGGCCTCCTGACATCCAAGCATTCCGAGCCAATGTACACCTACCAGTCTAAGATAAAATTAGAGCACAAAAAATATTTAAGCTGACCAAAACAATTTGACTTCATAGATACATAACTTCAGTAGTTCATAGTTTCATGCCAGAGGTTTTGATGACACTGCATCAAGTCTTCTTAAATATCTTAAATTTCTTGCTACTGAAAGGGCCCCTGAAACAGTTTGGAGAAATATTGTAGACGCATAGGGTTCAGCTACAGTAGATTATTCACATCACAATTCGTAGGAAGCGCCGCATGTTAAGATAGCTAGGGACGAGTACAAGTTACCCTCCTCCATAGTGATGCATTTTCTCCTCAACTTGTTCACCGAGTGATCGGGGCTAAGCTCCGCCTTCACTGGCTCTGCGTCATGATGACAGGTCATGTCATCTACTTCCATTTGTCTAGGAGCGAGCGCTCAAAGCCTCTCCAACCTCTCCGCCAGCTGCTTGGCAGTCGATCCCACGGTGTGAGCGAGAGCTATCGAAGCAGCGTGCGCTGCGAGCATTCTGTCGCAGCGCTGAACGTGTCTGGTATTTTGGTAACCGCAAGCGAGCTGAGCGTTTCAAAGGATGGGTGGAGGCTTAAACTCAAGCTAATGAAAAAGCTTTGGCATAGATGTGAGTGGCCTGATTGGTCTGCATGGTCCAGCCACCTGGTGGTACAGAGCTTAACCACCCGAAGAGCTAATATTGCTTTAACCAAGTGTAAAACGTTTTAAAGATTTACAAAAACTATGTGTCCACGATTATGCTCCTGAGAAAAATTTACACCAGCATCAAAGTATAATAGACTTCGCTACAGCTACTGTCCTTGGTTGAGCTTTTGCAACCAGGTGGCTTCACCGTGCAGACTATTCACATTTGCACTTCTGCTCATCCTGTGAAACGGCACAGTCAAATGGCCTGGTCTAGTCTGCTTGCGCTTGCATTTACCCAAATAATGTACATGCGAAACACTATTGTGGTAATAATTCTCAGGTGTAAAGTGACGGCCACAAACGCGCAAAATGGCATCGATCAGATAGCAACAGTCTATGCGCTGTAGCCACTCCGCTTGTCTGCTTCCTTGCATAGGGACGCAAGGTTGCAGCTTGACGTATTGCCAGTTGCTAGGTTTGCAGCCCACAACGTGACAAGGGTGAACCATGGTGCTTGTGAAAGTAAAGATCGAGATCAACACTGACTGTGGGGCTCTTGTTTACACGGAACACGTAACAAAAGCAAACGCTTGCTTTGTGCCACAAGTGCTTAAGTGTAGTGAGAAATTGTCCTGGTGCATTCTCGTTGTGTTACTTTCTTTTTATAGAAAAAAATTAATAATTTTCCAATTATTACGACCATTTGTTCACCATAAAGTTAGAAAAATTATAGATGATGCGCTCAAGGTAGCCTATGGGATAACTCACCATACTGCCATCATTAGGAAAACTTGCGTCAAATAGTTAGGGGTGGCTGAAAATTCAGCTGAGTGACATGGTGCGATTGGTAGCAATGTACGTTTTTAAAACCTTATAATAAATTACAGGCTTTATGCGGAGCACTTAGATATGTCAATTAACGATCAGAAAGATCTACCCAAACAACTCAGTACGTTTGTACAAAATCGTCAAAATCATTTCAGGGTTTTTTACTAATTAGTATCTAAGTATACGCAACAAAACTATTAATTATCTGAAACATTGCTCTACCTTCTGGAAAGCTGCCATGAGCTGACGTCTTTCTGCTTTCCCTATGCTGTTCTGTGCTGATTTGAGCCAGATTCCGGCTCAGTTTTGATTCCGGCTCAGTTTTGCTAAACGGTGGTAAACATTTGTACCACACACCACTGCTACCCGCACGCTGGATGTGATAGCCATTTGCTATCGCCACCGCAGGAAAAAAGCTGGGCGCAACGCGATGAGCAGCTATCGTTTTGGAAAGATTAAGGTAGGCTCCCACCATGTCTGCGCAGAAGCAGTTTAGTCTTTTAAAAAGCGCGGAACGCGAAAAATAAAACAATAAATGGCATTACAGGTGATTGAAGCGCGAGAACTTTACTGTTTCGGTTTCGGCGCAAAAAACGCCAAATGCCACTTGCCCTCTCCACGCACATGTTGCCGTTACGACGCTCGGATGTTTAACATGATGTGGCCGCTACGTTAGTTACGTGTATGCCATAAGCAAGGCTTTTACAGTAGCTTAGTACAGCACGAACATCTATAGATCTAATCTGAAATTGTTGGTAGAGCACACGGTTTACAAACTTTAATAGGGTTTTCACTTCCCGTTACTTTCGATTCCTGTCACCAGGGGCCTCTCTGTGAAGTGTTTCAAACATGGTGTCCCCCAGTAGCATCAGCACTCTGCGCGACTCGCATGACAATTCACCGTGGTTTTTGTTCCAGGAAAGGTAAATGAAGTTTTTTTGCGATGACTGCTTATATTGCAGTAGCATTTAGGAGTGCTGTGATGTTTCTGTTGGCGTGCATCACATTTGACTAAGCGTCTCTCGTACGAGCGCCCTTGTTTCAGAGTTGAATCATAGGCTAATGCTAGGAACTTGATCGCTCTCATTTGCTTTTCTTGTTGTCAGTACGTAACATGGTGTTGAGAGCAATGTACGAAGAGGAACATGACGAAAAAGGTTACGTGTTATCCCCGAGCGCAGGGAAGAAAGAGTGTCTTTTCGCCTGCTGCGGCTCTTGACTTTGATGTAAGGCAAAATCGAGAAGAGAAGACAGGCAAGCTGTAAGCATCAGTTAAAAAAAAAGAAGAAAATGAAGAATTCCACTAGGAAGTGAGAAATAACGGCGTAGGCGTGTTCAGATGAGGACACACTTGGGGGGGTGCCGACTATTCCTTCTCAGCGAAATGTTTTTGTATGAGGTGGGCATGTGCTCTAGTCCCTCTAGAAAAGAATCGATCAACCTTTGTGTTAAGAAATTCAGCGCGAATTTGGAGAAAGTCTAATCGTGGAGAAGAGCATTCTTGCGACTTTCAGATTTTGCAAACTTGAAGACCAATCACATCAAAAATAAAACTTTGTACACTGCCAAACATATTTTTTGTAATAATAAACTATTGGAACTACTGGCCCAAAAAAACTTAAATTTATGCCACCCACAATCTTTTTTTTTTTATTTAAGTTACTGTACTTTTCTTGTTCAGCAAGCGCCTCTCATTGACCCTGAGATCAGCGGCCATGTGGGGCTATTTTAGACAGGGCAGCGAAGCGAAAAATTTCCAGACAAATCTTCGAAGAAGTTTTTTGCAAATTAACGTAAAAAATTTGCAGCTACACTGCGTATTTATTTTGTAAGAAAATGGCGAAGTCACCAAAATTTTACAGTACACACTCACAGGAGTCATAAATCTAGTGCTGCAAGAACATTCAGCATTATTTTAGGCAGAAAGATTGGTCCTATTTTTTAGAGCCCTATGATGTGTGTAGTTGTAATAATATCAAAGTTACATTCACATTGCATTCCGAACTCGCTGTTTTTCTGTTACTAAAGAATAGTGACCCAGATTCTGCAGTTGCCTCTTCCGACTCACGAAATGACAGACTTGGGTTTTCGGGGCTCTGGTAACCACATTTTACTTACGGTACGTTAAGGTAGCAAGCATGGGAGAGCGCGCACAGCGAGCTGTTTAATACCCCTGTGACATGGGCACCCACAAACTCCTTTTAACATTGCCGTCTTTATCTCGAGGGAGATGCACTTGGTGGCTCACAGTCACCCTTCCGCTAAGGGAACTTAATGGAGCTTTTGGTCAAAGGAGATTGGCGACACCCCTCGACGGCTAAATGGAGCACTCTTGTGCCCATACTGGTTGTTGTAAAATTGAGATTGTTTGCATTAAACTTTATTGTTGTGTGTGTTTAGAACGTTTGTATTGAATTAAATAAAAGCTCAAGCACAGTTCAGCAGCAGTTGTACTTGCTGCTGCACAATACCCTTGACCTAGGCTGCTTGGCACAGTGTTTTTTTCGTCTTTCAGGGTGTTTACATGAACCCGACAGAATCAGGTTAAGCCGGCTTGTCGGGCTGGAATATACCATATTTATTCGAATCTAGGCCGATAGTTTTTTTCAAATAATCATATTCCAAACCTAGGGTCAACTTAGATTCGAGGATTTAAAAAAAACGTGCCAGTTTTTCATTGAAACTGCTAAATATGGTGCATAGCTAGCACCATCTAGAAAAGTCAGTATCGCAGCCGCTACTAGCCGTGCCAGTAGCCAACCGTACACAAGCGAGGTCGCCATTTTGACCTGTGTCGTGTCGGCCGTGGTGTTATCACGATGGCACCAAGCAGGAGATGCCACTACAGTGCCGCTTTAAAGCGAAAAAGTTGTGATAGCCGCAGAGGCATCGTCGAACCTTAAAGCCGGGCAGCACTTTGGCGTCGACAAGAAAAACGTCTGTCATTGAAAGGGACAACAGCAGCTTTTTGCGTGCGCCGCAACAAGGATGGTATTTAGCGGACCAAAGAAAGGCCATCGCCACGAAGTTAAGACAGTTTTGGCTGACTTTGTTCGGACGCAGAGAGCAGCCGCCCTTCCAGTGACAACAGAAGTGCTCCAAGCGAAAGCTAGGGAACTTCAAGGGAGCGAGGCCTAACGCGAAATGATTTCAAAGGCAGCCGGGGCTGGCTTCAGAAATTCATGAAGTGCTTCGGCTTCAGCCTCCGACGTCGCACTTCAATCACCCAGAAGCTGCCAAGCAATTTCGAAGAAAAGCTGATAGCTTTTCAGCGCTACGTGCTGCGAAAGAGAGAAGCAGCAGGCTATAACCTTGGGCAAATCGACAACGCCGACCAGACGGCTGTGTATTTTGTTATGCCAGTGGCGTACACCGTGAATGAAAAGGGTGCCAAGGAGGTGAAGGTGCACTCTGCAGGCTACGGGAAGCAGCACGCAACTGTGATGCTGTGCTGCAGAGCTGATGGACATAAACTCCCTCCTTATATGATATTTAAAAGGAAGACACTGCCTGCTCGAGAAACTTTCCCAAGAAATGTCATGCTCGCTGTCATACCGGGCGGCATGACGGGCCAGTTGCAGCCACTTGATGTCTGCATCAACAAACCTTTCAAGGATCGTCTGCGGAAATATTACACGGACTGGTTGACTGATGAAGACCACATGCTAACGGCAACAGGCAGCATCAAACGTGCATCACAATCGCAGCTTGCGGGCTGGGTAGCTGCAGCGTGGGACGACATCCCAGGTACTTTGATCGTGTGCTGCATTTTAGAAAGTGCAGCCTATCTAATGTGCTTGACGGTACCGAAGATAGTGCACTGTTTGGAGGTGACAGTGACAAGGAACATAGCGACGAGTCTAGCAGCGATGATGACGTTGAATGAGCTCTGCACGTTCAGATTCAATAAATGCTGTTTGCATTTTGTGAACGCTGTCCTGACTTTTCTTGTTCGGCCTACATTCGAAGTAATATATAGTATTTCTTTTTGTTGGCTTTGGACTTTAGGGACTGAGCCTAGATTTGAGTAAATACGGTACCTGTCAAGTTCATGTAAACATTAGCTGGTTGGACTGAACAAGTGTAGAGTTGGGCTGCCCAACTTGTTTGCAGCGTGTATGCACACATAGAAGGGTCGGGCCCGCCAATGCCAAGACTTGTGCAGGAACACTGTGATGTCGCGATTTAGGTGCCAGCACCGGGAATAGCATCAAGATGAGGCCAAAACAAGCACTGTGCAGCCCAACCTCATCGTAGCAATAAGACCCACGGAATAGAGCTGCTGCAGACAGAAACGAACCAGAAGCTCAGTTAGGACGCGTTGGTGTCTCAGCTCGACACCGTGTGCCATCGTTGTCTGGACTTGTCAGAAGCGAGTTCATGTAAGCGCGGTCACGTGGGGCTCAGTCAGCCCAATTTTTTACTGCCCACTTGCGTTGGGTAAATGTAAGTGCAGCCTTTGTCGTGCTAGTCATGCAGGGGTAGACCAAATAAGAAAGCTCACAAGGTGACCATTGCATGAAATGTTGCGTTTTAGTATAGTTTGCAGCAGTTTAGGTTGCAGAACGCAGAGCCTACTCACTAGACCGCAAAGGAAAATGTCGATAAGCACAGGGTGGCTAGTGTGGCTGTCAGCACTGCTGTTTAGCGAGCGCATTTTGTTTTTTAACGAGGTGTATCTTTCATGCATCAAATATATTGAATATTTTTGTGGAAGGAGTGTTCACTGTAATAGCTACAAGCATAATTAGCAGTAAGTTACATTGTTGTACTGAATGCACCTCTCACGGTTTCTTTTATAGGCCGTACACAATCACGACTTCCTTGAGGTCGAACTCTTTTATCGTAAAGAAGTTTGTGGGTGCCTGTATGACACAAGCATAAGGCTAGTCTGGGTAAAGTACTACTGCCACTGCTCTCTAATTAAGCTTGATATCTGAAATTCATCCCATTTACATGACCAGTGTATATGCCTAGTAGGAAGTGACGCAACTGCAGTGGAGGAGTCAGCTGGGTGTGTTTAGATAAGGACAGATTGTAGAAGCAGCTCCAAATATTTATTTTAGGCACGAAAGCCATCCCACAGAATAGGACAGAGACTACTTTGTCACAGAAGAAATCTCAACTGTAAAAAAGTGCTAAAATCGCATTATCAGGCCGCAAAATTTTGCAACTGGAAGAGCGCATAGTATAGAGAGTAGTTTTCTACACATTAAACATTTCACTATAGATCTATTGAACTAAGGGGAATTCAGTATGTGAAATAACATTACGTTGTGCGACCTGACCAATGAAATTCCTTATATGTTGTGCAGTGTGCATGCACAGATTGAAAAAAGAATGTTCGGTTTGCATTAGTACTTACTTCTCTGAATGGTTACTTACTGGGCACAAATAACGCAAATAATTACATTCCGAAGTCGTAAACCTAAAGCTACGGTTCTTCCACTTTCATATAACTTCATCAGACACAGACCTCTCAACCCAAGCTTTGAATGATAAACCCGCCGTGGTTGCTCAGTGGCTATGGTGTTGGGCTGCTGAGCATGAGGTCGCAGGATTTAATCCCGGCCACGGTGGCCGCATTACGATGGGGGTGAAATGCGAAAACGGCCATTTAGGTGCACGTTAAAGAACCCCAGGTGGTCAAAATTTCTGGAGTCCTCCACTACGGCGTGCCTCATAAGCAGAAAGTGGTTTTGGCAAGTAAAAACCCATAATTTATTTTTTGAATGATAAATTAGTCGATCTCTATAGCCTCGTCATAGCTTCAAAACGGCCCTTTATCACAATAATGATTCTGGCTGCCTGTGCATGATTTCCACCAACTCCAGCTACTGTGAAATTTGTTTTCTTGGAAACAAAATTGGAATAAGTATGCTGTTGACCTTGATAACTACCCCCATCGTTGAACAGTGAAGTGAGTACCTTAGTATATATGTTGCAGGAAACTGATCACAAGAGATGAACCTCAAGTAATTTTACAGAAATCGGAAATTATTTGTATTTTTTGAAGACAAAAATAGTTGATATCCTGACTTATGATTTTTTTTTACATTTACCATCCAGTTCCTAGCGATAAAGAAAATGGTAAATACACTCTTTTGTAAGTTATGTAGCACATTACAAATAGAGCAAAAGATTTTCCATATGTAAGCAGTTCTAGGCATACCCAACCAGGAAACCCATCCATCCGTCATGTAAGATGAATCGCTATAAAGAAATTAATGTGTAAAACAAAATAAATTCGAAAAGAAAAATGTTGGCAATATTGAATTTTGAACCTAACACCCCACACTCCAGTCAGTCAAGAACTTTATTGAGGTCCTGAGGGGTCTAAGCCGTTGGAGATCGCACGCGGCGAGCTCCTTGGGCCGAAACTGTAGGCGACGCCCAAGTCGGGACGGGAACGTGGTGATGCTCCGCCAGTTCTTGGGCCCTCTGGACGGCCTTGAATTGCAGTTTGAGGTCCGGGCTCCCCACACTAATACTGAGTTTCTTATGCACTGGGCTATATACCCACGCTTGCTGAATATAGCCGAACCATATGAATGTTGTACCGGCAGTACAAAACAAATGTCAAGAACAGTTTCTGTGGAGGCTTTTGAAAGATTTGATGATGGTGGAATAAAAGCCATCTATAGAACCACACGTAGAGCCATCTTGGAGCGTTGTGCATATCATGAAAACTCAGACTTTGGGAAAACGTAATGCCAAACATGCCACATCCACAATGCATTTCAGTGGTCACGTGATGCGCCTTGCATTGAGGGTTCCTTCACCGATCGAAATGCCACTGATCTCCAAGGGCTCGTGTGCTTCGCATCTCGCAGCACAGATACACAAGGAGTCAATGAATTGATATAAGGAGTGATGAGGGGTAGCATTGGTCTTGCCACGGTTGCTACTGGTTCAATGTGGGTGGATGAAGTGCTAAAAAGGGCTTATAATGATCAGAGCAATACTAGTAAGGTTGATAGTAGTTGATAGCAGTTGGATTGTGTCCCATAAGGACAGATAAATGTTAATAAGGAGCCAATCAATTGCGATAAGATTTATAATGACTTATAAGGGTTGATAAGCATTTATACTGACTGGCCGGATCAAGTTTGATAAGATTGATGGTGGTACTGGGTTGCATGGAGATGAGCAAGTGGCACAATGATTATGCATACTTGGACTACACCTGTGGAGTTCCTGCATGAATTCTTTGAAGTTTAACCCATCATTTCAAAATGCCAAATAAGCCACCAATTTTTTCTTGTATGTGAAAGTGGAAAGTTAGCATTTTTGTTCATGCCGTGCTATGATTAAACTCAACTTACCTTAATTCTGTGAGAGAGGTTGTATAGATGACTTTTCAATGTGTACAAAACTGTATTCTCTATACCACGCGCTTTTTAAGTTAGAACATTCTGAAACATGGATGTGACATTTTTGCACTTCATCTTATTCAAGATTTTTTCTGTGTGAAACAAAGACATATGTGGGGAAAGTAGTCTCGGTTACAATGTGTGGATAGGTTTTTCTGTCTAATACAAATATGTTAACAAAAAAAAATATTCTGGACCTCTTTTGTAACTGTCATTAACTGATCACACACACGACTCCTCTACAACAGCAGTGTCGTTGCGATTTCCCACTGGCTGGTGCACCGGTCATATAAACGAAGCATTTTAGAGAGTAGTGCCAGTAGTAGTTTCCCAGACCAGCCTTCACCAGCTTGCTTTGCACTCTCTTGTGTGCTTGCTACCTTAACATATGGTAGGTGAAATATTGATACAGGAGCCCTGAAAACTAGGGGTGTGCAAGTATTCAAAAATATTGAATATTTTAATCATACTCGACTCGACAATAGGTACTCGATAATTTTTGAATATTCTATTGGATAGGAATATTTGAAATAAATTGAATATATTTCTTTCGGTGCAGGAGTAAACACGCTTCATAATGTTTGGTTTTAACCAAGGTAAGCAAGTGCGTGATTTTGTGCTGAATTTCGCGATTTTGTGCAGCTGGCAAAATTTCATTTGTAAAACATGCTTAGCCACTGGACTTCTAAGCTGTGCAGCGAAGCTAACCTCTCTCTGGCAAAGGACACGGATTTGTAAACAGCGAGGGTGCACTCTTTTGCAGGTTGCAATCCTGAGCTTATTGCTTGTCAGCAAATTCGATGAGTTTCAGCTGGTACAGGGTCAAATGCCCCTGAGTTTCCAGGACATTCATGCAGTATAACAGGGCACAGGTTGGTGAGAACAGACAACCAGCGGAAATTATTCAATTTTCAAGAGATAACAATCTTTTCGTATACCTTACTAGCTTATTTTTGTACCAATGACAATGTAATTGCAGTGTTCCAACATGTTAAACCAACTTGCTAATAAATGCATGTGGATATCATTTGATGTTTGATTGTAAGTAATCATATTCAAACATTTTTATATTTGCACACCCCCTACTGAAAACCCAAGCTCATGTCATTTCATGGCTTAAAAGAGGCAAAAAAGGTGTGATATTAGTCGCTTTTCCTTACTAACAGAAAAACAGCGAGCTTGGAATACAATATGAATGTAATTTCGATTTTGTTATTCTACATACGAGGAAAATTCCAAATGAAAGTTCTCCTATTTTGGGGGGACATAGAGAAACTGTTAATACGGTGTTCACCACACTGTTGTGAGTGGCGCTTCCTCCACTCTCAAATAAGCCCGTGTGCGCTTTGCTCGGATGCTCAGTCTTGGTTTGGCAGCCATTGAAAATGAAGCTCCCGTTGAACACTACTGCCAAGTGTGAAGTTTGCGCAGTTATTAAATTTTTTAATGCAAAAAGCGTTAAGCAGGTTGAAATTCATAGGTAATTGATGGAAGTGTATGACCACTTGTGCATGGATGTCAAGAACGTTTGCAAGTGGTGTAGAGAGTTTACAGCCGGCTGTACTGAAATTCACAAAAAAGAAAGGAGCGGTAGGGCGTCAGTTTCCGAAGAGACAGTTGCGAAGATTGAGGTCATGCGTGAAGATCGGAGGGTCACTCTGGGTACTCTCTGCATTTTGGTTTCCGGGGCTTCCCGAAGCACCATCCACAGGATTTTAATGGAAACGTTGCAATATCGGAAGGTGTGTCCAAGATGGGTACCATGGCATTCCACTTTACACCTGAGACAAAACAGTCCCACAAGTTGCGGCATCCCTCTTTGCCCCAGCCACAAAAATTCTAACACAGTCTGCCGATAAAGTCATGGCAACTGTGTTTTGGGACTGGAAAAGGGTAATGTTGGTCAACTTTCTGCCTGCTGAGACAGCAATAAACACTGACAGATATTGTGAAACACCAAAAAAACTCTCAAGGGCAATTCAGAACCGGAGAAGAGAATTAATAAGAATATAGCTGGTAACATACAGGAATTCTATAGCATTAACGAGAGGGTGGCAGGTCTTGTTGTGAAACTTAATAAGAGGTACAAAATGAAGATTGTACAGGTCTATGCCCCTACATCCAGTCATGATGACCAGGAAGTCGAAAGCTTCTATGAAGACATGGAATCGGCGATGGGTAGAGTGAAAACTAAATACACTCTACTAATGGGCGACTTTAATGCCAAGGTAGGCAAGAAGCAGGCTGGAGACAAGGCAGTAAGGGAATATGGCATAGGCACTAGGAATATTAGGGGAGAGTTATTAGTAGAGTTTGCGGAACAGAATAATACGAGGATAATGAATACCTTCTGCAAGAGGGATAGCCGAAAGTGGACGTGGAGGAGTCCGAATGGCGAGACTAGAAATGAAATAGACTTCATACTCTGCGCTAACCCTGGCATCATACAAGATGTGGACGTGCTCGGCAAGGTGCGCTGCAGTGACCACAGGATGGTAAGAACTCGAATTAGCCTAGACCTAAGAAGAGAACGGAAGAAACTGGTACATAAGAAGCCGATCAATGAGTTAGCGGTAAGAGGGAAAATAGAGGAATTCCAGATCAAGCTACAGAACAGGTATTCGGCTTTAACTCGGGAAGAGGACCTTAGTGTTGAAGCAATGAACGACAATCTTGTGGGCATCATTAAGGAGTGTGCAATGGAAGTTGGTGGTAACTCCGTTAGGCAGGATACTAGTAAACTATCGCAGGAGACGAAAGATCTGATCAAGAAACGCCAATGTATGAAAGCCTCTAACCCTACATCTAGAATAGAACTGGCAGAACTTTCGAAGTTAATCAACAAGTGTAAGACGGCTGACATAAGGAAGTATAATATGGATAGAATTGAACATGCTCTCAGAAACAGAGGAAGCCTAAAAACAGTGAAGAAGAAACTAGGAATTGGCAAGAATCAGACGTATGCGTTCAGAGACAAAGCCGGCAATATCATTACTAACATGGATGAGATAGTTCAAGTGGCTGAGGAGTTCTATAGAGATTTATACAGTACCAGTGGCACCCACGACAATAATGGAAGAGAAAATAGTCTAGAGGAATTCGAAATCCCACAGTTAACGCCGGAAGAAGTAAAGAAAGCCTTGGGAGATATGCAAAGGGGGAAGGCAGCTGGGGAGGATCAGGTAACAACAGATTTGTTGAAGGATGGTGGGCAGATTGTTCTAGAGAAACTGGCCACCCTGTATACGCAAGGCCTCATGACGTCGAGCGTACCGGAATCTTGGAAAAGCGCTAACATAATCCTAATCCATAAGAAAGGGGACGCCAAAGACTTGAAAAATTATAGACCGATCAGCTTACTGTCCGTTGCCTATAAACTATTTACTAAGGTAATCGCAAATAGAATCAGGCACACCTTAGACTTCTGTCAAGCAAAGGACCAGGCAAGATTCCGTAAAGGCTACTCAACAATAGATCATATTCACACTATCAATCGGGTGATAGAGAAATGTGCGGAATATAACCAACTCTTATATATAGCTTTCATTGATTACGAGAAAGCGTTTGATTCTGTCGAAACCTCAGCAGTCATAGAGGCATTACGGAACCAGGGTGTAGATGAGCCGTATGTAAAAATACTGGAAGATATCTATGGCGGCTCCACAGCCACCGTAGTCCTCCACAAAGAAAGCAACAAAATCCCAATAAAGAAAGGCGTCAGACGGAGATACGATCTCTCCAATGCTATTCACAGCATGTTTACAGGAGGTATTCAGAGACCTGGATTGGGAAGAATTGGGGATAAAAGTTAATGGAGAATACCTTAGTAACTTGCGATTTGCTGATGATATTGCCTTGCTTAGTAACTCAGGGGACCAATTGCAATGCATGCTCAATGACCTGGAGAGGCAAAGCAGAAGAGTGGGTCTAAAAATTAATCTGCAGAAAACTAAAGTAATGTTTAACAGTCTCGGAAGAGAACAGCAGTTTACGATAGGTAGTGAGGCACTGGAAGTGGTAAGGGAATACATCTACTTAGGGCAGGTAGTGACTGCGGATCCGGATCATGAGACTGAAATAATCAGAAGAACAAGAATGGGCTGGGGTGCGTTTGGCAGGCATTCTCAGATCATGAACAGCAGGTTGCCATTATGCCTCAAGAGAAAAGTCTTACCTGTGTCTTACCAGTACTCACCTACGGGGCAGAAACCTGGAGGCTTACGAAAAGGGTTCTACTCAAATTGAGGACGACGCAACAAGCTATGGAAAGAAGAATGAAATGTGTAACGTTAAGGGATAAGAAAAGAGCAGATTGGGTGAGGGAACAAACGCCAGTTAATGACATCCTAGTTGAAATCAAGAAAAAGAAATGGGCATGGGCAGGACATGTAATGAGGAGGGAAGATAACCGATGGTCATTAAGGGTTACGGACTGGATTCCAAGGCAAGGGAAGCGTAGCAGGGGGCGGCAGAAAGTTAGGTGGGCGGATGAGATTAAGAAGTTTGCAGGGACGGCATGGCCACGATTAGTACATGACCGGGGTTGTTGGAGGAACATGGGAGAGGCCTTTGCCCTGCAGTGGGCGTAACCAGGCTGATGATGATGATAATAATAACCAAAGAGGTGACAACTATGCAGAATCCTTTTCGTATCTCCGAAAATATTCGGCCAATCTGAAAAATTACTTCTGGCAAGCCTTTGGGAAGGGCAATGCGCTCGCTGCAATGCATATTTCAGTTTTCATAGAAAGTGTTTCCGGGCCCCTCAAGCTTTTTGTGGATACTCATGTACCATAAAACTAGTAATTACAAGGGCCACTTTTCTCGGAGTGTATCACTTAGCATGGGGAGGTTGTGAGCAGTGACAATTGTCAAGACTATGAAAGCCGTTCTAATGACCGTGACGAGGACAAAAGTACCCTTAGACTGTGTAGATAATTCTTCGAGGGGAAAAATGGGAAAATGAAGCCATTTCGTTTCAGTGCCTAAAGCAAAGCAATTTTCAGGTGCAAGGTGGGCGAGTTGGTTTCTTGGCTGACCTGTGAAACGTGTCACATTTTTATCTTGCAGGCTAGACCACCTGTCCAGTCAGCTTGTTCGGCGAGTGGCTGGGTATGTAGCTGGCTGAAAATGCTGCCTGTGCACATAGTTGAGAGCACAAGCAAGGCAACAGTACATGCATTATAAATTATTAAGATATAAGGTTACAGACTTGCAAATCACTGATCACCTTGGTTCAATTAGTAATTACAGTTGGTACTACTGTGAACCTGAACGAATTTTGCAGCCAAGTCTGACAAATTTAAAAAATGTAAAAGGTGAAATCTTCAACATGCACTTACATTAGTCTATTTTTTCTCCTCTCTGAGCAACGTGCTAGTGTGAGCCTTTCAACTATAATACTATTAGTGGTTGCTTATCACTGGTGTTGAGCAATTTTGTTTTTGGTGTGGAAGACTAAGCCTTTTTCTTGTGGTTGCATTGTGTATTGCAGTTTTTACCATGTCACCCAAGAAGTAGAGTAATTACTGTTTAAGAATAGACATACTGATATGCATATATACATCGTTGAATGTAATTTCTGGTTGTGCAATAAAAATGCATCTTTTTCATAAAAGAATGGCTGTCCTCATTACTGTTTGATACAAGTGCTGGGTGGGGTGTTTCAGAGATCAAGTATCATTTACAGCAAGCACATATTTAACAACAGCACTGTAAAATGTAGCCCATACTGGACCTACTCTATACACATATACAACACATTGACATTTTTTATTTAATAATTTAAAGATTTCTTCATGATAGAAATTGCAGTTTCGGTGCCTTAACTTTCTTTGCACTATGTGTTGCACTTGATTAACTTGAAATGATCGGAACTGCTCACTTTTTAATTATTGGCATGAGATTGCTTCAAGACTTATTTCCGAGAATGATTATGTATTTATTTAAAATATCTTACAGGCCCAAAGGGCATTGAGTAAGGGGGGTTTAGTTATTACAATGAAAGTACAAGCAAACTAGTAACATCAAAATGTAATGCAACAAAGCAAATTGCAAAATACAAAACAAGGTTCCAATGCAAGTGAACAAAAATATGCAACACAACAAAATATTTATTTATTTATTTATTTTATTTATTTACAATACTGCCAGTCTCTACTGAGACCATAGCAGGTTTGCGAAAAAGCACTAAAAGAGCATTTGACTGCAAGTGAAGAAGAAAGTGCAACACATCACAAAATGAACAAATTATGGACTAATCGGACTAATCCATAATACAGCACTACTGCAAAAAATTCACCTCAAGCTTGTGACGGAAGTTATGTAGTATTGTGTTATTGGTCATGTAACCCCCCCTTACACAATGCTTCCTTGAAGAGTCTAAGGTACATTAAATAAATTACTTAACAAGAAAACATGCACTTTTTGTGACGGCAAGGGATTTATATATTTCAATCCACAGGCTTCTTTTACTAGTCAGCACTTAAGCTGTTTGGCATTATGGAGGCACCTAGGTCTTATTTCACTTGTTACCAAGCCAGAAACCTCTTACTCTTAGCGGTTTTATATCCGGTGGAAACAAAAGCTTCTCAAGGAGTGCAAACTGCACTGGAGTGCACAGATATGTCTGTGTTGTAACTTGGAAATGGATGCCAGACCATCTGGCTCTCTCAGGACATCAGGTAGTATACATATACTGCAACACTGCAGTAACATTTACACATACCATGTGTTTCAGTCAAGTAAATGTAAAAAAAAAGAGTTGTATATATTTGTGCATTTCTTCCAGTAATCCATTATTTGCTGTGGTGGACATCAGGTGCATATATTGAAATTGCTTATGAACATGCAAACAGCTTGCTCATTAGATTTTTACCTATTACTTTTAGAGGCCATGTAGTAATGAAAGTCAAAGCTAGCCAGTCTGGAAAGTATTTGTTAGTAAGTACGTCAATTGGCAGCAGCTTCAAGAAATGTGCACTAGAATTAAACGTTGCACACAAAGCTTTCACACACTGACCAAACATAGTTAGGCGCGTAGAATAGAGAGCAGGATGTCACTGCATCTGGAATATCTTTAAACTGGTGCCGCTTATGAAGCTTCTGTCAAATATTCTTCCTGCACGAGCTAGGTGCAGTTTGGCAATCACATGATTCCAAAGTAAAGACAAATTTGCATTAAATTTTGTTGACATGTTCATTTAGAATTTGAAGATGTACACCTGTAATTTACTGAGACTAATATTACTTGAATCCCCTTATCTGAGAAAATATGCATTTATTATCCACATAAAATTGTTTTAACACATGGTATTGTTAAGTAGTCTCTATTTGTTCCCGACAGTACATTTAGTACTATGCACCTTTCGTTATACTAATTTGGATGGATATCGCAGGAGTTTTGTTGAGTGCGATTCTCAAACTACCAGAAAGGTGCACATAGCAAGCACCCAGATGTTACCAAATATTCTCTTCAAAGAAGAAAATATATTGGGTGCCTGACAAAACAGTGCCCAATACACACTTGAAGCCGTGTTAGACCTTTAACATTGGGCACTTGAGACTGCAGTTAATCGAAATGTTCTGTGTAATGTATGGTGCACAAACACATTGTGCAGGTGGTGCTTGTGGCTGAGAAGCCTGTGTGTTGAATGATGTGTGAATATCTTTACTGTTATTTGCCTTCTTCTTTACCACTGTATGAAGAAGAGATGTAAAAAATAGACAGCGAGAAGAGTGCATGTACATGCGTGCCTAACCGTACACAAAATAAAGTTTATCCAAACAAAGTGCCACTACCAACTGAATTTTTTTTCACAGTACAGGTTTTTATTTTTTTTTATAACACCCATCATGTGTGGCTAAGGCAGAACTGTTGCTAAGCATGAGACAGCGGGAATAAATTGCAGCCACAGTGGCTGCATTTTGATGGAGTCAAAATGCAAAAACATCCATCTGCTGCCTGCATTGTAATGAATGTTAAAAAAGAACTAAATCGTCAAACGTAATTGGAAGCCATCCACTATGGCATGCCTCTTAATCATACGGTGGTTTTGCTTTAAACATCAGAATTTTTTTTATATATATAAAACTGGAGGTGCACATGGGTATTAATACATTCCTTATACTACAGCATGCTGGAGAGCAATTCCCGTGTTTTACAATGAAAGTGATGTGTTGCTGACATACATTTCCCAATTTCTTGATATGAAATGCTATGAGGGCCTCTCCTGCCACTGACTCTCCGACCCTACTCATTGTCTTCAATATGAACTCTCCCAGTAGCTATAACAACTAAAGCAATGAGTTGCACTTTGCCAATAAGTAAAAGGAATGGGTGGAGCAGCAGGCCAGAGCCACACTATTGCAGGCACCTTTTTGTACAAAAGATAGCGTGTCTTTCTCTGTGTGCTACAAGTAAATTATTGGCAGGGGAGAAACTCAAAACAGTGGGTCACTTCACTTGATCCCCCATATGGCACCTGTACAGCACTTTGAGTGGGAAATATGCACTTCACCACATGATAAGCAACAGAAGTTGGCTGCCAATAATAAAATCGCCTTCAGAACAACTCTGTGCTTGGTCACATCAACGCTCTGTATCCTGTTCTTTGAATGCATTCTCATGACAGTGTTTTGACGACCTGCAAGAAAAGAAAGCCTTGAAGTGGGACAACCTTGCAGTAGACAATAGCAAAGTCCAGTGGAGCTGCTACAATGATTAACACAACAAACTTTTTTTTTCTACAAATGGTCAGTGTACACTGTAAGATCGGAGCTTCAGGAGGCCCATGAGGACTTATAAAAAAAATTCATTCAAGCAAGCAACACCTTGAAACTCCGCTCAGGTACTGCACCCTTTCCCATCTATGTGGCTGGAAATGCCACCGAGCACATCGGTGTGGGTAAGAGGCCTATGAGGCTATTCAGTTGAAAATTTGAGCCTTTGCAATGTTGTGTGCTTTATTAAAGGTTCAGCGTTTTCTTCTTTTTTTTTTGTAATTTGCACTTCCAGAAATGTAGCTATACGGCCTCCATTAAAACATCAAATAAAAGTAATGGTACGGCCTCTTCATACAAATGCGGTTCACTGTTTAATTGGCAGTGGAAAACGAGTACAATGTTTTTGTTCAACTGCAGCACTGCCCCTCATACATTGAGCATACTAATAACTTAATTTTTGGCTGCTGCTTGAGCATTTGCAGTTACCACAAATGCGGATTCGCACCGAGTTTCGGAAAATTGCGCGGCTCACATGGTTTCTCGCGTATATGATTCTGCACACGCGAATTCACCATGTGAAACGGGAATACAGGAGTGCAACAGGGTGACAAAAATGAATGACAAATAATGCAAAATACATTGTCGCGTTTTAAATCGCAGAAAAGTATAGTCGCTAAAAGTTCATCGGGGATAGCTTCCATTGGTATGAAGCCACGTTTGATACTGTTCCAAAAAAAGAATAACATTTATGTTGGAACCTTGAAAAGGGGCGGCACAAGTGTCTACCAGTTTATTACAAAACAATACGTTCTACATGTGGAGCACTTGTACTTGATACAAGTGATCGCGTCGCTAAAGGCGTATGGGTTTTTCAATACACGCCGCCTAGGCTACTCCGAAATAAATGTTGCGTGCGTGCGTGCGCTAGGAGTAACACACGACGAAATTTTTCAGTATGGATAAGGGGATAAAGGGACGTGATAACGAGGTGTATATGGTGCGCGAGGCACTTCGATCTACAAAAGCTGGGATAATCGTGTGGTACATGGAGCGTTTCTCGCACCAGCCATATCATCGCTGCAATGAAGCGTCCCTCTTCACATCACTGCCTCTCTTCCAGGCGAAACAGTAGCAAGGCACAGGCGCCACACATTACGCATATTAAACAAACTATCGCGTGACATGCAGAAAAAAAAAAAAAGCTTACCTACACGCGCCCAAACTTTGCGAATGCAGGCAAAGCGGGCCTGGGCTGAGCAGAGTGCTGGGCGTGTGCGCCCCAGGCGTACCGCATCTCCCTAGTGCCTAGGGACGTACCTAGTGAGATCTAGGGCGCGTGCCGCGCCGCTTCGGTGAAAAAGTACCTAAAACGGTGGTTCGTGCGAGCACCGCATAGTGGCGCAGCGGTCGAGCGCTGGGCTTGGGCCTAAATAGAAACACGCGGGTGGGTGGCGGCGGCTCACTACTCGACCCACCCATAAATTGTGGATCAGCCCAAAATTGTTGATGATGATAATCAAAGAGCAAAAAAAAAAACTGCTTGGGC
The DNA here is from genome assembly GCF_038994185.2 of Dermacentor albipictus. Lineage (NCBI taxonomy): Eukaryota > Metazoa > Arthropoda > Arachnida > Ixodida > Ixodidae > Dermacentor > Dermacentor albipictus. The sequence continues at coordinate 87,329,198 of NC_091828.1, read as the reverse complement.
ACCGTGGAAGCCGTTCATGATGCCGTTATATTTTCGAGTTCATAACGGATACGAGCGGATAGACGCACGCTAGGAGCCATGGTGGAGAAACGTTGCAAGTAGCACAGCAAGTTCTTATCAAGGCTCATTGAATTAATTTAAGGCTGGCGTTGCGCAAACTCGTTCGAGCGAGTGTACTTCCAAAGCAAGTAAAATAAAAATTGGAAGTCAAGCCAAGCTTATCTAACACACGAGCTGGTGTTACACTGTACTGGTGTCATTCAAGCATGCTCTATAATACCGTGCAAAAAAACCGCTGATAAAAAAAGAAAAACTGATTATTCAACAAAAAATTGACGCAACTTATAAAGGGTCTAAAATAAAAACAAAAAAATTGCGCACATTACGTACTCGGCCAAGACAAGCCTGCAAGTGAAAATAACACGCTGGTTAGGTCCGACGTCCGTCCAGTGCGTTTTCACATGCGTTTCCGAGCATGTGCGCGAACGATTAAGAGTATTCGATTAGGCACTATAATTCTATGGCGTACGTAGTATGCGAATATTCTATGGTATAGGCTGTAGGGTGCTTGGCGTATTTTCTTGGTGTCAGCTGTGTTAGCGCTTCAACGTCTTCGATCGGCATGTTTGCTGCGTGCTGTTAAATCACTGCTTGGAAGGCGTTTCTCGGTGTTCTAACTTAAAGTGGACGTTTCTTTCTTTTTCTCGTCGCCATGGCGCTTTTGAGACCGGCGTGGCGGTCCGTGCTCCATTGTCTCACCGGCGGGGCCTCCAACCGAAGCGGGCGCGTACTAACGTCCGCGGCACAGGCCCCGGCGCGACCGCTAAGCAGCGAATCCGACCGTCAAGCCGCGCACAGCCGCAACCCGTTTTTCAGCAAATACGCCGACAAGATTCGGGAGCTGGAGCGGCGAGATCCCGACGCGCTGAAACGTCGTCTGGAAGACGCATCTCAAAAGAAGAGTACGACGAACGCGTCTTCGAGCACCGAGCAAGCGGCGCCCAACATAGGCTCCGAGAACCGCGATGCCGGCGCCCGCGGAGACGGCCGTAGTCGTGCCGCAGACGGCGACGAAAAGGTGCTGCAGCCGGAGCCGAGCTACGTGCGACCCTCCAAGTTCGACGCGGATACGATACGCGAACTACGTTCGCGCTGCGAGACCGTATCCGACCTCACGGACGCCTGGAGACGCCTGCACGCCGACAGAGACGCCGTGTGCGCCGTGATACCCAGTTCGGCGTACGAAACGATCCGCGAGCGGGCCAAGGACTACCCGGTGTTCCTCTACCCTCTGCCGAGGAAAGCCGGCGGCTACGAGTTCGTGCTGTCGCAGTTCTTGGGCGACCAGTGTCACATGACGCCGCTGGCCAGCTACCAGTTGCACGGGAGTGAGGCACCGGCGTGCCTCGCGCTGAGCTACTATACGCAGCTGGCGTCGAGCGAGCACGGGGCCGTGGTGCTGATGAGCGGCGAGTACGACGCCAAGGTGATCGGTCCGACGGAGGCGCAGTGTCTCGTCAATCAGTTGCAGCTGTACTACGGCGGCAGCGAACTGAGGAAGAAGCTGCTCCTGTGGAACTTCAACCGCGAGGCCCGCTCCTTCAATTACGAGGCGCTCATCAGGGAGTTCGAGGCGTCGGCGACGCTAGAGCAGGAAGGTTCCTCGGCGAGACAGAGTTGAAGGAACTCTATAGAATTCCCGACCTGCGAAGAGACAATGAACACATCGATCTCGTGTTGGTGTATGCGTCTGCTGTCTGCGTTCTCTTTTGCGGCCGACAACCCTCATAAGAGTACGCATTGACCAGGCCAGTGCCTCCTCTAACTAGGTACTACATTATAGCGGTTCAGAGGAAGGAATAAGGTGCCGTTTTTTGCTGCCCGTATGGGAAGCACAGCCCGGCACTTTCAAACTTGACGCCTCTCATATGGGAGGTGGCAGTGCTTCCAAGCCCTCTCCCATGCAACAATAGGTTTGTTCAATTCAGAAAAGGTGCATGGCACCAAAAACGAAAAGGTGCAGGGGGTGCCAGTTATGGTGCGCCAGGGTGCACCCACTAACTGCAAGGTTTAAGGGTGCACTGCACTGCGGCGGCACATTGCCTTGCACCCCGTTCATTCAAGCACAGTGGTGCAGGGTGCACCGCTGCACCTCGGGGAATCGAAGGCCTAGGTGCAGAAGGTGCAGACAAACTTGGCTGAATCGAGTAAACCTAAATGTGGCCCCTAGAGGCACTGATGACTAACACTACATTGGGACCCGACTCCGACCATGCCAAGGTAGTGCGATGCCTTGGCAAGCTCAGTTGTGAGGTTACGTTTTCCTTTGCAAGTGGTCGACTTATCACCAAGGCATTTTAAGTTTCGCTTGTTTCGTCGGGCTTCTGCTAAATCTTGCAATTATGCAGTTCTGTTGTGTGCCACTGCGCATGCAGAAACAGCACACTTCTTTTTCTTTTTTTTAAGATTTGTCCCACGGCACATGGAAAACGTCTGCATACTTGCATGACTTTTCAGAGTTGGCACCCTATTTCCATGAAGCTGCTTCTTTTGAGCAGTTGCACTAAGAACTTAAGCTGCCTGTAATTAAGCCATGCCTGATAAAATGCTGCCTGCATATATGTATGTATATATATATTTAACGCGGGCATTTCTTAGGCACTTCTTCATTGTCTGCACATGATTACCATCACATCGGGTTCTCCCTCTTTATCGCTTGTGGGGACTCATCTGGAGATTATATATATATATATGTTGTGATGTAGCAGTTAACAACATGACCTTCAATATGCCCCGAGGACGTGGGGGACCGATCACACTACTGACATAGATCAGTCTCAAGATATATATATATATATATATATAGGCTGTTTGAAGCCTTGCTCACATATAGCTTCCGAGCAATTGCTAAACAATGTTTTTACAAAGGCTGTAATTTAACCACACGTTTAACTTGACATGCTTATTTTCCATAAAGTCCTTCCTATTTTCGCCAAACTTTATCTAGGTGGCACTAACAGTTCTCCCAGAGCAGTGGTCTCATTTCCCTGCTATTCGGAAGTCGCATAACACTTCAGAGTGCTTGTATAAGGAGTTCATCCCAAAGGCGGTAATTAATGCTTACACTTTGAACTGTGCTCGCAGATCATCCGTTAGCCTTATCCTAATTTTGACCAAATATAAACATGCCGATTCGTTTCGTCCACCGAGGAAAGCCAGGGACACGTGAATGTTGCATGTGTAATGCACATGCATGAAAATAACAAAAAAACGAAAGAATGGGTTCAGTAAATGTATGCAAAGCACCTAATTAAGCCAGGAACACTTAAGTTATGTCACACATTACACTTAACACACTCCCCATTTTCACCAAATGTAAGCTCGGTGTGACACAGAATTCACTCGCAATACCTGTAAGAAATAGCGTAAAACGTCTGTACAACGCTTTCTAGCATCTGTTATAATTTTTGACACATACTGTAATTGAACCACACACATCTAACTTTGTATTCTGATCTGCCGTAACATTCTTTTTACAGTATCTGAATTCGATTGCTGCTGCAGGTGATTCAAGATTCCACTTACACTGCAAATGAAGCCATTGCACATAATTTTAATGCTAGAAATGTTGAGCTAGAAGTATGCGTTGCGTACTGCTCTCTGGTAGCGCCCATCCCGACCCATTGAAGCCACCTGAGACAGTGTCTGAGAATAGCGCCACCACGTGGGGAAAATGCAGAACTCCGCAACCAGGCGACTACAATGGGAGAGTTGGCCATCTGAAAGGCACCTAGTTAAAGCAGGCATTGGCCAGGTGCTGCATTAACAAGGTGAATTCCACATGTACTGATTATATTCATCATTGCATCTGTGCATGTGAATGCCATTGTCATATAAGCCTACAGAACACACAATTTAGTTGAAAGTAAGCATTTGTCCTGTCATACTTGAGCTTTATGTTTTACTTTCCATAAGTTCGCGTTCAGCTGTGTGTAGTGTATCTCTTGAGCAGCTACGCCTTACAGTCCCATGGTTAGAGCAAGCTGTGAACTGGATAGCAGTTTCGTGTTGCAAACTCCCTTGAAAAGTTGAGTACCTTTTAGGCCTTAAATTCTGGCACACAACAATAATTGTCACTAATTTTGTGTTTGTTGCCTTTCTTTAATGCCGTGCGACAGCAAAATTTGGTGCCAGGAACACTACGGGACACTTGGATGCACGCAGTGCTCATTGCGGGAAAGTACCGCGTGCACGGCATCAATGTTAAGAAGAAAATTTGCGTAAGGTTGATGACAGTTGCCTGCGACATAAGCTACAATCTCAATGACTGCTCCGACGAAAGGGCTCGGAGCACCCTTTCGTCGGAGCAGTCATTGAGATTATTTCCTGCCACATCATCGCAACACAGCATTGCCGCATGCTGGCATCTCAACGAACGCTTGTCCCACCGGCGCATCTGCTATTTTTCATGGGAACGCTACGAGCTTCTGCCAGGCCAAGTTGTACGTCTGTATGTCAGCAAGTCACAAGTACAGCTTGCACCTCTGCTGAGGGCCTCAGAGTTCGAGGAACGCCAAACTGCTCCGACGAAAGGGCTCAGAGCACCCGAGTAATAAAGCAAGAAGACAGGGTAGGCAGGGAAGTCCATGTCGTTACCGACTCGCAACAGGCCTGCCGTAACTTTACGAACGGATGAACACCGCTGCTGGCGGCTCAGATTCTAGGCCCGAGGCTGCAAGAATAGCATCAAATCACGTGGACGCCGGGTCACGCGGGTCTGGAGGGGAACGAACGGGCGAACGCCCTAGCTCAAGCGCTAATCAAACGAGCGGGGCAAGACCAATCGTCTCATCAATCCCCACCCTTTACCTTCATGCCCCTGCCATCCAATTATTGCGACCGACTGGAGATCCAGCGACTCAACCGCAGGATTTATCCCCCGCCTCACAAAAAGCTCAGCACTGAAGGTGCCGTAGCTCTCCGACTTATACAGACCAACACATTTCCAAACCTACACAGGTACAGTAAAATGTTCCCACATACATATCGCGGCATCTGCCCCTGGTGCGGCGACACACGCCCTACACTCTTTCACATCTCGTGGGGGTGTGAGGGCAAACCTCAACACTTATACGCCTAGCACGTCATTTGAGCGGTGGGAGGTACAGCTGACCGGCGATACCCTGGCGGGACAAGAAGCTCTCATTCAGCAAGTACGTCGAGCAGCCACGGCCAGTGGAGTCCTGGAATGAGGACCCCACCCACTCGACCTCAAAAGCAACCACCTCGATGGTCCGAATAAATGTTTTTTTTCTCTCTCTCTCTCTCGAAGCACCCGAGAGCGCTCGACAGGGGAGAAGAGAGATCAAATGCAAGAAGTGCGCCCTCTTTCAACCAGACAAAGGCAACATTGCTTGTGAGAGTGATCTATAGTGTTGCGAAAGGACCAGCTGAAAATGCCATTAAAGAATCCGAGGTAAAAATTTGACCGATATCGCTGACTGAGAAGTGCCTGCTGTTTGCAAGCATACACCACTGGTGGGACTGCTGCTACATTGCTTCAAAACTGCTACAAAGTGCAATATGTGCTACGTGCTGCTACAAAAGCATGGTATTGGCGAAAATTGCTCCACGTCTGCTCCAGAAGAGGTTCCGAAGGCGGTAGCGATCATGAAAACGAAACTACAACCTGTACTCGGTGTTTGTGTGCATATGGCGGCAGGTTGTTGCATCCGGTTATGAATCGGCATCCCTCATATTTGCCGGGCCTGGGTAAGCAAAACAAACAAATCGGGCTTTTGTTTGTTTGTTCTACTTGGTAATGCTGTGTAGACTTCCATTAGATATATAACGCAGTACTCAAGGACGTTTGATGTCTCCATCAAAGTTTTTGAAGATGAGGCCTTCTTTGGTAAGTTTAGACCGACTTGGGCTTCATGTGATCTAGGAACCTAAACACTTTAGTCTTGTCAAACTAGATGATTTGAGGCCTAATTCTAGTGCACGTGGGACAAAGAAAAAGGCGTAAAAATGCAGCTTGGAACAAAAAGGATGCACCAAGTTACTGCAGAGCTATGTGCAAAGCAATAATTATGTGTAATTAGCTAAAAAAGGCACCAACAAAACCCACATATGCTTGGTTAAAGCTGGAACAGGACATATGGCTTTCCTTAAAAAAAAAAAAAAACAGATGCTGGCCAACTGCAGAGACAGTGCAGTTCAATAAAGCAAGACATTAAAGAAAGGTAATGGTTAAGCAAAGTGCTCAAGTGTAAGATGATACTAAAGCTGGGTAGGGTGGCAAGTCGCAAAGAATCTGCCCTGCCAACGAAGCGTGGTGGACTGTATGTACAGAACAAGAGTCTTGGACCTCAGAGACTGGCTGCCCAAAACAACTTGTCTGCTATGTAAATGTGCTGCCTAACAAAGAGAGCAAAGGCCTTGCTTTTTAACAATGGGGATAGAACACAACTATTCTGCATTCTCAACCTGCACTTAAATCTAATCTGCAGGAGGAGGTTGTTGAATTTGCATGCATCATGCACCACGCTTGGGCATCTCTCCTCTGTAGACTGAAAGACTGATAGCCCCTTGAAAAGTCACTAAGCATGATTTACAAGATCTGCAATAACCGCCTGGCAACATATGTGGGGGAGACGAGGAATATCCGCATCTAACGTAGTGTGGTGGCCATACACTGCGAGACATTGGACAGCAGGAGCAATTTGACTTCGTTAAGCCATATCTAAATCACACAGATGACAGTCTGAAATAATTGTCTGAATTCAGTTCGATCACAGTAGGTATACCCCAGGGTAGTATGCTCAGGGCTCCCTTTTAATATTTTTGACGAGATACATGCTATGCAGTCGATGCTGATGACACTAGGTTAAATTTTTCAGCTAGCATCTTTGCTGAGCCAACTTAATTTTGAATAAACTACATGCATGGCCAGTTGTACTATTAATTTGAAATCCTAAAGCTGTATTGGCCATCGCAACGTGCAAGAAGGCCATGGTTACCATGGTGACGGACTCACAAGAAGCATGCCGAAGGTATATGAACGGAAGGATTGGAAAGGCAGCGCTTCAGGTCTTGAACACCACCAAGATAGAAGCAGCACAAATCCTCTGGACACCGGGGCACGAGTCTCTCACGGGGAACCAGGCGGCGCACGCCGCGGCTCGAGATCATGCACGCCGAGCCATCTCCGACGCGCAGAGAACGCGTACCGACGACTGTGAAGAGGATGAAGAACGCATATCCAAGAAGTACTCGGATATCTTGGCGCACTACAGGAAGCAGAGGCGTCGCTACCCGCCCGCGCATAAGACGATGAGTAGGGACCAAGCGGTAACCTGGAGAAGACTACAGGCTGGAACGTACCCACACGGAACAATGCTGCACGCCATGTACCCGGGCATCTACGGGCGAGACTGCAAGTGCTGCCCGCCGGACACGCCGAACACCTTGCGCCATATGGTGCTGGAGTGCAGAAATAACCGCGAAGTACCACCGTCATCATCGCCACCAAGCGATAACAACCAGGAAGAAGCGGATATGGAGGAAGAATCGAAAGACCAGTGGGAGGCTCTGATGGTGACGCAAGACCTTGACAGCCAGCTGCGGTTGGTGAACAGGGCTCGGGCGGCGGCAGCGAGCCATGGCTACCTGGACTGAGGAGGCCACCCACCTTTGGGCTCAAGAAGCCTGGTCTCAAAATAAAGTTTATTTCTCTAAAGCTGTATTATTTCACATGAATAACAGACAAATTACTTTCAAGGAAGATCCGATAGTAAGCTACTCTAAAATTGAACTTAAAAGGAAGCATTAGCTCGTGCCCAACCCCAGCTATTCAAATAATGTAAACTACATAAATTTCTATAGGTCGTAATTTTTAATAGATTTTGTAAAAAAAAAAGAAGGGCTATCATGTTTGCAACTCTAACTCAGCAACACAAAACAATATCAATTCTGTGAATTGCAACTAATAACACAACTAAAGCAGACAAAATATGCATTGTACACTGCTCTGAAACATATTACTAATATGAGAGGACTTTTCCAAAACACTTGTAAACATAGTAAATTTATGCAAGTTGAAAATTCATATATCAAATTCTCTGCTCTTATGGATGCAGTTTACAGAACTGCGATATGCGTTTAGTGCAGTTTATGCAGGCCACAAATCAGAATTCTGCTTCCTAGAGCTCCTAGAATTTAACATTCTCAAATGCAATACATTTCATTCAACTCGGTCCAGCTGTTCTCATAAAACCACTTCAGCGTTTTAAATATATTTTGATGGGGAAATTGAAGATGACCCCAACCTACTGCTTTCTCATATATACGTATATATATAATGGGGTTTTACGTGCCAAAACCACTTTCTGATTATGAGGTACGCCTAAGTGGAGGACTCCGGAAATTTCGCCCACCTGGGGTTCTTTAACGTGCACCTAAATCTAAGTACACAGGTGATTTCGCATTTCGCCCCCATTAAAATGCGGCCGTCGTGGCCGGGATTCGATCCCTAACCTTGTGCTCAGCAGCCCAACACCATAGCCACTGAGCAACCACGGCGGGTTAATGCTTTCTCACAAGACAGCAAAGGTAAAAGGCACTCAGAAAGTCATTTGGTACTTTCGCATAAAGATAGTCAAGTAAAGAGAGTAAACCACGTTAGCTGTACACTCATTTGAAGCAACACGAAGCATCTCGCAATGCCAGAAATACAGACTTGAGACATGGCTAACTAATGTGAAAACGACAATAGATGACAGCGAGAAGCACAGAACACTTTTCCACGCAAGTTAATGATGTCTCAAGTCTGTAATAAGCACCAACTGGCCCAACTGCTTTCTCTAATTGGACCAGAAATACAGTGTATTGGCACATACCACATTCGCACAACTATGGAACGCGAATGTTGTGCTGCTAGCTACCAAGGTGATTACGTAATCTTAGATAATTAAACTGATATTTCGTGTCCTGATATTTTCTCTCACCGAAGGAGTCAGAAAAGCATGTTTTTTTTTTTGCGACTCCAAAGTAACGACACTTGGACACTCGTGATGGGGCAATGTGCCGATCTGTTGTGTTTATTCTCAGAAGAAGAAGCCCAAAATTTTGCCTCCCAGATGTTTTCTCCTTGCTTCCTCGTGGTCCATGATTCCACCAGACGTGGTCAGCACAATGTAACTGCGTTTGAAAAAGAGAACACGGCACGCAATGAGCACTTGTCGTGAAGTCCCTTTGTTTTTGTTAGCATTTCAGTCCTTCGGTGCAGACTAGTCTACACAATGGCAAAACAAGCAACACTCTTGGGTATCAGCCAATCAGGCCGCACTGCTTGGGTGATTGGGATCCTAGAGGTTTGGGACAGATGATGGTATAAAGCAACAACTTCCATTTTGCCCAAATCTATTTGGGCTTGTCATTCACCATTTGTGACCAGTTGATGCAAGTGGTAAAGCTAGCAAATAGACCACTGACAAAAAAAGAAAAGAAAAAGGAACATGTACATCATCATGGCCCACAAAATTAATATGGCATGTGTGAGTACGCAACTTGTGTCAAACAAGCTTCAGGACTGTTCTTTCTTTTTTTTAAATATCTTTACCCACACTATTCACATTCAAGAAATGGGTGTTGTGCACACACTTGATATGTTTTCAGCATATTAGTCATGGAAAAAAGAAAATAAAAAAGGAAGCTAGACTTTAAGTGCCAAATTGATGATCTCATTAGAAGCACACCATATTTTTTTTCCTTCTCCGTTGTGGAGGCAACGACGCACCAGGTTTTGTGAGTGGAGAGGCGGGGAGCATGGGCTCGTAAAACCTGAGACGGTGCGGCAGAAGAAAAAAAAAAGTAGTAATTAACGCTGAAGTGGGCTTTTTTTTTTTCCTGTTGCGGAGGTGACGATGCATCACGTTTTTCTTGCTTGTTTTCTCAGTTGTTCGCGTGCTGTCACCCGTATCAGGCCTGTCCATCTTGTTTTTCTTCTGGTTATATTATTGTGTTAGAAGTGCGTGCCGGCGTTCGCGTTGCCATGAGCTCAACAACTCTAACCACGGCGAAGAAGCGAAAGCAGTTTTCTTTGAGCGAGAGAGTAGAGATTCTTCGCGAGATAGAAGACAGGAAGAAACAATCCGTCGTGGCTAAAGAACGTGGAGTGGCGCGGTCGACGATCGCCACGATTCTGAAAGATAAGGAGAAAATCTTTAAGCACCAGCAAGAATCTTGCTGCACGTTACGGCAGCACCCGAAGACCGCGACGAGTCCGTGTCGGCCACAGATGCGTTGGACTGCTTGCGAAAACTCCGCATATTTATAGCCAAAAGCGGCACAGCGACCGAAGGCGTGCATAAGAATGCGGACGGTCTGGAATCGTTCGTGCAGCAGAGTCTGTGCTGCACCCGTCAGAAGACGATCACGGACTATTTCAAATAAATGTGCCTTGTCTGACGATCACGTGCGCATTGTGTGAGAAACGAGTTCAAGGAGGTACTGTTTCAAAGGTAGGACGCTTGCGTTACTGAAATGCTATTGTTATGGCTAATTTTTGGGCTTTCACTATAACGACCTTTCAGAATAACGAACATTTTCCCGCGGTCCCCTGAAGTTCGTTGTACCGAGATTTCACTGTAGTGGGTCACTTCAGATAATTTTTCGCCACCTTGGTTCTTTTAAAGGGACCGACAAGCAATTTTCATGGTAGCATTTTTTTTTGTTCAATGGAAAGCTTGCTGATCATAGCACCTAATCATGAAATGCTAATGCGGAAAACATTGTGGAACAATCTATCAGAATTTTTCTATCTGCAGTGAGAATGTAGTCGTTCACTGGAAGCATGCTGACAACGATGATAGGTGAGCGCGACAGTGATTTCATGCAGGTATTAGTGGGAGGCAGATGACAAGTGTGGCTGTGCTGTAACAAAGTATGATTATGATCAAGTAGATATGCCTGCAGTTCATGTTTTCCAAATTGTTAAATGATATCTGCGATAATGGCTTTGTGTTTTTCTGTCCAGCTGCTTTGATATTTAACCAGTCAAAATGAAACCAATCGGGTCGAAAACGAAACCCCTGGAACGGGTAGGTAGAAGGCTTCTGTCGAAGAGAGAATATGAGAAAAATGTGACTTCGCGCCCCACGCGCTTCACACGAGTGAAAAATTTAGCCGAGACATTGACAGCAGCATACATTATGCATGGAATATTTTTTCACCAAGCTCGAGGGCTGGCTCAGTATCCCCTTAAAGCTTCGGCGCCAACGCTATGTAGCTGAAGTTGGCATGCCACTGTTCCCAAGTCTGCACAGCTTGTTGATAGCATAATTTCTATGGTTTCGACTGCTTTCACTAGGCAGAAGCTGGCATCCCTTGTGCTTAACGTGTTGATGGCATTGCTTCCATGATTACAACACATTCCGTGTGGCTGTCGTGATAATTAAAAGGACTAAAACACAATGTCACCTTTTTTTTGCAGACAACTCACGGTACTGCATGAATGTAAGCTATGCACTATATTTCTAATAAGTGATCACAGCGTCAGATTGAAGTCGCGTCCGCTGCCGAAACCACTGCATTGCAATATTTTCACGACATCCAACAGGCTTTTTCTCAGGTGCACTGCAGGCCAAAGTGACACCAAGGGCTCATTCACACTGGCGACTCGCAGAGGCTGCATGACGGCAGTAGCAAACTCGCTGAACCAATCCGCAGCACAAGAGCAGGATGTAGGAATATGCCGACTGCCATAGCAGTGCAAGCCAGATGCGTAGACACTGCATCACATATCGCTTTCAAGAGAGGCACCGCCCGGCCACGCCGTACGTAGCAGCCACCCTAGTAGAACGATCTCCTGTTTGCGCCAGTCTTGGGAACTCGGAAGGCCTTTGATGCAACCTGATTTCCATCTACACACACACATCACTTTCCTCTTAATTATGGCATCGAGATGAAGTCTGCATGTCATTGCAGTCGACACTTCCATGCGACAACGCAAACAACGGGAAGCCAGATGGTGCAACACATACTACAGCACACAGAGGAAGGTATGGCAGCTAGGCTCGAAGCACGTATTAGGCGGCCACTTTGAAATGCCGATGGCGATATGGTAACAAAGATTTAGGGTCATACTCTATTCTAATGCACGCAATTTTTGGACCTGTTTTATCGTAAAAGACGTGCACGTTAGATTCGAGTAAATACGGTAAGCCAGAGTCAAGATTAGGGCAGCATCTGTGAATTCTAAATTGTGAGCGAGTGTGCTGGCAATAGCTTGGCTAACGTGTTTTCGCATCCAGTGTGTATCCCACACACAACTTGCCACTTATTCTAGCTCATCACACACAATGCGCTCATGCGTAGTGTGCAATGGTGGCTAGGCAAGTGCTAATTGACTGGCTTTGACATGCCAAGCACAGGGCCCATGAAAGCCACCACAGCAAGGGGCTCCAGTTTAACTTGGGCCCCACGAGGTGCCTACACCAGACCAAGGTACACGAGCGTTTTTAGCATTGTGATCCCGATCAGAATGCGGCCGAGGGAACCGGACGTCAAACCAAAAACCTCACACGAAGCTCGCAACAACTGCCGCGAAACGGTGTTGCGTATGTGTGAACACGGCTGTCAAGAGCATTCCCTACATGGTTAGATACGAGAAGCATCGGACCAACCAATGCAGGCCTATCGCACCTTGCGACACTGTTTTAGAAGCGTAGCTCGTAGGCGGCCATTCCTGGGTCGAGCGTCAGCGTAACCGCGTGCACGCCACTGCTTGCGCATTCAATGTCTTTTTCCACAGCTGGCTCCGATGCCACTCGTCATGCTAGCATTGCCATACTGCCATCGCTCTGCGAAGGTCTGAAATTATTTGCCTCAATACATTGCTTGCAAAGTGGCGATTATCTTCAATTATTCTAACCACAATGCACGCATGCGGCTGCCGAGGCCGGGCACTCGCTTTCCGACCACACGCTCTTGAACGCAGAGCAGTGGAGCCTCATTTCTTACACGAGTGGCACTCACTATTTTTGCAAATTGTCAAATGCAGATTCGTTGTGAACTGCCGTGGCTAAGGAACCCGTCTAAGCATGGTCGGCGCATTTTCTTATATGAACCCCACAAGTCATATCTGTAGTATGTAAAACCATCGCACCAGGACATTTAAGCGAGCTAAGGTCATTGCCCTGCGACGAAGGTGTGAGCCATGAATGATGCTTGACGGAAGACACGTGGTCAGTAGAGTGATAATACTCGCATCAACAGCTCTAGAAGGAGTTCAATATGTTCATTCTGGCACATGATTATACAACCAGCAACACACTATTCGTTGTACACTTTCACTGTACACACATGCAGCAAGAGGGGCAGCGACCACGGCATAAAGGTGCTAGGCACGTGTTACGTTTGAGAGCATGCACTAAGTACATCCATGATGCACATAGTCAATCTCATGAAACCACAATGTGTATTTCACAAAGACTGGAAAACAACAGTCCTAGCCATACTGCAGTTAGACTTGCAGACATCTTTCTGTGCCAACGGAGGGAGAGTTACAGGGCTTCTGCTGTTGTGTCAGCACGGCAAGTAGTCCACCAGAGTATGATGGTGCTTTTGGCTTCCTAAAACAGATGCTGGACCAGCATAGCTTGCTAGTTGAGAAGGTATTGCAGTTGCCGAAACGTTCATTAAAAGTGAAGAAATTAAAATTCAGCACTAAGTGGCATAGCTTGACTCAATTTAGCGTAAGTGCTGCAGCAAATAATATGTCAGTGCCTCCTATTCCCAAGCATAGAACAGACGTGAATGAGACAGCGTGACAATCTTCAGAAACACTGTCACACATGTGTATTGACTCCATAGCATTTCACCACTCCATCACCACCAAAAACTTGTCGCAGCGAGCAGAATCCCAAACACAGCACAGCCAAGCAGTGAATGCAGACCCTCACCCAAACTGTCGGGATGGCAGCAGATTGCGCATCCACGTCTCTGTGTCCTTCAGTTGGACGTCAAAGCGGGGGCTGATGACACCGCACTTGTTGAGCCGGCCATTGAGGAAGACGACGATCTTGCCCGCGCGGTGATCATCCACGATCTCGAACTCCCCAATGTAACCTGCAAGACGACAAGGTCCAATAAGTGCACAGAGTCCAAAACCGTCACAATAGGGCAACAAGCAATGATGCAGGAATTCAGTTGCTGTCTTGAGTCTGAACTGTGAATCACGTGTACGCAAATCATTTGGGGATTGCAACACCAGATTTCCCGTGTATCACCAAGTCTGGCACAGTACTTCGTCTCGAGCAAAAGCTGGCTATGTCACGCAGTGTCATGAATCGCGTGCAGAAGTGAATCGAATCACTTAACAGCAACAACGCATCACACGGTCAGTTCAGTGTGAATCGGCGGCAGCAACAAATATCGCTGGACACAAGCGAAATCGGCACATTCAGTAGCTTGGCGTCACGCAATCACACCGCCAACACTGCCAAAACACTTACTAGCTTTCAATAACAAGAGTAGCGAGCCTGGATGTATGCGGGCCATTAGAGTCGCCGTCTTTCACGAACAACGAGCGATACCAACTACGGACACTTCGGTCTCACAACATGCGTCATGGCCCCGGCGACGGCACAATACCTCGTGCCGCGATAAGAGAAAAATTGGGACTCGTTAACGGAGGCCTTTAACAAGCACTAAAGTAAAAACAGACCTCGCGTCATGAAACAGACTATTCCCAAGAAGCGGGCTAGAACTTGATCACGAATTGAACGACGTCTCCAAATGGCGCAGCGCACTGTCAAGCGACGCGCTCGTGAAGGATACATTCAATGCATCGAGTGTGCAAATTCTTACCGTGCTTCATCATGACTGTGAGGAATTTGATGATGACTTTGGAGCAGGGCCGGATGAGCACCTGGCGCTTGCCCCGCTTTTCGGCATTGTTGATCGACTTGAGAGCGTCGGCCAAGACGTTCATGCGCACCATTTTGCCTGCAAGGCAAGGAGGACGAAGACATGAACGAACCGAACGTGCACCACCGAACCGGCAAGCCAACAGCACGTCACGACATGAAACACACTTCGCACTCGCGGTGAATTTGGGTCCCTTTCACGGGACACCGAGTTCGGTATCAACCACAAATATATGCGCGAAATGAAAGTACAACCTTTAATTTATTTGAGGACGGCACCCTAGGAGCGGCATAAAGCGAGAATTCGCGCAGATGAAACAGATTGAATATGTTTCAACACAACATTACCTCTGAGGACGGTGGCGGCCGGGAAAAAGAGGAGTACTCTCGACCAAACAAGAGAGATAGAGGCACGCCTAGAGGGCGCTGTGGAACACTTTAATTCAAACACTTAAACAATGCTTTTAAAAAAACGTTAAAGATATATTTTGCTTATTTTAAACGTTTAAGTCTGTATTGATTTTGATTACGCAAATGACATCTTTAATATATGCATTCCTATGGTGGGCTGTGGTTATTGACGGTTGTGATTACCGATTTGTAACAGCTTATCATAAGAGCTGACGCCTCCAACATCAACATTCTTTCTTTGCAATCACGGAGGCCACACTGTATATAGGTGTTCTGTGGTCACACACCCGCAGTGGCGACGCAGCGGCTTTCGCGTTGCGCTGCAAAGCCTGAGGGCGCGGGATCGAATCCCTGTCGCGGCGGCGGCATTTCCGTTCATTTCAATGGGGGCGGGATCGTGAGATCGTGAAATGCAAAATCGCCCGCGTACCGTGAATTAGGTGCGCGACAAAGGATCCGGAATCCAATTAATCCGGATTTCCTCCCCTGCTACGGCTCACATTATAATGATATCGTGGTTTTGGCTGCAGTTATGGCAAATAAGAACCCCAGAATATATATATATATATATATATATATATATATATATATATATATATATATATATATATATATATATATATATAGTGTGTGTGTTACGAAGGCCACATAACAGCTTGTATAGCCTCCGTGATTGCCGCGGACCTCTCTGCGCTGAGTTGTAACTGCTGTGTACGGGTGTGTAGCAGGAGCACGGGACCCCGGGAGATGTCAAGAACATCAGAGGCGGCTCAGAGTTGAGACATGTTGAGAGTTCTCCATGTGATCCAGGCGCGTCGAAGCGGTGACCGGGCGGTAGTGCGCTCGAGTTCGCGCTATTATTAATCGACAGGTCGCCGTGGCATTTTTATTTGTGGTGGCAACAGTCGGCCGTCGCGCCGATTTGTTGTGGAGTTTGATCCGCTACGGGGTCCCGTTCGATCAGACGGTGCCGCCGTGATCTCGCCGCGCTCTCCACCGTGTCGTGGCACCGATGGCAGCCTTCGGACGAGAACCGCTAGCCGCCGCAACGCGGCTTCGAGACGACGACCTCGCTAACCCTCCGGGTCCGACGAGCCGTCGTCTACATTGACGAAAACCCCGTCTACGTCGGGACTGTGTGTCCGAGCCCGCCGCGGGAGCGCAATTTCGGCGAATCGGACGCGGTAATGGGACGGCGCACTTGAAAGGAAAAAAAAAAAAAGAAAAGAGAGAGAGAGGAGCGACCTGCGCGGTCTGCTGTCCCCATCCTGCGGGGTTAATTAGCAGTGGCTGTGCCGGTGGTGGGCGCCGTGACTCACCGCACAGCGCGTCTTGACGCCGCTCTCTCCGGCGACACCGAATGCACGCGAATGGCAGTGTCCCGAGTGGTCACCAGTCAACGCTGGTGCCGCAGGCACGTGCCGTACTTCGCCATCGGAGTGGCCATCCTGAGCGTGCAGATCGTGCTCGGATACCTGTTCTACCTCGCGCCGGCCTCGGAGTCGGACGCCCGACATCTTCCAGCCGTCCGGACGGGCGGTGGGCCGAAAGCGTCCGACTCTCAGGTGACCAGAAGTCGGGACTGTGTGCGATTCGCGGGTCGCACGCATGCATGGTGGCGCGCGCTCTCACGCGCTATGCTGTAGGTCTTTTTGCCGCAGCTTCGTGCGCGTGCTGTGGCACTTTCTCCAGTGTTTTCTTCCTTTTTTTTTTTTTTGCCCCATTCAGATGCTGTGCCTCGCGCGCGTGGTTTGTAACTTATTCGGTAGTGCATTTATCGAGCTCGGTTAGCACCTCGCGCGCGCTGTTTTGGTGTCGTGTGCCCCACTCCTCAAGCAAACAAGCACGGACTCCACGCAGCGGTGTCAGATGTATATGTAGTACGTTTCGTGCGAACCAGCATGCAGCGCACTGTTCACGTTCCTACAACTACACTCGCTGGTTTTCCGTACCAAATGTGCCGTTATGAAACGCGGTCTTGGGCGGCGGAAATTTAGACGGGGCACAGCGAGATACACAGGGAAAACGCCGAACTTCAACTGAACGTTTGTCCTGTGCATTCATCGCCGTGTCCCGTCTGGATTTGCGCCCGTGGTACCACGTTTCATAATACTCGTAACCGACTAGCCCACCCCATAGTGTCTTGAATAAATGTGACGTTGTTGCGGCATGTCAAAGCCAGACATGGTGGCTTATATGGGAGGAGGAGGTTCATTTGTAAAAAGCAAGAGAGGGTGGCCTGATATCATGCGCGCTCACCAGCAAGAATATTGGTGCTGTGATGCTATAGTAGTTAACACCAGCAGCATGATTGAGCCCAGTCCCATGTCATGCAGAAACTGCACCGTGACCCACACTGTTAATGCGGCAAGTCTCGGGAGGCGCCAAGCGAGGAGGTTTAAGGACAAATTACATTTTTGTTTAACCCTCCTTGGTGCCAAGAGCTCAGATTGAAGTCCGCTGTGGGAATGATCTGGCATTCATAGTTGGCAGATATAAGAGGTGTAAGCCTGTCACTAAGTCATGTATGCTGGGCAGATGTAGATTTGGTGTGCTATGGTGTCTCTGGAAACATGGCAGTGGTCGCAATTTAAGGCTGCTCTCAGGACCGTTGAGGTGTGTTGAGGTGTGTGAATGCCACATCCTGCTATGTCCAAAATGCTCAGCACCCGTGTCTAAGGTGGACATTCGTCACCTTTTGTGGCTGTACCCTAGTACTCGGGACGTTTGGCTCAAGATGCTCAGGGCGGCCAAACTAAAGCCAAATGTTCTAGATGAATTTTGCGCATTAGGTAACAGGAAACAAGCGCACTAATTCATTCCTGCAGTACTTGAATCAGACAGGGCTGCATACATTTATTTGATGCCCCTAAGGTAAATTTTTGGTACAAATGCCTTGCGGGAAATCCCTAGAATTAAACAAAGAAAGAAAGGCAATGCAACGCCAAGCTGTACTCTGTGCACCAAACTTGTGTTGCATCATTTTAATTGGCACGCAAATACCTCGTTTGAGTCTTAAACTTGTGCACACGCCGGTGGTGATGGTCTGGTTGTGACCGGTGATTGGAGGTAAAGCTCCGTACTGCAAGAGCATGTACAAAGCTTGCATCGTGTCTTGAAAAAGCAGTGTGTGCCAAGTGTGTGCCAAGCAGTGTTGCAGTGCCAAGTTGAATGCCTTCCAGACCATAGTGCTAAGGTAGCAACTGGAATTTAATTCTGTGGCCCGTCTGTTGTGTAATGTCCATAAAGTCTGCAATGTCAAGGGCCAAAACGTAATAAGGGCCTCTTAGAGTGCATGCAATGAGTTGCAACGCACGATTAGAGCTCCATGCGCGAGGCAGTTGGTAACAAATGAATCTGACTGCCCTCCGGATAGCAACTAGTTTGGCAGCAGCTGACATAGATGTGTGGTCCGGTGCAAACCGTCGCATAGTAACTAGCTGTGCTTCAAATTCGGGTCGAACCAAATCGGCAAAAGAGATGCCGAACTGCTCATTTCCAAAGGATGAAGACCAAAAGGCAAGCCTGGAGTCTCTGAAATAGGAAATAAAGCTAAATACTAATGTTACGAAGCGTGAGATTCCACCTTCTCTGCATAATCTGTGTTGCCACTGTATTCTAAGCGGCTTGCCAGATCATGCATTTCATAACTCGCGACACAGTCTCCTTACTAAGACTTTGCTTTATAATTTTTTCGAACGGTAAATTTGCATAATTTCTTAGTGTCGATGGCTTTGTAAAATGATACAACAGTTGCAGATCTTGCGTTGTATTGTTTTGTGTCATTTACTTATCTGAAATGCCCAGCTACAATAGCTGAAATGTCTGCTAGACATTTGCTAGAAGAGCTGCTTCAGGAATGCTTTTGACTGTTCCACCACTGCTCTCTCAAAGCTCTGCAGAGTTAGGAGAATGCATGATGTTTATTCATGATCACAGCATGGATCGCAATAATCATAAAAAACATGCAATGCTGGGGTCCAGCAGAGAAAGCTGCCGAAATTTACAACTCTACAAACCGACACTTCCCCGTAGTTACATGGTGGTACAGTTGGCCACAATATTTCATGGGGCATAACACTTGCGAAAAGCGCAGGATTTTTGGGGAAGCCTAGGCATGTGGGCATTGAATACGGCGCTACCGTCTGTGATAGTTGACATGAGTTATGCAAGTGGTTAATTAAATTACACTGGAATGCCCTCACAGAACAGAAATAATACTTGTCTTTGAACCCATGTCCCGTAAACTTTTTTTGCCTAACTGTAAATATGCCATATGCAGGCATGACATGACATGACAAGAACTTTATTTGAGTCCTGAGGGACTGAGACCTCGGGGAGCCAAACCGAAGGCTCCCGAAGATCAAGTCGGTGGCTCCGCCCACGATGGAACCGGGAGATCAAGTCCCGCGGCAATGTCGTGGGCCCTCTGGACAGCCTGGAGTTGAATATTGAGATTGCTGCTCTTGAGAGAGTCCTGCCATTGTTCTTTCGTGATGGGTGGAGAGGCGTTAAGGGCTGGGCACAGCCAGAGCATGTGGTCAAAGGAGCATGAGTCATGACCACATTTGGGGCACGACTGTGAGTGTTCAGGATCTATCCTGTGAAGAGACCGAGGAGTGGGATATGTACGGGTTTGCAGGAGTCTTAGTGTGGTAGCCTGAGGTTTATTCAATTTGGGGTGAGGGGGTGGAAATGTCCTCCTGCCTAGTCGATAATGAGAAACAATTTCGTGGAATGTACTTAATGGATCTTTGTGGATGTTGACCTCGTTCCAAGCCTGGCTACCCGCGACAGCGTGGTGCGTGAAATCGCGCGCTCTCCGGTGGGCCTGCTCGTTAGGATTACATCCAAGCGGGTTAATTGAGCTGTCTAGATGGGCTGGGAACCACGAGATTTGGTATCCTCCTTCGGTACTCTCCCTAGTCCTTCGTAGTGCTTTGATCACAATACTGTACGCCTGTTCAGATATGAGGGCGGACGAGAACGATCTAACCGCGGTGCGCGAGTCCGAGAAGATGATAGCGGGAACTTTTGAGCTGTGAAAAGCCAGAGCGATCGCCGCTTCCTCCGCCACATGGGCAAACTTAGTATAAACAGAGGCTGCATTGACCAGGTTGCCCCCCACGTCTACCACCGTGACAGCGAACTTATGCAGGCAGTTATAGATAATTAATTTCCACTGCCAGTTTGCACAAAGGAAGTCCACAAAAAAAAAAGCATTGCACAGACATGCTATCCATAATTGAACTTTGATTCGTAAATCGGAATGTGTGCCATAATGTGATCATTTAAGATATTTATTCGTAAAATTGTACAATCAGTTTATTATGTATTTTATTATTGTGTAAGTAACCGCTGCCTCTTCGAGCAATCCAGCAGCAGGATTAGATTGAGTGACATCCAAAACATGGTGACCGGGATGCATTTCCGGTTCATGCCACCTGGAACAACATAGCCTTCAAGATCAGTTTCTCTTGCTCAAAGGGAGTCATTACAGGGGTGTGGATTTGGACATAGCCTGTTGTGCCACAGGCAATTTCTTTAAAGATCTGTGTAGCTTGTTTTGAAACAAACAGTTTATGGATCACTTGTGAAAGTAGTGGGCTTGCCAACAAATAATCTCACATCTATTGTTACAACCGAGCCCATTATGCTCCATATGATTGCAGTCTGACTAACAAAGGTGCACTTTTTTCGCTTTTGTTTCATGTGACATATATGCACATTGCATACATGGTATGATCGTAGCCTTGCGCACTGCTTTTCCACTTATCTAGCAGAATGTCACTTGATGAATTTGTTGCAGGACCAAGATAGCTGGAAAAAACTGATGCATTATGTCACGCTTTTGAGAATGGACATCTCGAAACTGGTGTCATCCCCAAATTCCACCCAAGTGGTTATGCCTTGCAAACCCATTAGCCACAATTTGTGTATTGCAGTATGCACTCTGGAGTAATTAGTTGAAAATTGAGTCGGGGAATTTTGTTAATTAGTCAAATATGCGTTTCAATTTCTTGTGCTAAGGGCCTCTTATTCGAGTACATTGCGTGCACGCAGGTGATCGTGAAAAATTCTGCATAACTGATTTTGAAATGCTGCGCTACATGGATGAATCGAAAATTAGTGGGCTTGCCAGCAAATATGCTTACATCTGTTCCAACAGTAGCTGGTCTAACACTCAAATGGCTACAGTCTCAATGAAATTGTACTCTTTGAGCTTGTGCCTCTTGAGAAATGTCTGCACATTGTGTACGTAGCCTCGGCGTAGCCTAACTAGCCGTTCGCTTCGTATCTCGTACCAGCAGGCCAGCATAGGGCGAGAACAAAGCGCCCAGTCAGATGACGAATACAACAACGAAGATGAGGACGGCGCACAGCATCCACGCTCGGAGTCCCGTCGAAGCGGCAACCCGCCAGCTTCGAACGACGTCAATGGATCAGAGGCGGTCAACTGGGTGCAGCTGGGGTTCCGACCTGAATGCGACATCGTCGAGAAAGATGCCCTGTCGGCGATTCGGCGCGCCACTACGACCCGGTGCAAGCAGGAGTTGGCCAATGTAACTTGCCTCGTTCGCCGGGGCCTTCTATACCCGAGTGAGCTGCCAAGGTTTTGTGACAGTTCTCCAGGTAAGATCGCTGGACTGGATGCGTGAGTAGTTGCGCTTTCGAGGTTGTTGTAATGTAGTGTAAAACAGTATTTCAGTATCTTCCAGGCATTGATGCTGAACTGCAACAAAATATCAGTTTGGCTAAATTGGTCTTAAGTACAGTCGCGATTAAAAGTTTGGGTACCACGGCATCAGCAAAAAAGTTTAAATATATATGTTGAAGCGCAATTCCGTGGCCTGGAATCGGTTTAATACATTGTATTGGTCAAACGCACATGTACGTGTGCGCTCTTGATTTCAGCCGGAATTCCCAGGCTGCGACAAGAAAATAAAAGATCATGGCACCTTTGGTTCCCAAAGTTTTGATCGCGACTCTACGTAGTATATGTTATAGAAGCAACATTGACGTTGCTGCTGAGCTATTAATTGCCTAATGTTGGTATTAGCAGCCCCTGACCCTTTCCACAGTTGTCCAGTCCGGTACAGTTGTCACCGGAATTTGTATGCGTGGAACAGAGGAGGAGAATAGTTATCATGATGAAAAATACTTCGCAGTATGAACGAATGACGTGTGTATTGGTTAGGTTGCCTCTAGTTGCAGTTTCTGACACTAGGTAATGGTGCTTGTCGAATCGCTGTAATGGGGACGCCCTCTCCACTTCTTTTTTTCTCGAAAGCGCCACACGTTGGCACCACCAGCTCGACTGGGAGAGAGCTCCAGCCACGGCTCGCTCGTTGCGGTCGATACTGATTGCGATCGTTTGTCACCCAAGCTGTATGTTACTCAAATGTCCTCATTCAGAAAGTGTATCTTATCTGATTGGCGTGCTCCAAAAGTACCGTACCATTTTTTCGCGGAGTTGCTTACAGAACTTATTATTTTGTGTTCTCGAGACATTTAAATACCTAGTTGTTAAACACACGTCACTGGGTGACCCACAGTCACTTTTGAGGCACTTTGATTCAGAAAGTGAGAGTCATTTAATCTTCGAGGTCACTGCCTGTGCCAACATTTCTTGAATACTTGCTTTGATGTTTTGATTTTGTGTTAAGCTATTTGTCCGATTATGTTGAAAGCTGCCACAGGAAGGCTTCATGCATTCTTTGTGAATAGTTATTTGTGCGCCTTTATGGTCACATCTCTAAGCATCTGCAGTTACAAATTTTTTAGGTCGCAGGATCGTTTCCATGGCTGCAGCAGCCACATTTTTATCCATCCGAAATGCAAAAATGGTTGTGTACTTGGATTTAAATGGGCATCAAAGAACTCCAGGTGGTCAAAATCAATACACAGTCCCCCTTCAAGGCATTCTACATAACCTGCTGCGTAGTGTCAGGACAATAAAGCCCACAACTTAAATTATTTTCATTAATCTTCGAGGGGCCGGCCTTGCAGACACATTCAAAGGTCACTGCCTCTTAGCCCCTTAAATCAAAGGTTTCCGAGCCTGGCTGGAATTCACTGCAAAAAACCTTCCTCGGTCAGGACGAGTGGTTGGCGCACATCTGGGCTGCTTCCGCGATGACCGCAAGTCGCGCATCTTCGAGCGGCTGGCCTCGCGGACACGCTCCAACTCTCGACGACACTGCGTCGGCCTCTGCCTGCGTCTCGGGTTTCCCTGGGCCGGCCTACAGTATGGCACCGAGTGCTTCTGCAGCAAAGAGAGGCCCGCGGCGAACCTCACGCTTCCGTCGCGCTACTGCGACATGGTCTGCCCGGACGACGAGAGCGAGTTGTGCGGCGGCTACCTCGCCATGGACGTCTTCTCGACGGGGCTGCCCAGTGAGCGCAAAAGTGAAGCGATGCATGCACGGAGAGCTCGGAGAGCTGCTTCTTCTCGAGAGTCTCCCTTTCCTCTGAAAACTGTCGCCGCCTCGGACTCTCCTCTCTTCCCTCCTCGGGCGTCTTCCGAGGTCTCCTGTTGGCTTGCTTGACAAGGTAGATGACGCTTGCTGCTCCTAATCTGCTTGTGGTTTAGTACTAACTGCCTCACACTAATTTGTTCCTCATCGACTCTGTCCTCCTGTGATGGCTTCTTTCCGAGTGACTCCTTTGTGTCCTGTGGGTGTCTTGAGGAGTCTCTTGTGCCTTGCTTGTTGGGGTGGACGGCACTGCTGCTTCTAGTCTGCTGGTGTTTAGTGTTAACAGTGGCAGCTAGCGCTAATAGGCAGAGTACACGAGGGGCACGCTAAGGTGACACTAGTGCTGAACTTCCAATTGGATACTTTAATGTAGTAGTTCAGGAATCAGTGGTCCTGACAATTTTTATGTAATTTCTTGCCCCCACGAATATTTTATTTCATCCTAATGCAGCTGGTAAAGGCTGATTGACTTTTGTATTATAATATTTGTGTTAACGTGCACTCAGAAGTAGGGCAATTTTTTTAAAAACAAATTTCGTCTTTTGTGAAGTTCGGTTAACGTAGGTTTCTATGCGAGAGTGCAAATAGCTTTTATTGCACTTTTTTTTACCTATTTGGAAGTTCGGCACTAGACCCATCTTTCGGTGCTTTTCCGTGTCTCGTGGGCTCGTACTGCTTGACACTGTTCATAGCGAACCACTTTGTCCATCAGAAGGTACCAACGTTTACTGCTAATCTGCTTTCCCAACTTTGTCTTCCTGTCTTCGATCTTCTCTATCTTGCCTGATGCTCTTCCTGGGAGCTTTGACTTGCTGCCACATTCTCCTCTTGGTGCTGTCTTTTGTCGCTGGTAGTGGCTTTCACTCTATCAAGCCTTGCGTGCACTCTCAAGTAGTTGCTTTCAGCTTCCGTATGATGGGCTTCCTCTGTCAGAGCTTGTCTTCTGCAACCTTAGCCAATATTCCTGAAAACTTAGCCAACAGGAGCTTGGAACCAGTAATGCGCTTTGTTAACTAAGTGCCACTACACTTTTGCGACACCTGTGCAAAAACGTTTACCGCTCGCAAGGCTGAAGGCTATCTTATTAGGGCACTTGCTTTTTGGGCTTATCGCCTTCGTTCACCTCTCACGCATGTCCAGCTGCAAACACTCGCTACATGTCAAGGTGTTGGTCCTTTACGACTCCCTTTTGCTGCTATTGCTGCTGCTTGAGTCTTGTCGTCTCTCGTGTGCTCGTGCGTTTCCGCCTCCTCACGCTTCCCGGTGGACTCTCCGCAGAAGCCGTTTACCGCAGAAGTCGCCGAGGAAACGCCACCGCCAAACCAATTACACTTGTGAGAAATCTTACAACGTACGTACTGGAATTTCCTTGCTGTCACGTTTCTCATTTGCCATTCAACTTCTTAGTTTGTAGACGTAATTTCGTATGCTAAACCATTTGCTTTGTCTTACCGGCCTACAAAATTTTGGAAGAAAATGATGTATTGGCAGTAGATTATTGCGTGCAGTAATTCCTCACTACAGCAAAATCGCCTTATTCAAAATAGGTATGGCTTTGGTTGGAAGTTTTTCGTCATCCCGACAGCAATAAAGGTATTTCAGACCAGACTATATTAGATGTGTAGTGGCGTAGTCCACATTGCTTAGTCTGGTGCAGCCTAGACAGTGATGCCTTTGCCTTCACAGCAACCTGGAGTAGGAAAGAGCACTGCAAAGACCATTTTACCACACGGCAGAAGCTCCTCGGGACCATGACTGCACAATGCGATGATTACTGACAGCACCTGCTGCAGTACCATAGTGGCTATGGCGTTGCGTTTGAAGTCGTAGGCTTAATCCCAGATGTGGTGGCCACATTTTGACGAAAGCGAAATGCAAGAATGCTTGTTTACATAGATTTAGGTGCACACTAGAGAACCTCAGGTGGTCAAAATAAATCCAGAGTCTCACACTACGGCACGCCTCAAAATTAGATTGAAGTTTTAGCACGTAAAACTTCGTATTTTAATTTAATGACCGATAGACGAAACAGCTTCTCACAGACGTCAGCAGAATCTCGTCACTGGCGCGTTGCTAATATTGAGTATGGCCTTGTTCCAGTTCACGTTTTACAGACTCCCGTTGTGTTGGAAGGCACCTGCCCCATTGCTGCAACTCTGTTAAGGCCTCTTCATGTATTACAAAAAGCCACTTATACAAAGTTAATTTCCTATTGAAATGATTTTGTTATACTTAAGTGGATGTCTCTTAGTGCAAAAAAAAGATGGACAATTTAGACAAGAAGGCGACACAAGCAGGCGCTGAACTTTTGACTGCCTATCGCACTTGTGTGTCAGCTTCTCGCACAAGCTTTTGTCCTGTGTATTTTCACCTTGTAAGGTGTTTGCCGTGATCTGAAACCAATTAAGCCCACCAACAAATCATTACAAAGGTTTACTGTGTTAACTTTTCTCAGTTTAGAAGTTCCTACCTGTAGGTTCAGCCAAGAGCAAGCATACGCCCCCACTTACAGAACGAAGAGCGCAAAAGAAAAAAAGACAGATTAAATAGAGAAATAGTTCATTTCCTGCACATGAAGGTAGTATGATAAAACAATGCATCAATCATGTAAAACGCCTTGTTAAGATACATCAACACTGTCATGAAATACCAACGTTTCCTCCTACTGCTATCACCTTTAACTTGGCTCCTGCAGAATGTCTTTCTCATTCTGGCCATATCTTGCAAAGGGTACAGTTGATGTCGATGCATGACAAAAGTATTTGCCGATAAAACTGCTGACCCCTTTCTCTCTAATCCGCTGAAGTGACCTTTTTCAAAGCTGCTTCACTTCAGCCATGCAAGCATCTAACATCTAGAACGCTTCACTTCGGGGCCTCTTTTAACACCAGTGCTGATTGCTTTGCATTCATGTCCTAACAGCACATATATTGTGATCGTCTTTGTGCTGTTATGTCTTCCCTATGTGTGATCTGACTCACCCAACAAAAAATATTTTTTCTTTAAAGGAGTACTGACATGCGTTTTCGAAGTTGTAGTAACACACGCTTCTCTCATGGGAAAAGAAATTGGGGCACTCATGGTACAAAGGTTGCAGGCACTCGCGGCACATTCAACTGGTGCTTACCGCGCTTTGACTCATATCGCAACAATGTGGAGGCCACTCTCGATCGGAGCCAGCGAAAGGGTGATCGAGCCTGACGTGAAACCACTTGCCAGAGCTACTAAAAGCTGGAAGAGGAAACATGTCAGTGCTACTTCTGTCGTAAACAAACAGGGCACGCACATGCTTTGACACGGCCGTGCGAATAGCCGTGGCAGACGCGATGCCAACGACAGCTGCAGAAGCCACGTGTCCAAAACGCCGCCAGTTGGTCTCGGTCGCACTCCCAGATTGAAGGTGAGAGTGCCTCGGTGCGCTCCGAGCTGGAGTGCGGCGCTCTGAAAGAACCAGCTGAGCGTGTTAAGAGGGCTTGATTTCGACCTGCCGGTTGTAACATGCATTGCCATGGTGATCTCGACCACTATCTGCCATGATAATCCAGTGGCTGTGGGGTTATGCTTCTTAGCTCGAAGCAGCGGGTTCAAACCTGGCCGAGGCGTCCATATTACATTGTGGCTGGAATGCAAGAACGCTCGTGTACGGTGCATTGGGTGCACGCTTAAAATAAACCCAGGTGTTAAAAATAATGCCGGAGATTAATGCCCACTATGGTGTGCCTCATAATGAGATCATAGTTCTGGCATGTAAAACCCTGAAATTTAGTTCGAATATATATATATTTTGGCTGCTCGGAAATGAACAGTGAACTGTAGGTTTGGAAGCAATTTGATGCTGAAGTTTGTCTTAAAGTGTCAAAGCTGGCACCATCAACATTATTGTGATGTCATGAAACATGAAATTTACTGATGTTGTGTAGCTATAAGGCCGGGTGTGGCGTTTACAGGGATTGATTGCAGGAATGCAGCGAGCCATTATGTCTTTGATACAGCCACCTCCTGGGTACTAAAATCAAAACTGGTTCATAGAAGCAAGTATTATAGTTATATAATAATAATAATAATGTATATCATATATAATAGAACATATGTATTGTATATTTTATTTATCCCACTAGGATGCTTGCAAGTATTTTCTTAGTGGCTGTGGTGTTGCACTACTAAGCATGAGCTTGCGGGATCAAATCCCGGCCGCGACGGTTGCATTTGGATGGGGGTGCAATCCGAAAGCACCCGTGTGCTTCGATTTAGGTGCACATTAAAGAACCCCAGGTGGTCTAAAATTCGGAGTCCTATGCCTCATAATCAGGTTCTTGTTTTGACATGTAAAATCCCATGATTTATTTAGTTGGCACTATTTCTTTCTTTCGGGCTTTGGAGAATTTGGACCTTAACATAAAGCAAAAGAAGGGAAAAGCAAGAATGCAAGAACAAACAACATCGAAAAAGTCATGTCAGTGCTCCTTTAAAAGCATATTTTCCTTTGTGTGAAAACTATGTCACGGTGTATACAGATCACTTTAACTTAATAAATGAAAGCGAACAGTATTTTTACGATGAAATAGTTTGTCTTTGCGTATTTGTCTGTGTAGTACTGTACTCTCGCACATCGTACTCTCACCAAAATTGAGAGGGCGGAGATTGGGTATTATATCACAATTTCGCCTTCAGATGTGGCTGCATGGCAGTAAGCCTTGCAATAAGCATGATTTCACACGAAAATACAAAATTTGTACTGCCATGATGTTGCATGTCGCATTGCTGCAAAGTCTCACGCACAGGTTAAATTCACTTGCAGATTTTTGTTGCCGTAAGGACATGGCATAAAGACAAAGATTTTGTTGTGTAATTAAGCGTCACATTGCAGTGAAGCCCTATTCGAAGGCAAAATTACATCACCTTGAAGGTAAAATTGACATTTCCACGAAAGCTGCACCTCGCTTGAGCAGCCATGCATAGTATAGCCCTCATTCATGCAAGTATTATTTGCCCGTGTGATTTCTGAAGGTATGCTAGCTTTTCAACGATCACGCTGTTTAATAACACTTCTGTGAATGGAGTGCTATTCTCAACGTGGCTGTTTGCGTCATATCAAGATGAGGATATACTGGGAATGAGTCCACGTTGAAAAAAACCGGGAAATTTATTTCGATGGTTCGGCCAGGGGCCGTCCTTTATCAAGAGTGATCTTAGAGTGCTCTTCTAGACTGTACAAGATCACTCTTGATAAACGCCAATCTCCAGCTGAAACTTTGAAATAAATTCCTCGGGTTTCTCGACGTCGACTGGCTCAAATACCAGTAAGGTTGCAACGAACGCTGATCTCTAAACTGTGTGTATATATATATATATAATAACGCTGATCTCTAAACTGTGTGTATATATATATATATATATAATATATATATGCACACATACACGCGAGGCTTCCCAAAACAAAGTGTCGAAAGCACAGTGCTGTGTTCACTCTTCTGTCACCTCTGCTTATTTCATTGCACTCATTGTCCAGACATTTAGGCGATGGTTCGAGGACACAGCTTCCTGGATGCTAAAAGTTGCACATTTGTGTCAGTCTTGAAGACCTTGCTGTGCCTGCTTTTATCTCCAGAGGACTGTTCTCATGTTATGAGTCACTGGGCTGGCCCAGTCTTGAGCTATCATTCTGCGACTCCTCGCAGTTGCTGGCGAAGTCACCAAACGGGAAATCCTGTGGCCACTGGCGCCGGCTAGTGCCAAGACACTGAAGCCGGCACGCATCGCCTTCCTGCTTTCGGTCAATGGTCGCGCGGTTCGTCAGGTGCTGCGCCTGTTGCGGTTCCTCTACCACGAGCGCCACGTCTTCTACATTCACGTTGATGCCGTGAGTACTTGCCCTCGTTGTAGCTCAGGGGCTCTCAATCCCTTCGGTGCGGGATACCTTCATGAGGATGCTGAACGGGTATCCAGCTAGGCTGACATCTTGAGCTGTCCTCGAAGGACCCCTCACGAGGCCCCACTGCAAATCTTCATTATACACTAGAAGTTGTGAAACGCCGCCTTAGGAGTGCTTTAGCCAAATAATTTTTCAAATTGGTTCATTATTGGAGGAGATAGAAGAAATTGGTGGTCCTGCTACCATCCCGCTAGGATGCCGGTGTCGCTGCCAATTAGAGCACTCTCTCCCTCTGGTTCGACGTAGCATTCCCAAGTGTTGTTCCTTCCTTCCCTTCTCCTATACCAGAGCCAAGGGCCGTCGAGCCGCGCCTTCCGCATTTGATGATTAGTTGTAGTGAGTGACCAAACATGCACGTGAAGAGGTACTTGCGCGTCTGACTGACTCTCTGCCTGGGAGTGGGGCTGTCTCCAGAGGAAAGCGCATGGCATTTGGTTTGAAATTTCAGCTGTTTCCGGTGTGTGCGGTGCACCGTAATACTTTGCAGGCGCTATGGTCAGTGCATCATATATACGCTAAACTTGTTTGTTTGAAATTGCCAGACCTGGCGAGGGGCCCTTTAAGGTAATTTCCTCCCTCTCCCTCATGCCTAGATAAGCATATGCTAGTCTTTGATAAAAGTGTCACACTCATTGATGTTATACAGACAGAAATGGAGTATAAAGGGACTGACAACCAACTTTCATAATACCCACTTAGTGCAATGGAAGGCTTACCGGCCAGAGCATCTAATCATGAAGTAGTAACGCGGAAAACGCTGCAGAACATTTCTTTATCCGAATTTTTCGATCTGCTGTGAGGATGAAGTTGTTCGCTGGAAGCATGCTGAAAACTGTGTTGGGTGAGCGCGATAGCGATTGTAGGCCGGCACTAGTGGGAGGCAGGCGACAAGTGCGGCTGTTGGTGTGAGAAAGTAATATTTTGTTTATCAAGTCGATGTTCAAACGATTAATCTTTTCCAAAGTGTTAAAGTATTTCTGCGATAATAGCTACCTGTTTTTGTGGTTTCCTTTCCAACTACTTTGGTGTTTGACTAGTCAAAATGAAACCAAGCGCATTGAAAACGAAACAACGCATTTACACATGATGCGTGGTTCATATTGCTGTAGCCAAGTGTGCGCTTACAATTTCCGATATCGTTTCTCGAAGACCTGAGAAAGCCGGAACGAAGGATTTGAGCTCACAAGTGGGCTCAGAGTTTAGATCCTTACGAAGTAGCACCCAAACGTCATGCTTCGATGGACGAAAGCGGCAGCAGAGGCAACGAATCCAACTTGCACGATGGACCACCGTCTCCGCCAGAAGCAGCGCGCCTGGAGAATACGGATTGGTAAATGCTCACTCACACTACGCCAACCCGACACTGATTTCGGTCTGCCGATTGCCGGCGACAGCATTTCTTTCCATCGTGTCGGTGCCTCTGTCACACTGTACTGACGCCGACAGTCTACCGACGGTCGGTGGAGTGCCCGGCGTCGGTACAGTGTGACAGAGGCGCCGACACGAAGGTAAAAAACGCAAACATTTATGGCACAACTCGTCGATGGCGCATTGTATCACAGGGAGATCATAAAACTCTGGGTACTGGCAAACTCGTGCTATATTCGCGCGCGTACAACAGCGTGTGCGCCGCCATGCATGTGGGACGACACAAGCACCGCTGGTTAGCGTGGACTTTCTTTACTTCGTGATACACATAGAATAAAGCGAAAGTGTCTAATAAATACTAACTGCAATTTTAAGCAATAATTATACTGTACTTAATGGCAGTCAACTTATGTACAGTAATCTCTTGATTACCTTTTGAAGTATCAAGATTTCACTGCCAGGCCTGGCCACACACTGGTTTTTCTTACTTTCTTTGCCAATTTAAAATTATATTTCCTACTTGAATCCCGAACAGCATACTGGATTCTATCGCTATAAATCATGTTTATTTCATTTACATCAACGTCTCACAGCACATCCTGGCCAGTTGTCAGTCCCTTTAAAAAAAAAGATTGATGTTAGGACACTAACAGTGAGACGCTTTTCCCCCCACTTCCTTCTGCATTTGATATTTTGTGATTTCGCTTGTTTGTATGTGTGTTTGTTCTGTGAAATTGTAGCTTGCAACCCAAGAGACATCTGAGTTAGGCTAAGGTGAATTGATAGTAGCGGTCCACTCTTGTGGCTTTGCATGCAGAGTTAGCTGAAAGAATGTACAATGGGACAAATGTTGAACAAAACAAAGTAACCTGCCACAGTCGTTCAGTGGCTATTCCATTTCTGCTGCTAAGCGTGAAGTGCTGGGCTAGATGCCCAGCAGCCACGGCGACATTCTGATGGGGCTGGAATGCAAAGCATTTACTATCTAGTTCGATTTAGGGAGCACATTAACCTTTACATTGCCAGTCCTCTTGCACAGCCCTCTTGCAACACCTGCTTCTTTCAAGTATGCTCGTCTTGCGTTTTGGCCTTCCGAAGCAACTCCTGCCGTAAACAACATGGCGTACTTGTCGTGGCCGTCTACGTAGAGGCCATCCTAAGCACAGAAAAAAAAATGTATAAGTTAAATTTCTGACAGCAGCTAGAGAACACACCTCGGCAGTCTGTCTTGGCAAGGCAGCCACCATGAGATAGCGTGGCAGGTTCTGTCTGCACGTTGACAGACAAAGGAATTTATGAAAGGTTGACGAGTTCTGAATTCATAGAATGCGATGACACAGAACCGGCTTCTGTGCAGCATGAAATGCCTCCTTTGCACCAACCTGTGACAAAAGCCTGGCAGAAACTAAGGAGCATTATTTAATAAAAAAAGAGAACACGGCACTCAAAAGAAGAACCCCTGGTTGTCAAGATCCTGAGACTGGCGCACTATGACGTCTCTCGTAAGCCCTGTTTTGCTTTGGTATGGTAAACCTCGTAATCTCAGTCCAGTTTTTAACCAAACATTGGGACAGGGCAGGCATTACATGAAAGAGCGTAGCAGGACAGACATTAGACAAAAGAATGCGACAGGACAGGGGTGTGATCGGAGATCGGGCCATGAAAATCCAGTGCGTGTTACAATCGAGGGCTCGCTAGAATAAAGTAAGTGCAGTAAATTACATATGTAATTTGCATAGTCTGTTGATGATAATTAGAAGAATGCAGTACATTCATCTAGCCTTGTGTGCAGGATCATAGAAATGGTCCAAAAGAGATCACTGCAGATGCTCTTCTTCAAGCGGCACCATTGTGACCTTTCTGTGGAGCCGAATGCAGTGATGGCAGCGGTCCTTCGCCCACACACTTCTTAACCTTTGCTCTGCAGCGGCAAGACCACATGTACCGGTCTCTGCTGGCACTGGAGTCGAGGTACACCAACGTGCGCCTGGAGCGGTACCGCCTGGCCACCATCTGGGGCGGCTCGAGCCTGCTCGAGATGCTTTTGCGGGGCATGGCTTACCTCCTGCGCGAGCATCCTGGGTGGGACTACTTTGTGAACCTGAGCGAGACCGACTACCCCGTCAAGTGAGTCGCTGACTACCCCATCTGCACTGCCAAGTGTGGTCCGTCTACCCCGTCAAGTCTGGTCAGCACTATACTGAACGCAGTATAATAATAATAATAATAATAATAATAATAATAATAATAATAATAATAATAATAATAATAATAATAATAATAAGCCTCAAGAAAAACAATAATGTAGATTCAGTGCATATGTTGGAATCTGTGTGAACCGAGCCTACATTCAAGTACAGTTGATGACCGATAATTCTGACACCACCGGGATTGTAAATAAGTCCTAACTATCGAATGTACGAAAAAATAAATGTATCCAAAGCAGATTATAATATTTCTGTTTTAAGGCCCCTGTGCAAGGACGAAGTGGTTGATTCATTGCTGCATGCACTTCTGCTTGCATGCAACCAAGTCCACCTGTACTTCTGCCAGTTTTGTGCTGTCTCTGTACGCCGCTGCAAGGACAGCAGAGGGCCGAGTCAGATCGGCATGTGAAGGCTCCAGTGCACACGGCACATCATCATCATCATCCGAGTCGGAGTCGCAGTTTGATGGTGGGAGAACTTGCTCAATCGTTTCGTCATTGGTCAGTTCGGCACATGACGACACAGCGCCATTGACGTCTGCAAAGTCTTCAGATGTATGGCGGCAGGAATCAGCACGCTGCAGCCTAGCAGGTCATCAATATGTCCACATTTGAGCTCATTGTGGTAGGCGGCAGATTAGGCTCTTCAATTGAGGAGCCGGGCTCATTCGGACTGCAACTCAAGACTCATTTGAAGTCGGACTGCGAGGGCACCGTTGGCGCCACTTGACGCGTAGAATCAATGACTTCATGAGAAAGACTTCTTGGAGCCAGCAGCGCTCTGTCTGGAACTCATACTGAAAAAACAAACAAGCACAGAATGGCGAATCGCTGACCAGAAGGCAAATTCAACAAACAAGAGCGGGCCATGCGTGGTGGTGCTGGAATGGATGTGATGATCACGATGTTGATGCGACCTCACAATTTAGGCAAAGCCTCCAAAATCAGCACTTGCAGTTAAATGTCCGAGGCGCAGTGCTGCAACTAAGGCAAGGCCTCAGGGATTACCATCTGGCATGCAATCTCTGAGGCCATGCTTGATGTCTCGTCGAGGTTGGCAGAGGAGATAATGGCGGCAAAGTCGGCGTACGCTACAGCCACGGATGAGGTCCGGGTAATTGCATGCAGAGCTGGCGGCTGTCCGAAATATCGGTTGTCTTTACACATTAAGTCTGTGGGGCCATTGGCGGTGCCGCGAAGCTGTCTGAATTTCCCAGCATGTCCGGATTACCAGTGTTCGATTTATCGGTCAGCGACTGTAGTGTGTGTTAAATTCTGTGCAACGAACGGTGATGTGTACAACTGTGTTTACTTTCATCCTATGCACCATGTATTCACATGCGTTGTTTATGTACTGCAGCATTCGCAAGCTGTTATGAAACACAAACACCAAATCAGGTTGGATGTGCTCTGTAAAGCATCAATGCAGCAGTATCAGGAGGACAAAGGTGATTTATGATGCTTGTCGGGTGAAGAAATGGTGAGGAGAGATGTTTAGTTGATGAAGAGGTTGCACTGGAACAGCTGTGTTGTGTGTGCGGTGTGCGCAGTGCCTCTTTGCAAAGCACAAACCCAAATAGAGTTTTGAAGGATTTGTTCGCATTCTAGGCTGATTTACCCCCATATTCTAAAATAATCCTTGTCCAATAGCACTTTCCTTACTTTACCGAGTTGACCACAGCGACGTCCCCTTGACGAAGAAGACGCTCTGCTTCTAAAAAATTGTCGAGATGTGCAATTGTAAGCGCAGTCATCACATCTGTCACGGGGCGGTACTGTCGTCTGCTTTCTTGAGTCGAGATGGAACGTTGACTAGAGGAACATTCTAGAATGCAGGGGTTGGTCTAGCCGTTTGGTGGCCTCTTCTAAATGGTGTACGGTGGAGGTCTGTTCTCAACGTCTTTTTTTGTTTATGCAGGTCTCGCAAGGAGCTGGAAATGTTCCTGGCCGCCAACATGGGGTCCAACTTCGTCAAGTCTCACGGCCAGGATACGCAGAGGCGAGTACTGTAACCACATAAAAAAAAATATTATTATGCTTGAACTCTTTTATTGGAGCAAATGACAGCCAGTCATTATGTTGGACGTATCGTTAGTGATAACGATACGTCAAACACAATGACTGGATGTCATCTGTTCCACTTAACGAAAACATTTGTGGATTTTGCACACAAGAGCAGCAGTGTTCTCTGCATATTGTAGCGAACGTCGAGTTATGACAGTAAAAAAAAAAAGCAGGATGGAAACTGCTATTCAGAAAGGTGTTGCACTGGCATGTCTTGAGACCAGCAGGCATTGAATTGCCTGATTTATGAGCTACATACAATGGCTTCTAATTACATCAACGCAGTTGTGGTGCACATCTTTGGGGAATGTAGAACATTGAATGCTCGGGATGGCACATAGGAGAACCTCTGCTAGGACCTTTCAGCCGATGTGTCGTCGGAAGAAAGTGCGGGTGATTGATTGATTGATTGATTGATTTATTGATTGATTGATTGATTGATTGATTGGATTTAAGATAGCAAAGCAACACTGGGGCTATGAGATATGTTGTTGTGCAGGGCTCCCGGTTAATTTTGACCACCTGGGGTTCTTTAACGCGCACCTAAATGTAAGCACACGAGCACTTCTGCATTTCATCTTCATCAAAATGTTTCTGTGGTGGCCGCTAATAGAACCCGTAACCTTCTGCTCAGCAGCAAAGCACCACAGCCACTTAGCCACCGTGGTGGTTGAAATTGAGCCTGAACAGAGCAGGTAGCGTGGCTTTAATAGAGCACGATTATTGAAGCTTGGCAAATGTTTGTGGAGCGTACTGTGTGCGGATAACAAACTCGAAAAAAAAAATACAAGAATTTGTGGCCCCAAGATTGCTCCTTGTATTGTACCAGGTGCTCATTTTTATGATGGACCCCTTCTCTCTTTCTTTTAAAACAAACTGTCATGTCTGGGTTCCTGAAGTTTTTGCACATAGACAATGTGGCTAGACGGACATTAGCAGCGAAAAATTTGAAAAATAAATTTCTACAATGGCTTTAATGATGAAGATATGCTGATTAACTTCCTAATTACAAGCTTTGGGGCACATGCAACTGCAAAAATGAAGCCGAGAAGTAGTGAAGTCGTGTGCAATTAGCAGAAATCCTAAGACTAGCTCCACTTTCGAGATATTTGTCTCGAAAATCTGCTAAAATAAGCGTCGGGGTTCCTATTAGGGTTGTCCAGCACTGTTTGAGGCATTCATTTGTGAATATGTTAAAAGCCCATGTATTTCATGGCACATTTTAAAGTGCGATATCTAAGAAGTGGTGCTGTCTTAAGATTTTTTCTAAGCAGACATGACTTCACTACTTTTCACCTTTAATTTTACAATTGCAACATACTCCCTAAAGTAAGTTGGAAAAATGTCATTAGCATATTTAAGTTAATTAACACAATTATTGTTAACATTTTCTTTACTGCTTAGGCACGCCTAGCCATGTAGCTTATCGGCAAAAATAGCAGGGGCCTAGATATGACAGTTTCTCGTAAAAAGAGTGTTCAACTTTAAAAGAGACACCTGGTATGTTCAGGCTTGAGTTATTTCAGGCTTTCACAGTAATCTGCAGCCAAAACAAAAAAAAATTTCCTTCAGCGTGTTTTGTAGCCCCTGTGTTGCTTCAGGATGTTGAATCTAACCAACCAATTGGTTGATCAATCAATCAATCAATCAATCAATCAATCAATCAATCAATCAATCATGCTGCCCTCCCCCACCTCCATGCTTCTTGCTGAAACCTTCCTTTGCGTTGTATCTCGTCACTTACGTGAGCTAGTGCTAGCGGGAAGCCATTTCCTTTCGTATCCATTCCCAGAACTACCTTTCCTTGAAGCTTAAAAAAAAAAAACGCCTTGAAATGAGTGCGGTACCTGCGAGGAATATAGTACTGAATAAACTTTTCAAGGAAACCTACTATGAGCGTAGCTACTACGAGTGCAATATTTTCCTTTCTCGTATTCCTCCTCAACATCTGTTCCGAAGAAGTGGGGCTGCATAGGTGGCGGTGTACCACCTACAGGCCACAGTGTTACGTCACATGGCTTTAATGTTACGCTTCTTCTTTCAGCAGAAATTGACAGGCACTGTTGGCAACGCATACTTCCGGTCAGTATTACTGCAGTAACGGTGTTCTTCCGTTTTCTATGAGAGCGTTGACATCAGTAATATCGAAATAAATGGAATTATTGTCCCGAAGTGTCTCTATTATTTAGAATGTATGTTTGTAGTAATTTTTGTATCTTCTGTATAATTTCAGATAATTTGCACGTTCTGATTCTTTTTTATTATGTACCTTGTACAACAATTTATTGTTATTTGTGTTAGGTTGTAAACCATGCCCCCCCCCCCCACCTCACGCAATGCCTCGTGGCAATGTAGGTGTAAATAAATAAATAATATAGTGTAAATAAATAAATAATATAATAAATAATAATAAATAAATAAAAGTGTAAATAAATAAAAGTCACTTTTCTGTGCTGTAATGTGCTATATAGCTACGTGCAGCTGTTTTGTCTTTTACGGAGGGGCATGAGCAGCACATTTTCTTTCGCACTTACCTTTATGGCAGCCGCACAATTTCCAAGGCTCGAAGGAGACGTTGTCTCTATGTGCTTGCTCGTGCGAGCACATTGGCAGCACTCATATCTGCTCCGTGACGGATACCGCACTCCGGACTTACATTGGAAGAGTTCCTAACGTTATGAGCTTTGACCATGATGGTGACACACCTCGAAGATGTGCCAATCGAGAAATGGACAACTTGTTCCAGTCAGATGTTGGCACTTGGGCTGGCTTGCGTCGCCACTTGCTAGGAGCTGCGACCCCTACAAAGACTAATCGGAACACATGGTTGTCTGAGCATCTTGACGCTGAGAGGGCTCGTCGTGGCTGCCCACGGTGGCCGCACTATCTACGCTACACAGCAGACGCAGCTACGCGCAACTGTAGTGCATATAGCGCAACGCTTGCCCTGTGCTCGGCAGGGCTGGAGTGTGTGTTTGTGCTGGTGTGCTCCAGTCTGGCAGTGCTATGTGGTGTTGACTGGCTTTGTCCTGCATGGACATTAGCCAAATCCAGATGGTGCATTTTAAAGCGATGTCTTTGCCAAAGCGTCTAGCCAGAAGTGACTGGGAGTGAGTGAGCACTGACGTGCATCCCTTACTCAGTCAATCCAGGATCTATCGAACTCGGATAAAATGAACTATTGTTCATTTCGAACCATAGTAACATCGCCTTGGAACTGTTATGTAAGAGTGTCGCACTGTACTACGTGTATCTTGAACTTCTGTTCACTGCCACATTCAGCGTATCGAACTACTGCGCTCCTCTGCACTCCTGCAAGGGCACTTCTCCTAATAGGTTGCGATCACGTCTTGCTCCACAGGAAACATTCATGCCGATGAAACAACACTCTAGGGGCAGATGCTCTGAAACAAGTCATTGAATTTGAAGGGCAACAGTAAAAGTGAGCAAGGTGCATTTCTCAAAATATGGATGGCTCGTTCAGCGAGGACCTTACTTGTACTCCATAATGGCAGATTTGCTTTAGTAAGCTTCACCACAACACAGATTTACGATGCGGTGAAGCGTACTGACAGTGGGAAAGATCTGTCTGCAGTGAAGCATACTATACCGGCGGCTGTTGGTCATCGGAAAGAGGATCGTGATGCTGCTTCAAGAATGCAAAATGCCTCCTGGTCCGCTGCGTGCATTACATAAGAAATCGTGGATGGCACTCATATCTTTTCAGGGCCCCTTTAACAGTACACGGTAAGGAGTTCGTCAATCTCATGCTGTTTCCACTCCGACGGCACAGGTTCATCGGGAAGCAGGCGCTGGAGCGCACATTCCATGAATGCGGCGGGCGCATGTGGCGCTTGGGCCCACGCACGCTGCCGTGGGGCCTGCGGCTCGATGGCGGCAGTGACTGGGTTGCCCTGCACCGCGACTTCTGCTCCTACGTTGCACTACCCGAGCACGAAGACCCCCTGCTGCAGGGGCTCAAGGC
This sequence comes from Dermacentor albipictus, assembly GCF_038994185.2. Taxonomy (NCBI): domain Eukaryota; kingdom Metazoa; phylum Arthropoda; class Arachnida; order Ixodida; family Ixodidae; genus Dermacentor; species Dermacentor albipictus. The sequence continues at coordinate 87,289,825 of NC_091828.1, read as the reverse complement.
GCTTTTCCGACACACCCTCCTGCCGGCTGAGGTGAGGACGGTCGCTTACTGTTGTTGTCCTTGCTGCCATAGAGTCTCATACAATGCTCACTGGAGCACGCCTTCTAACTTTTGCGATCTTATTGTAAAAGTTGGTGGACAGCCCTGCATTCCACAGTGGTGCACATTGAAAAAACAAAATGAACAGCCGACATCTCATGCAAGTAAGCAGTCTGTAGTAGACTTCACCAAATGGAATTTTTCCCAGCTTCGGGTGCAGGACATTCAGACCTTGTTATGATAAAGTTGCATCCGACACAAAAATATCTTCGTTATATCTGATATTTACTATACAGAGAAATCTCATTGTAAGAACTCCTATGGGACTGCTGAAAATCATTCGTTGCTTTGAAATCAGTAGAACTCCGTTAATTCAACCCCAGTTAATTCAATCCTTTAGTTAATTTGATCATCACTGAAGGTCCAGGCAGGTGTCCAATGCACTTCTATGGGCCCAAACTTTCATTATTTCGGTCCTAAAATTGGTCTTTGCCGGAAAGTTCGGAGTTCACCAGTTACTATGTACGTGCCTAATTCCCATGGTAACCCCAATAGTGAACCCTGTAGGGGCAGCGTCTGCCTTGGCAGATCTTAGGGAACAGGGAATGCATTGAACACACGTCAATCTCCTGTCAAAAAAGCCTGTTCTCGGCCTGTCCTAGGAAGATTTTTAAGCAATAACCGTAGCTCACATGTCTGATTACATAATTTACCCAATTCTAACAGGCATCTTCTTGTCTTTTTTTTTTCCAAGAAAATTAGGCCAAACATTGCCTGTGCCGTGTAATTAGAATACCAAAACCGCCTTTGCGGCATTTGTGTGCTTCACTGCATTACACGGATATGTAATGGAGCGAAGCGTACTTCAAGTTTCTCATTTGTCGCACTGTCATTTGTCGAGAGCCAATGTAACAAGAGTGGAACGTATGCCATACAAACTGTTCATTAAGCTTGCCTGTCGACCTGTTCATTCCAGTCGTTCTTCCACACGGCGCTGCAGAACAGCATCTTCTGCGGCACGGTGGCCGACCAGAACCTGCGGCTGGTGAACTGGAAGCGGCGCCAGGGCTGCCAGTGCCAGCACCGTCACGTCGTCGACTGGTGCGGGTGCTCGCCCAACGTGTTCCGCACGGACGACTGGCTTCGCATTCAGGTGGGTCTTCCCTCAAAACGCAGCTGCTCCAGAGCTTGAATGGCATTGCAATGGCATTCCTCATAACCCTCCTGAATGTTTTTTTGTTAATGACTTTGGGCCTGTTTTTCAATTTTACTTGTCGAGTCAGGTTTAGAGAAAAATTTATTTTGTTTATGAAGAAGTTGCAAAGCTGTTGAAGGACACGTGGCGTGAAAATCCAAAATAATGCATGCAAAAATGAAATTGTGATGGCGTCTAAGCCGTCCAGTGGTGGCAGCGCTCTTAGGATGTCGTATATGGTTGCCTGCTTTGAGTAAGTTTATTAAGACAAGTTCCAGAAGCAGGTCAAATTGGCAACAGCAAAGTATCTGAAAAGGGCATTTCGATCTAAAAACAATAGCTAGCGGTATATTACTGTGTGTATCCTTCAACAGGGGTGTGCTCAATGCAAATTAGTATGAAAAACAATGTACTACCCAAACCCCCTCATTCTTTTTCGTGTCCTCAAGATTATTATGAATTTTAAGGTTAATAGGTTGGCAGGTATGGAAGTTACCGACTGATAATTCCTACTTGACGGAAATCGGCATTCTTGAGGCAGCTGGAAATGCTTATTCTTCAACAATCACTCAACCACGACCGCAGCCGTAGCAGCCGATGCTGCGACTGCCATAGAGTTTATGGGCGGTCACCATCTTAAGCACCATAAAGAAGTCTGTGTCGGTGGGATGCAGATTTATATGGTTTCGCTGGGCTTTTATCACTGAGCCACAGATTATGCACTGCGCTACGTACTCAAAAATCGTGTTCACATGTCGGTAGAAACATGCGGCCGTGCAATTTGAAACGGCTCAAATGGGCGATCGACGAACAAGATGGCAGCCACGACGTAGTCCCATGAGAATTAGCATTAGCATTACATGGCTAGATGAAGTCTAATTTTCCAGCAGGTTTCATTGATACGAGATTGCAGTTTACGGACTTATAGTTGTTGAGAGATAAGAAATGCACTGTCGCGAGGTACACTTCCGGAATACACAATCTTTCGGCAGTAACGTTCAGTACATTGCCAAACTCGGGCTGCATGATTTGTTTTCCAGCCGCTAGATCCGATGTAAACAAAAGAAAGCACAAAGCGCACTTTCAAAAACAGCAGCTGCCCACAGCAGCAGCTTCCCTGCAGTACTCACCCACCTGTGTCATGTGAATACGCCGGCAAGCACTCGGTTTCCTATTCGGGCACCAGCAGATCTCCTCGCCGGTAGTCGCGTGCTGCGTTCGCACCTATCACCCCTATTGCGACGAGCATTCTCACCTATCTGTGTCACAGTGCACATGGCGTAGTGCTGTTGAAAGGGTACTGCATGCTTTTAAAAAACAATAACCCAAATGCGAGGCCATTCCCTACTGCAGGCGGTGCGAAGTGAGGATCACCTTTTGCCATGGTAGCATCGTATTCTGGTGAAGATCGCCAGCTTGATTTCGTTTCGGACACACTATGCAACAGAATAACGACAATGTGCATCTCGGGCAGCTCGGGCCTCGCCAGCTTGGCACACGTCGATGTCTCATGCCGCAATGATTTGTGCAACGCTTCGCATTATGTAGATGTCAGCTACAGTTGAGCCTACCAGATATTTTAGTGACTTCGGATCGTTATGTTTTCCTGGTTAGCATGTTTTTTTTCTCGTGTTTTCTTTATTTTAAACGTACGAATGGGGTTCTGCTGTACTGGCTGATTCACGGAAAGTGCCATAGAGGGATGTCGCATGGAGATTGCATCAGTCGTCCATTTGGGCGTGGGCAGTTTAAATTGAGGAGCAGCAGCAGGAACTTTGGTGGCAGTTTTCTTCCCAACAAAGTGACATTTTGGCACACAGAAAATGATGATCGACTTCTAGATGAGTGGTCTATTGATCTAGCTTGACTTGATATTGCTCTTTAGTTTCCTTTTATCGCATTCACTGCAGCATAGGTCACCGGAGGGTCATGGCAGTTATTCCTCCTGCGTGGCTGCGCAGGGCTTTCCTGCAGCACACAAGCAACGTCCTTCCTGTAAATCAGTGGAGAGAAACTATTCTTGTTGTTTCTGATCTGATGCATCGTGGTGTCATCTCTTTGCACCTTGAGCAAGTTTCCTAGGAGAACAACTCCCTGGTGACTTACCAGTGGGTCATGACACACTGGAAAAACACAAGCGACCCACTAGTTGGTCACGTCGCACAGGAACTGAGACTACAAAAAATGCCGCTTCAGTGATCGTGTTAAAGAACACCAAGTGGTCAGAGTTAATCTAGAGCCATCCATTATGGCATCTCTCAAAGCCCTGCTGTTGCTTTGAGATGTTAAAGCTCACAAATAATAAATCAGTGAACAGAAGTAAAGAACCAGTGTCACTTCTGCATGAAGGAAGCTTTCTTACTTCTTCCTTTTGTTCCATCAGGCTACTCGCGACCGTCCTGTCTTCTTTGCCCGGAAGTTCGAGTCGTCGGTCAGCCGCAAAGTGTTGGACCAGGTGGACATGTGGATTGCAGAGTCAAGGCCCCACCACTCGTCGGCTGGCCCCGCAGTGCCGCCCACTGGCTACTGGCAGAGCGAGTACGACCGTGGCGATAACGTGGCTGCAGACGACGACAAGCTGACGGTCTACGAGAGTCTGGCAAAGCTTGCTGATCGGCACCTCGGTTCATTGTGTGCCATCAGCCGCAACTGCACCCTCCCATCAATTGATGCCGTCCATCTCTACTTTTTCGGAGACCAATTTCAGGTGAGTCCCAGCACTGTGGTCAGTAAGACCATAGAGTTCCCGTATTGGCAAGTGTTGTGTTTATTTTACTTTGGCTCGTTATCGCCACCCACGCAAGTCTTATCACTTTATGTTTTGAAGCACAAGTTCTTGCATTACTTGCACATATTGATGCAACGAATGTGTTTCCAAAGCTGCGTCGTTATCGCCTATCTCGTGGGTTCGGAAAGTGGGTTCCGCGGCAGCCATGGTTTCCACAGGCCCCTCCTCAGGGTTCCGCAAGCCACTGATAAATTTTCCCTGGTTCCGCGAGATGGCTAACAAAAGGTGTGCTCAATCCAAGGAACCTCCATTATCCATGCCCGAGTGTCAAAAAGCACATCACAGTACACAACAGCCACCCATCTCCGAAAACTGGTAGCACGCCTAAGCTTTCGCACTTGAATCTCGGAGGATGTAACTTACCATCGTGCCCATTTCTCCCATTTGTAGGTAGGTGCCGCTAGCGCATACGCTGACGTATACGCTGGAAGATGTTGAAAAAGTTGAAGTTTCGCCAGTAAGGTGAAGCATTGATTGTGATAGCAAATTAGCAGACAGCCATACGAAGTAAGGATAGCACTTTTATCAGCTGTAACTTAAAAACATTCGCTTGCTAACTAAATTAACAAGCATGGTGTCAGCACACACAGCAAACATGAACACATCACGCTCAATGACCGCAGGCACTCACTGTCGAAACGATGGCGTCGCAAGCGAGACAGCAGCAGCGAGCGAAGTGACCTTCGTGTTGTCTATCGCTTCAACGTAAGTTGAGTGCCGAGAACAGACTGCATGCACGAAGGTACGCGCTGCAGATGCACCTAGGGTCTGCACACAACGCAGATCGCTCTTAAGATACTGCCGCGCGACCGCATGCAGCTGCCGCATACGCACTTCCAACCAAAGTAGAATGCCACCCTCCCTCCCTCCCCTCCCCCCGGGGCCTTGCAACGTTGGGTGCCTTGAGCATGATGGGAGACGGCGCGCTTCCTGCCTGCTTTCATCTCTTTCACGTGGGCAAGACTGAGCCGCAATCGCTGGCTCCCCTCACATGCCTTCACTCGCACATACAGCGTAGGGTGTGTGGCGATGGTGTTATCGCCCTTTTACTTTATATAGAAACTCACAATGAAGCCAGCGCCGACGGCGGAAATGCGCTTGGAGCGTCCATTTAATTGCTGTCGCAGTAAAAGCTCGTGAACGTTATCTCTGGCTGCAGAGGAAACTTTGTTCGAGCAAGCCTTCAAACACAACCCTCAAGCGACTACAGAAACATGGGCAGTATGACGAAGGAAAATCCCTGTGGCTTCAAATGTACACGATTCTTGACCATCACAAGCCTCTTCGTAGAGATATGAGGTCATTCAAGACCATCCTGGTATACTCACCGTTATTGGACGTGTACAGAATTAAACATTAATTCGTCACATACTTTAGTGAATCCTGTTTCCATTGATTTATTCCGGAAAACCCCGGTCCGGCTGGAGGAATCATCTGTGAGTGCTTGCATTTGTATGTGATGATTTGTAATCATTGACATGACTAATCAAGTTTTATATGATCATGCACGTGCACTTGACAAAAAGGAAAAAAAATTATAAGACGGTCATTTACAGAGGACATGCGCATGATCCGCTAGAAGAAAAGACAAGATTACATTGAAAAAAGGTTGCTCAAGTAAATAAAAGACGTCACTATGTTTATTGCCAATTTTATTCGTAAAAATAAAATAAACCAGTTGAGGTTCCTCGGCCCTTCGTGGAGCTTAGCAGGGTTCCCTGTGACCAACATGCTTGCGAAACCCTGCGCTATCTGAATGTGTCTTCAGGGCTTTCCTCCTTCATGAATATTTGTCATGCTATATGCAGGTCGTTGAGGAACTTCTGCGCCGCCTGTAAATAGCGGCCAGCTGATAGCCGTTTCACTTTTAATGCAGTCGAGGCTTGTTAAAATGGACTAATAATTCAGCAAGAAAGGTCCTTCATATTCGAAGTTGGTTCTATCAGAAGTTAGGGCCGCAGTATGTCGTGAAACGGTGGAATGTTGCATATACAGTCAACTTCCGTTAATTCGTCTTTGGCGAGACCAACAATATCAATCAAGTTATCCGACGGGTCGAATGAAGCAAGATGCAGAAAAGGTGCCAGAACACACCGCTGATTCGTTTGGCAGTATTTGCCCGATTGTAACACGCCCCCGAATCAAATGCACGCCAGCTTTCTATGTGTCCCAAGCAGAAAACTAATGTAGAGATAACATTAAAGGTCCTAAACGAAATAGAAAATTAATGCGCACCCGATTTTTCAGCAAGAAGAATGAACAAGGGTCAGCATGTGTGGCACAACGAAAAGTGAAAGGCGTAACATTAAAGGGACACTAAAGCAAAATGTAAAGTTGTCTAGGTCATCCGAGTATTCGCCTAGAAGTCAATCATCGTTTGCTGTGTGTCAATATATAAATTTCTTGTGTAAAAAATTGCTGTCGAAAGTCCCACTGCTGCTCTCAGTTTGAACCGTCCGCGCCAAAGCGGAGGCCTTGACGTGGTCTCCATGTGACCGCCCTCCATACCATTCTTATATCTTGTGTAAGCTGTTTGTTCATGTCTATATACGAAGCGTACTGCTTGGCGGATGCAGGTATTCAGCTTGCGTGAGTCGCTCTGCTTAGGCTTAGGTTACTGGTTACGGTCACTTGAGCCTCCGCGGTCGGAGCTGGCAGGGTGGTCGGTTGCCACACGTTGCCACCTCGGCAGTTGTGAAACAGAGAAAAGCGATGCCACTCGCAGTGGTGGGTTCGCGGCCACTCTCTGTGCATCAAGAGGTGGTGACGCCATAAACGTGAGTTACCGTAGTCGACAACAGATGGCACCACTTCAATTTTCTATTTGCATCATTTTCTCGCCCACAAAAGCTCTGTTTTCATTGCGGATGAAGAATTTGTTTTTACGGAAGCCTAATCTTTCACTCTAGCTCGACTTAATGTTTGCCTTTAGTTTCTCTTTAAGAGGTAGGAAGACAGCGGTGTGGATTAGAGAGCAAAAGGGGTAGCCAATATTCTATTTGCAATTAAGAAGAAAAAAATGGAGCTGGGCAGGCTGTGTTATGTGCAGGGCAGATAACCAGTGGTCTGTTAGAGGTACAGAATGGGTGCCAAGGGAAGGGAAGTGCAGTCGAGGACAGCACAGAACCAGGTGGTGTGATGAAATTAAGAAATTTGCAGGCATAAAGAAGTGTTGGGTTTTACGTGCCGAAACCACGATCTGATTATGAGGTGCGTTCTAGTGGGGGACTCTGGAAATTTGGATCACCTGAAGTTCTTTAACGTGCACCTAAATCTAAATACAAGGATTATTTCGCATTTTGCCCCCATTGAAATACGACTACCGTGGCCGGGATTCGATTTCGTGACCTTGCAGGCATAAAATGGGGCCAACTGGTGCAAGACATGGGTAACTATAAATTGGTGGGAGAGGCCTTCGCCTGGCAGTTGACATAAGAAATGCTGCTTCTGATAACACTGAAACATAATTTTATCTTTTGCCACACCTAACAGGGCTTGCTGGTGTCGTACACAACTGGTGGTGACTCCTTTGAGGCGCACTTGGCGCCACTGGAGCGGTGGCAGCCGGGCAATCAAGAAACGGCTGCAGCTCCGGCCCTGGCTCGGCTTCGATTCATCTCCGTGGGCACGGAGTACGACCCGAAAGAGCAGTTGGTCCGAGACTTTGCACGGATTCTGGGACCTGACTCGTCACCTGGTGTCCTCCATTCATGGGGTGCTGGCCAAGCGGTTGCGGTCACCATTGTCTGGGTGGATCCTGCCAAGGTGATTGAAGTGCACTTCTATTTTCACAGAAGTTGGCAGCACAAGCCGATGATCACTCATGCTCACTGAGATTTTCGCTAGCTATGTACAGTCTACTGCCAAATTTTATGGGCCGTGGTATCTGAGAAAAAGGTGAATATCTCTGCAACCTCACAATACAGCCTGGTGCAGTAAAACCTCGTAAACCGTACTCGCTTAAACAGTAATTTTGTTTTAAAAGTAGTAAAGTCAAATCCCCAACTCAGTGGCCATTCAACATAATGTGTTTTGTATCCGCATAAACCATACCAGCTTATTTCGTATGTATCAGTAAACACATAGTGTTTGCACTTTTCGTCATGCAAACACAGTGGTGCTTCGTCTCCATCGGGCAGCCCGGCAGAACAACAAGCCTCAGAGATCAGAACAACGGCCTCCAAGTGTGTAATTGAGCGTGAAGCCACATCAACATCATTTTAATGCCGTGCCAGAGAGTGTTGTGGCGTCGAGCAAGCAAGAACTCGCGTCATTCCGAAGCTCGGATAAAAAGCACCGGGCGCTCAGCATAGAACAAAAATAGGACGTTGTTCGTGCTATCGAACGTGGCACGAAAACGTTGGCACTGGCACGTGGCAGGGGTCTACCTGTGACTACGGTGTATGGTACAGTCAAACCTTGATATATCGAACACGGATATATCGAATTATTGCGTATATCGAACAATTTCTATATCACATGGAAAATCGCATGCATTTTTAATTCTTTATTTCGAACGGGGCCGGATGTAAAATGGATATATCGAACTCCGCTGCCCCAGACCAAGTGCACTCTGTAGACAGGAGGCGAGCTTTCCCGCAACACTCTCGAAGATGGCGGCGCGATGGGCGTTCCAGACTGCTGCGTACGACAGCTGCCCACATTGGTTGCGCCGAGGGCGCCATTTGAACGTAGCGGCGTACACACGCGGCGGCTTGGAGCCAGCACGGCCGCCTCGATCACGCGCGCACCTATGCGCGCACGGCGGGGCAAGCCGCCTCGATCACGCGCGCACGGCGAGGCTTGCCCCGCCGTGCACGCGTGATTGAGGCGGCCGTGGAGCCAGTTGGAACGCTTTGTCGGTGCTGAGCCACACATCATGTGCATTGAGGACTTCGTTGGCGGTGACGACAGCACCGGAACAGTTGCGGAGTTAACAGACATGGAGATCACGGCAGAAGTGACTGCTGAGCGGCCAAACGAAGGCGCTGCCGAGGCTGATCCAGCAAGCGCTGATGTTGCCCCGCTCCTGACTGCAACTGAGGCTGTAGCTGCTTTGGCCGTTGTACGCCGCTACTGCGGCGCAATAGACGGCACTGGACTGTCTCTTGTGGACCGTTTGGACTATGTTGAGGACGCCGTGGTCAAGCATGCAGTTGCCAATATGAAGCAGGCTACGCTGCTTCAGTACTTTCAGTGAACTAAACAAATACTTTGTTTGAAGCTTCATGTGAGTATCTATTGCGCCACGATTGGTTCATTGATTGATTTGCGCTAGTTTTTGACACGTTTTCTACATGATTTTATATATCGAATTCTGGCTATATCGAACTATTTTGTGATCACCGCGCTATTCGATATATCGAGGTTCGACTGTATTTGGAGTGCGAAGAATTTTCTCGGCAGTGCTGCTGCAACCACAAAGAGATGTCGGCCACGAGGTTCAACTTTTCGAGATCGTTGCCTCTGCTGTTGCCGAAGTGTTGACTAGTGACAGTGATGAGGACGACTCAGAAAGCAACAGCACGGGCGATTCAAACCTTACAGTGGCAGAAGCTGCGCATTATGACAGCCTCCTGAATGCAAACATCGTGACGAGAACAGCCCTCCGCAAAGAAAAAGGCGCCCCGCGACTTCTGCAGCGCTACCGCCCCCGTGCACAGAGAACATGCAACGCCAACGAGGAATCTGCCATGCGAGTGTTTGCTGAGACGAGAGGGCTGGCTTAAAAGCTGACTCGCAGCTTCAGAAAGTGTGAGGCCACTGTCGTCGCTGCTAGGCCGCCGCGCCATCAAATGAAAATAACACTTTGCTGCACGTTTTCTCCCCTTTCATCACACTCTCTCCGAGTTCTGTTTTTGACAGGTAAGTGGCCGATCTCATACTATTTCAGTTGAGCAGTACTACCGTTTAGTACGTACTTTTTCCGAGCTCCGGACAAATACAGTTTAACGAGGTTTCACTGTATTTGCATTTCCAGTCTCAGGTAGCACAGTAGACCCGTTAATTTGACTCTGATTAATTAGCTTTTTCGGTTAATTCGATCCCGACCTAAGGTCTCAACCGGCGCCCGTACATTTCCGAGGGCCCAAACTTTCGTTATTTCGATCTCAAAGTTGGCCTTCGCCAAATAATTCGAACTTGACTGATCAGCTTCGCCGCAATACAGCCGTGTTATGCAGTGAAGCATACCAAGAATGGACAGGGGCTACTGTCATAGGACATGGTATGCGTTTAATTATACACGTGTGCACATGCCGTCTCCAGTCACACTACGGGCACCTAGATGCCTTATGAGCATACCGGCAGCCATTCAGAGCTATTCTTGACGTTTTTGTGGAGATGTGAGCCCTTGTTTTGCCCACCACGCGCATCTCGTATATGATAGGTCCGTCAACGGGGCCTAGTATGCGTTCCTCAATTACACGCGCGCACGCGCCTTGCACCGAGAAAAACCATCTGCGTTGTGGGAAAGCTAGCGAAAAGAAAGGACGAGAGTATTCATACATAAGCCCAACAGAAAGCTTTGTGGTCGGGTTTCCTGTGTATCTTCGAGCTACAGTTGAGTGGATGGCAATTTTCGTGTTAACATACTTTATGATACTTACTGCTTTGCTTGCTTTCATTGCATTTAACCCAGGTGGTCGCTGGATCGTACGAAGTCCAAGTTGAGCCGGGGCCGCAGACGCTGTTCCACCGCCCTCAGTTCCGGAAGCCCCTTCGTCCTGGCGCCTGGACCGTGATGCTGTTCCACCACTGGTCCCTCGTGGCTCAGATGCACTTCCTTGTCTCTCCGGTCGCATATCGCGATGGCAAGAAGCTGGTCTCGACGACAATCGCATCACAAGCCAACGGGGGGCCTCGGGGTCCTTACATTGGGCACGATCTGTCTCGCGTAGAAGAGCACCTGGGCTACTCGGCCGAGACGCGCCGCACCCTGCAGTTGCAGGCGGACGAGGATGCATTGCTCGTGGGACAAGACCTGGAGAGATGGGTCGACGCCCTGGTGGCACAGTTCTGGACGTTTCGTGTGGCGTGCACCGCCCATCCCGGGTCGAGTCGAGCATGCAAGTCGTTGACGCCGTGCAGGGAAAGCGGATGGAGTTCGTACTGGCCAGACCCAACTGTTGAGGTCGCGGCTGGTACATGAGGCTTTGCAGTCGTCTAGATGTTACTGTGGAGGATCTAGGGCAAGTGTAGAACGGCTGGTTCTTTTTCTCTTGTTTCCGTTATTGATGATTGCCGGCAGAGGTGGTTCGCTTTTTGAAAAAGCGAGGAAGGACCTCTGTAGGGTAATGAAGCAACTCAGAACCGTTTCTCGCCGGTATCAGCATGTAAAGAACATATGCTTATAATGAATATCGTATATAACGAAGGTACTTCTGCGTCGGATGTGACTTCATCATAAGGAGGTTTGACTATGCCAGTGTAGGTTGCTCATGGTAGCTTCAGTCCAAAGATGAGAAGACGAGATTGAGTGCAGTTTTTGGAGGCTGGGTCCTACTGTCTGGTTAACAACCGCTATGGGAGGCTACGCTGTCTAAACATTACTGTAGGCTATGTAGAACAGAGGTGTGCAACACAGTCAGTAGTCTGCGTACAACTTGTGGAATCTTTCCATGCAGCCCTCGAGGCTCTCCATAGGCACGAACTCTCTTCCCCCCGAGCTGCCAACTCTCAGGCAATCCTGTTAACTATTTCCTGGATGCACGGCAGTGTGATCAATAGAAGGTGCATGCAGTTACATAGCCACAGTAACCTGACTCGAGTCTCAGAACCTCGGCCTAGGAGCAGGCATCGAACAGCACACTTGCTTTTGTCACGCCTCGGACATCGGAGTTAGCTTAGGAAATTATTTGGTTTTGATGAGACAAAAGGAAAAGCCAGAGGAGGGAGTGGCTACGACATTCATTTATGTTAGCACTGAGGTGATGCTTCAGTAGTTTCTTATCATTTCTTTGTTCTTGTTTTGCTCGTCTCGATCTTATTTAACTCAGCTGGTCACTGGTGACCCAGGGTTGACTTTAGATGAGGCAGAAGGAAATTCACTGTAGGTTGCTTCTCCCCTTTTGTGCTTCATTTTGAAGAAGAAAAAGATTCTCGTGGGCCTCCACAAGCAGAACGGATAGGAATTGCCGATTTCGGTTCGTCGAATTTTTTGTTACCTCGTTGAGTCAACGAGCAAAGAAATGGGTCAACAAGAACACACAGCTGGTCAGCAGAGACCTGCAGTGGTTGTCCGGTGGTGCAGCCTTGCCCATTCTGTACAAAATTCTTTCCAAGTTTGGTTTCTGCAAGCAATACGTGATGTCATACAGAGGAAATCAGTGGACCTTTTGGTGAGCTGGCAGTAGTTTCTGGCTGGAGCTGGGACTTCAAGCTACACCGTTGTTGAGGCGATCTTGTAAGCCAGCTAACCTGCAGCTCATTTTCAGTGGTGTCCCAAGTATTGCTGATGATAGCTGACATTCTAAATTAAAAAAATAAATAAAGGAAAGCATAATTGAGGGAAGGTTGTAAGGGTCTAACACTCGTGCAACACAAGCAAGTCTAATACAGTTATGTGCCTAGAATACCAAGTTTCTAAATGCCAATACATCGAAAGTTTACCGCTAAATTCGCCTCTTTAATGGCATTAAATGTCACATTGATGACTGTAGTGAATGCAGTAAGTTTGTTTGCTGATTGTAATAACTTCAAAAATGATTTAGAGCACGAAAGTTGAACATATGCGACTAAATACATCAGTAGGCATGTTCTGTGTAGACTTATTTCAGTTCGTTTCAAAAATTATTTCGCATGTGCAGGCATAACTGTTACCATTAGGAGTGCGAGCGTGCAATCGACGGCCAAGTGAGTTATAAGACTGCACCACTCTGCACGTGACATTGGGCCTTAATGCCATTCATACGTTCGTTTGGCACTGCGCAAATGGTGTTTAGCAGTTAATGTCATATTCTGTGCCCCTTAAGAAACTTGCTACGACCTTAAAAATTTTTATTTTGCCGAGCGCCAGAACAATGTAGCAGGAATCTTTGACCTCGAACCTAATGGTCAAGGTTAGAGAGGCTGGACATTGGTTTATCCTTGTGTTTGAGTGTAAGTTAAAACCAACACTGAAAAAAATTAACAAGAATTTACTAGAAAGACAAAAAGCATGCTTTATAACTGTGGCGTGCGCCTGTGAATTTGCATACGATGAGCAGCTTTTCCTCTGGCACTCGTGGTGTTTGAGCCGTTAGCGAGGAAAGATATTTGGAAGGTATTCTTGCGTTAATGCGACTGGCATTCTTGGGATACACCACACACTTTTCGCTGTATGTGGTTTTAACCCAGTGCGAATGCATGCAACGGCATGCTCTAGCCAGAGAGAGGCTGCTTCCCAGGCCTGGTGTAATATCGCCCGCCACCTGTACGGTACAAACAGGTCCAGCTCTCGATCGTCGTGCTCGTGGCGGTGGGGCTGTCCGTCTTTACATTGACAGTTCGACGGGGTCGTGGGAATGGGGTGATTTGCCTGCTTGCAAAGTCGCAGCTTTCTTTCCCAGTGATCCAGCAGAAAGTTGCAAGTTCAGGAACAAGCAAACCGCACCGTGAGCACGATGACAAAGAAGACTCCATGGTCGCAAGGAGCATCGCGCTGTGCCGTCACCTTGCTATGCCGTGCTCTGCCTCACCTCAAATGGGCACTTGCCACCCAGGAACGTAAAAAAAAATTGCAGACAGCTGCGTGTTGAGCTGCTTGCCGCTGCTATGCAGTGAAGGCAGAGTGGAGGCCTGTGCCACTCAATTGGAGCAGATGCAGCAATACACGTGATAGCACTGCGCCGAGTAACTGTATCACTAATTACACACCGGTGATAAGAAAGAATGCTAATCGCATTAACTTCGCCAATTGTTTCAAAGGACGGATGTGCTGCCAATTTTTCTTGAAGCTTTTGCACAATAAGGCATCTTGGAGCAAGAGAGTCGCAAAATTCCCAACTCTGACACGCGGTTTGCTGACACCTGTGGAGACTTCTCCAGCTGACTTCTCTTAATCTGGGCCGGTATGAAGTACAGATTCCTTTTGCTCAATTGTACTCCTTTACAACCGGCCAAACCCAGGGATGAAAGTGGGCAGAGTGGTGTTCGTATCACAGACAAAGCATGAAAAGGAACAGCTTTGGAACAGAATCATTGCACTATCCTGACATGATGTCTGTTATTGCACCTTCCTACCAATGTGATGTCGCTCGATGGTCCCAACAGAAAGTTGCAAAAGCTTGTACGGAAGGGTGAGCTCTGGTTAATTTGATCTCGTAATGCGGGATCTTGCAGATTGTGCTTCTGTTATAATTGTTCTAAGATTCTCTTTCTCTGCTTGGAACTTGCTTTGGCGAGACTTTTTGGAAAGACTTTCGGGAAAATTTTAGTGGCAACACATCACAGAAAGCCAACAGTTACCAGTGCAGTAGAACAGCGGTGTAACAATGTGGATATAGCAAATTAACAATTAGAATAAGTGAATTCAAAATTTGTGATTTTGAATTCTGATTAGGTGGCACCCTTTCAGGTGCCACTTACTCCTGTCATCGACGATTTGGCTTCACCACGTTTCTTGCTTCAAAACCACGAAAAGCACGCATCTACAGAATGCATCAAGAATTTAAATTCACTGGCAAGTTTCTGCAGGCTTACAGAATGCGGACTTCAGCTGAGAACTTTCTGCAGGAACGTTGGATACGAGAACATCAATGATTTCATGCCTAGCACACTTGGGAAGCTGCTATCCAGCCACTTGAAAAATATTCCTGGTCTAACGCAGTGCGAAAAACGCAGAAAGATGCGAACCCGCTGTGTAACGACATAAAGATGCCGAGGGCGAACACCCAGCCGTCATACCTTCCCACTCGTTTTCGTAACGCACTTTACACGTATATTCAAGGTTGCAGAACTGGAGTAATCAGAATGGTTTCAAGATGTATGCAAGGCATTTTAAACGTTATTATTTTCATCACCGCCTACCTGTGCGCGATTATCCACGCACCTCCCAAAGGGGATACAAGGAAGGTATTTTTCTGTCTATAATGAGGTTTCGGTCTACACACTGAAACAATCGTGGAGTGTAAAAATCAAAAGTGCTAGCTGGCAACTGTCACTAGAAGGGGGCACAATGCCATTCTGCTTTAGTAAGGAAAAAAATACATAGAAAAAAAGATAGCAAATAAGGAATAGGAAACCAAGACTAAAGCAATTTTTTCAATAGTGCAACGGCCTCTGTTTGCTTTCTCAACATCATCAGTCAAAGTGGTCAATGGCTAGGTGGTCAGGCAATCCAAAACCAGGCAAGCACAGGCTGTCCTAGCCCCATGGCTGGCACCAACACATTGGCTTGCATCTTCCATCTTCACTAGGGGGCTTAGTTGGCCCGTGAGTTGTGCGTAGTCAATCAAATGTACTTTTCTAGTCCCGCTGAATTCTTGAGTTGCGCGAAGTTTAGCGCAGGTTTGTTGTTCTTCGGTATTAATACACTTTTTTTTTACATTTTCTTCTTGTGGTAACATGTTGTAATGAATCTAGCACCATGCTAGATGGTTTCTGGCATCTTGTAGTGACAGTCGTTTTAAACCAGGCTTAACTGATCACAAATGATGTGGCTAACCAGTTCAATGTGAAGTTTAAACAACAATACAGGCATAAATTTTCAAATGGATCAGCCTATTTTTTGACAAGAATGAGACTCCTCCTTCATTGAGTTGTATTGATGATGCCATGTATTTCGAAGTATCAGCTGAAATGAAAGAAAAAAAAACAGCAACAGGCATTTGACCTATTGGTTTGGTTTGGTGAAAGGATCTAACCCTGAAAGTCCAGACAGTCACATTCAAAGAACCACTAATGAGCTCTTCATTTAGTCCAAGAGCTGCAGTAAAGCACGCACAGGAGGGCTGCAAACATTAATGTCACTGTCTGCCTTTTAACTCCCTGCCCCCTCTCTAAAATGCGGTGGTCTAGTTTCATGTGCACGAGATTGTGACAACCACATAGTTATACTAAAAAGGTAACGCAACATTGTGTGTATTCAGGCCAGAGCGAAGAGCAACAGTTTGTCCGAATTGCTAGCTGCAAGTAGACCTCAGAAGGGCTTTGTGTCATTCGCAAGCCATAGCTTCGCCACTCCAGCCCAAAAATCTTTGGTGCAGAACTTTGGTATGTACTTTCAGTGAGAATTGGATGAAATTGTACACATTGCACCATTGCAGGGCTAGAGACAGTTAATTTAGTTAACCTCTGATAAACAGCACTCATGACTGGCTTACTTGCTGCGAACTACGCTACTGAGAAATGCTTACTTGTGGTAAAAGTATGGTTAGTTGTAGGGCTTGTTGCTGATGCCGACTTGCCATGTGAACACAGCCTTGGCATGTTCACATCCGGGATGTCAGCTTGCGAGTCATGTCAGTTGCATACCATAAAGTGCTTTTTATTTGCATACTGAATGTTTCACATCTTTAATCCTAGCCTAAGCACTATTGGCAGAACTTGCAAGCACCGAAATTAGTGAAATGGAAGAGCACTGTATGCAAAAGGGCAATGTTGTTTAGAGGGTGAATGATTATTTCCAAACTTTAGGAAATCTATGAAAAGCATGAAAGTTAGACCCTCGCAGAAATTAGATCGTTTAACGTTCTCTATTCAGATTTGTTTCAAGCTTTGTTTCAAGCTTTGTCAACACTGGCACTGTAATGGAATGTTTAGCACAGTTGAGGTAAGCTCGCCTGGCTCCAAGGTGCGGCACCGTCATCGTAGTAAGCAGCCACTGTTCTGCGATGCTCCTTGTTGTTGAAGGTGCTGTTGCAAGTAATTCAGCAAAGCACATAACGTGTCAAGATTGAGGCAAAGCAAAAGACTTTATATGTATTTGCCTGATGGCTGTCTAGGCCATGTAGGTTGCTCATTTGTGCACCCATGACCTTACAGTTGTGGTCAGGCCGTTGCTTGAAAGATACATAGCTCTCTTTCCACTCAGTGTGCCAACGGGACATTGAAAAAAAATCTATAAAGTCTAGCTCGAGCTATTTCTCTCTTTAAAGTTAGACTCTATCTAATTAGGCCTGATGTTGGCGCCTGACTTAGAGTTCTTCAGTAGGCCTTATTATCTTGCCCGCTAGTTTAAGTTTAGGTTTCGCTGCAATTAATGACCCTCAATGTTATGATTTGGTCACTGTCTCCGCAATATCTTGCTTGGAATCAAGTGAACCTAAGTTGCCGTTTGCTTGTTCAACTCTTTTTTTTTTATGATGTGCCTTAAAATAATATTGCATGTCATGCGGCAACTTCAGTCAGAACTCCTGTGAATTGTTTGTCGAGTTGCAACATTGGAAACAAAGCAATGTTAAACTTTCTCATTTTGCATGGAAAGTTGAGGTAACATTATCCAGTGTGTGTGCTTGTGGCAAACTTCCTGCGTTATGTTAAAAGATCGCAGAGGAATCCAAACTCTCACTGTCTAGTCTACCATAGCATTTCTTAGAATAGCTTTTTGCTGTTTTTAGTATCACGAGTAGGTAATAGCTCTTTCTTGACTAAAATAACTTGTTTTTGTCCAGTAATTTTCACGTGAGAGTGTGTGATGCTTGTTCCCCTACAGATATTGTGCCTTTATATTGTTTTTCATGTTGCCTTTGTCACGTCTTTGACCCTGGTCCTTTGTTCCATGTCCTCAAGTTCATGTGTTTAACGCTTACTGTGCTTCTGTTCGTAGTTATGTGTGTTATGTGTTATGAGTTGTGTGTTAGATCAATTTCCTGAAGTTTCACAAGCTTGGGAATGTCAGAACCCTCTATATTGCTTTTTGTGTGTTAAAAATTGATATATCATATTTCATTGTTGGCTTTGTTAGGAGATAATCTGAGCTTTATGTTCTAGTTGTTTCTTTTTGAAGTTCTTACTCGCGTTGTAGCAAGCGTTTTTTTGTGTTGTGGATTAGCGCATTAACAGACCTGTGGTGCTTTTCTATGAAATAATGGTATCGAAATGCCTGAACTCAGTAATATTGACTGTGCATGCATGTACTACTCTCTGAAAGTCCCAGAATGCATCTTTCATGACGTCTACGCACAGAGATTGCTGCTGCTTTTTAAAGAGGCTGCAGGTCATTGCAGCTGAAGCCGCAGAAAAAAACGTCATTCAATCATTTCTTTTGTAGGCTTCATAGCTGACTAAGTAATGTGGCACCTCAGTGCACTCAACGTGCGAAACAATCAAGCACACTTTTCTGGACAATGAACTGACACTCGTGGAACCATTGCATATCACATGGAGCTTTGCTGTAAGCAGGCCCAACATGCATCGAATTTTGGTAGCCTCTTGTATATAGCGTTGCTTGTGTGTGACATTTGTGTGCACATAGTTGTGCCATACTGTAGTCATGTGATGTAGAGTTAACCATCCACACGCTTCTGTGTGCTTAGTTTAGTTGTTTGTTGGCTTGTCTTCAGTACTAAGCAGTTTTTCTTAGTTTGTTGTTCGTAAAGGTGCCATGCTTTACATGTGTTGCTTTCTTTTGTTTATATTATGTATATAGCCATGCTGTGATGAAGTGTCACCATTAGAATTGTTCATCACTTTGACACAGGCTTCTGGGCTATTCTAGATATGCCTCAAGCAATACGTACCTCTCTCATCAAGGACAGTGATGTGGGGCTGCTCGCTTTGCAGTTGCCATTGTAGTCTTCAGTTTCGTGAAGATATGTAGTCTTCATCAGATATATAGTCTTCACCATAGTCTTTGACTTGGTCTTCAGTGCAACAGGCAACTTACAATGTCTGTAAGCTTCGTCCACACGTCTTTTGCCCAAAGCACTCACTGCAGGGCCATGTACCATGTGGTCCGCTCTTTGGTAGAACAGCTCATTAATATTCAGCCCAACGTGCGCTTATTCTTGTTTGTATGGCACAAAACCAGCTTAATGCAGAGGTATCTGCCAACCTTTGCTTAAATTTAAGCTCCTGTAAGCATTTGCATACGTGCAAGAGTTACACAATGTCACAACAGCACTTGAGCAGTAATGAGTAGCTGTATAATTCAAGAGCAGGTAAACATGTGCTGACACTCTGTGTACACTTTATGAACTTTCTAAATACAACAAAAAGCTCGCCGAAAGATGGATACTTCGAACTGTCTGACCGGTGGGTATAAAAGAAGTCAACCTGGAGCAAGTGTTTCAACAAGGGGTCTTGCCTACACTCTGATGAACTCAGATCAACTTGAGGAAGACAAATCCTTTGCCCTAACTGAGACGAGATCCCTTGATGAAGGCAAGTCCTTTGCTTTGACAAAGGCAAATCCACTTGTGGAAACATGAGCTCCAGACTAAGGTTTCGTTGTTTTGTCACCTGTGGGGCACTTTGTGCGCTTCAGCAATATTTATGGCTGAGGAAGGTGGTGCTGGATGAAGTAGTTTTGAATAAAATCATACTGCTTCACCCTGCGGCCACGTTATGTAACTTGAGCAATGGGACACGTTTAGCTGGTAGTTCTATTGTACTCCTTGCCATCCTTCTTGCCATATCAACAAATTTAGTTTTTACATTTGTTTTCTCAGCAAGTGCTCGCACTAGTTGAAAGCTTGTTGTACACGTCTCCTATGTTGAACAAATTTTCGGGCTTCCTTTCTTGGGGGGCCTTGTCTTTCCTTCTTCTTGTGAAATCGCTGTATTTGTAAGCTGCCGCATGTTGTGTGTCTCGTCTTGCTTGCAGCACTCAAAATGAAAGAGAGATTTCAACTATTTTTATGTACTCTGAAACTACCATGGAAATGCAGTAAAATATACACGTTTTATAGAGTGACAATTCCTGTCGGTGTCTTTGCTTCGTTCCTCTAGTGGTGTTACTAAGTCCAGCAAAGTAACATGCCATGTGCTTAGGACCAAGGTACCATGTTCAGTGTGCTTACGAAATCTAGTATTTGCAGAATTTGTGATTGTAAATGAAATGCCAGAAAGGATAAAAAAAAATTTTAAAAGCCACTATGCGGCAGCTGCACTGTAAAGTGATGATAAGTGATAGCACTTTTATCTGTTGTTTTTTGCAGATGCATGTAGACACGCAACCGTAAGTGTATGTGAATCACAGCTGCTGCGAAAAAAAAAGAAGAAAAGAAGACAGCAGAACAGACCTCACAACAAAGGTCGACGTTAATGTGATTAACGTTGAAGCAGTGTAGCGACATGCCATATGGCCGACAATGAAACGTGTGTCATGTGTGAGACGTGTATGTATACCGTTTTATTGAAGGCACTGCTGGATGGATCGACGCTATGAGCGTCCCCTTTGGAACGGGACAGTGGGTTGTGCCACCAAGCTCTTGCTTTGATATTGCCTAATATCCCACCTATGTTAAAAAAGAAACAAAAAGTAAAGGAAAAAAAAACCACAATGAATTCCAGGAACCTTACTTTCTGAACCCCTATTGTGAACTTCGTTCCTGCACGCCTCGGTTGTTTGTCGTTTCCCTACTTCCTCCAATTTTCCAATCGCCGCTTAACAATCTTTGCTACAGACATGCTTACTTTCCCCCTGCTCTCCCTGAACCCAAGGGCTTCAAGGAAGCCAGAGATGTGCCTAAACCGGCTGCTGGGTAGACATCTTCACATTCTAATAAAACATTCTCCGTCGTTTCCCTAGTTTTACCGCAGCAAACGCATGCTTCTTCTTTATATCTCGCTTTATGAATGGATGTTCTAAGGCATCCTGATCTCGCTGCGAAAAGTAATGAGCTTCCCCTTGAGTTATAAATTGTTTCTCTCCAGATTTAGTTTTTTTCCTCCCAAGTAGCTACTCACGGCCGGTTTTTTTTCTTTTCCATTGCCCCCACCCATGATATTATCTCGGCTTCTGACTTTATGCTTGACGTTCTTTGTTACTATGCTGCTCACCAGACAGTCCGCATACTTGCTGGTTCACCTCCCTGCCTTTCCTGTCCTTGCTCTTTCTCTCATTTCTTTTCCTCCACTGTGAATGTTTTTCCTGTACAAATACCTGAACACTCTCCCATCTCATTTTTTTTCCCATATTCCTCAGACGCTCTTCATAATCAATTTTACTGAGCTTCCCTCACTTCAAAACTTATCCAGCCCACATCACCCTGCACAGCTTCTTTCTCCCCCTTCCCTTTATAAATTAAATTCATTCTACTTTATCGCCAACTGTATGGTATTCGTCTATTCTTTAAAGTTTTTTCCATTGATTTCAACAGAGCTTCCTTACATTTCGGTCCTAGGTCCTAGTAATCAGCCTAACGGAAACCTCATCTAGCCCTGTGGCTGTACGCTTCGGAATGTTCTATTTGACTTTCTTGCAGTTGAAATTTGTCAACGCCAGCTCCTTTTCTACCTGGTTCTCTTTCACGCTCATTTTTTTTCCTCAATTACAACCTCGTCATGTCCTTGATGCGGCGGAGGCGAGCGCCATCTAGAGGTGTTGCAAGGAACCGGGTGCGTCGCTCCGTGGCGTCGCAAGATTTTTCGCGCGCGCGAATGGCGCACGCCGTGGCCGGTCTATGAATGGTAAAAACGCCTGAAAAGGGGTTCGAGTTTTCGCGTACCAGAATTACGTTTTCGGGCATATTAAAATGGAAATCCGACGCTATCGTGTCTGTAGTCGTACTTTACTAGTTTCTACGTATTTTAGCTCGAGAATTCAATTAGTTCAGTAACTTCCTGGCGCCACATGGAGGGCCTGGGTATGTGTGGTTCAAAATTCTTTTTTGCCGAGACGACTTTGGACGCCGACGCTGGATATTCCGGCACGGGGCCCTTAAAGGGTCCCTCACCAGGCCCCATAGCAAATTTTAGTCATTCACTGGGAGTTGTTACGTGTCCTCTAGGAAGCGTTCTGCCGCAAAATTTTTCTTTCAAATCGGCTCATTAATAGCCGAGACAGAAATATTTCAGTGCCGCGAACCCATGATTTTAGGAGGCGTGCTCCACTGCATAGCGAGACACTCTCTCCACTCGCCCCGTCCAGCCTCCGCAAGCGAAATTCCTTCCCCGCGTTCTCCCATACCGGACCCCGAGGATCACGTTACGCATACGTCACGGGCACCGCCTTCCTTTTTTTCTTTGATTTATTTTTTTGCCGGCGTTGCGCGCGAGCTGTTGTGATGTCTCGTTTCGCTCAGCGCACGCTTTTGCGCGATGTGCAGGACGCACGACTAGCGGTACAGTTCAGTGCTGCACGAACACTGAGGCAGAACAAGCGCATCGCAGAGCATGACCGCGCGCTGGAACACGGTAGAAAATGACATAGCTTCGGTACCTGCGCACGCGACTGCACGACCGTGGGAACAAACCACGGAGGAAGGAAACTAAGGAGAGGCCCTGCCCCCTCCGCGCGCTAGGAGAAAAGTGGGGCGGAAATGACGTAGAAGGTTCTCATTTTTTTGCTGCTTTTTTATTTTTTTGTTGTATGGCCATGCCTTTTGGGCCACAATGGCGGCGTTGTTGTGGTTTTGAGCGCTCACACGTATTGCTCTGGTAGGTTTCGTGCCGTGGCAAAGAAGGCGCTGTGTGGGCGGGTTTGCGTTAGTCATCGTGTCTTGTTGCGCTGTGTTACCTGCACCGTGCTCTGCCAGATGTTGTGCGAGCGCGCGCGCTCCGCGCGCGTAACCACGCGCTGCGCGGCGTGGTTTCGCGAAAGATGTAAACAAGAGAGGAGGGTGGCACAAAAGGCGGAGCATCGCCAGCAACGCCAACTTCCGGCTTCACTTTTGCTTCACAAAGAGCGACGTCAGGGCCTCTCCTTATGGTATCTTCGACTGGTCGCTTCCATCCTCCGAAGCAGAGTCGGGCAGATCCGGCGTTCCCCGAGCTCAGAGGTAGAGGACGAGCGCGCAAGCCGAACGTGCGACTCGCACTCGCTGGAGGCAGTGGCAGATGCTAAACCACGTGGCTACTACCAACGTCCGATGTTTCGCTTATCGAAAGCTCCCGGCGCTGCCGCGAAAACCGGCGGACGCGCCGGCGGGACGAGCGTTCGTCGCAGTGGCCTAGGTTGCCTAGGTTACGGTGGGCTGTCGCCAACAGCAGCGACGCGGCTCTGCGATGACGTTTCAATTTCGACGACTGCTCCGACGACAGGGCTCGGAGCGCCTCAGAGCGTTCGAAGATGGAGGAGAGCAATCGAGAAGAACCAGCCGAACGCAGGGCGCGCACCCTCTTTCAACCAGCCGAAGACAACGCCGCTCGCGAGAGCGCTCCAGAGCGCTCAGAAACGACCAGTCGAAGATGGCATTAGTTTCCTTCCTCCGTGGAACAAACAGACGAAGCGGAAGTAGATCTCTTGCTTCGGTGCGAAGTAAAACGAAGAACACGCAGACATTCCGTTTGTGTGTTTTATTAGTTCTCTAAACTTCAAGTCGTCAATTCAAGCAACAGATCACACAAATAAGAGATGGTGCCTTGAATATTTCTCGAAGTCACGTGTCACCGCGAGCGACGTCACACTGCGGACACAACTATGTCGCCGTCCGGCTTGGAGCGCGGCGGCCGTGAGGAGAAGGAAAAACGGTGTTCGGTTTGGAATTTCAGATCTTTCCGTGGCGCGTAGCGATGTAATACTTTGCAGACACGATCGTTAGAGCACACT
Source organism: Dermacentor albipictus (assembly GCF_038994185.2). NCBI lineage: Eukaryota > Metazoa > Arthropoda > Arachnida > Ixodida > Ixodidae > Dermacentor > Dermacentor albipictus. The sequence continues at coordinate 87,266,170 of NC_091828.1, read as the reverse complement.
GTGTGCTCTGCGCTTAGCTCAATATGGCTTGACCTGGTGAGGGCCTCTTTAACGCTATCGCGTTAAAACAAAAATATAGTTCTTCGCGTGATATGGCGCAGAGTGCCTGTGAGCGGCGCGGAAGGACTCGAATGCGGCGTTTCAGGCCATCGATAGCAGGCGTCCATTTTTACTTTGACGATCGCGAAAACTTCGGAGTGCGTTGAAAAATAACCGCCTGGGGGGAAAATGCGAACTTCTTCGGAAACAGAAATACAGTTCTCCTTCATGCCCGATAGCGCAGTGTGCCTATGAGCGGCGCGGAAGGTCTCGAAAGCAACGTCTCAAACCATCGTTAGCGGGCTAACGATGCCCGATGGGCACGGTACGGAAAGAATTAACGTCGATGTTCATCATGAGATGTGTTGTCCCTGATTTATTTTGGTTATTCTCTGGTGAAGAAACGTTGCAACTTGTTCTGTTACCACCTGGGCCTATTACGAAGTCGATGCAGTAATGAGTAGCTGTATAACTTAATAGTGGGTAAACATGTGCTGACACTCTGTGTGCACTTTCTGAATTTTCTAAATATAACAAACAGTTCGCCGAAACATGAATAATTCGAACTGTCGGACCGGTGGGTCAAAAAAAAAAGAGTCAGCCTGGAGCAATTGTTTCAACAAGGGGTCTTGCCTACACTCTGATGAACTCAGATCAACTTGAGGAAGACAAATTCTTTGCCCTAACTGAGACGAGATCCCTTGATGAAGGCAAGTCCACTTGTAGAAACATGAGCTCCAGACTAAAGTTTCGCTGTTTAGTCACCTGTGGGTCACTGCGTGCCCACAGGTGACTTGATGCACTCGTTTTCACGATGGATGTGAAAGACAGGGGTAAAGGTCGAATATTCGTGTACCTTGTTCCTGCGTCTGCGGCCTAGTGGAAAATGGCGCAGGTGCATGTATATGCTATTATGCAACGTGGCGTATAGCGCCAATCGTCGTAGAGCTAGCTGGCGTTTGCACGAGGAGAAGTACGCGCGAAAAGACAAGCAAGCTGAAGTTGTGGCTTATTCGCGACTCCAAGCAACGCTCGCAACCTAGCGGCCGCACCGAGAACTATGTGATGTGATAACTTTATTTGGAATCCGGCGATTGGGAGGCCCGGGCCTGGGGCCGCCTAGATGGCCACTGGGAGCTGCTGCTCCCGTGCGGCTTCCTTGGCTCGCTGGACGGCCCAAAGTTGGTCTTGGAGTTCTGAGCTGAGCAGCACGGCCGACCACCGCGCCCGTAGACTTTCTGGGGAGACTGCCATTTTATTTTGGTATATTTCACATCCCCACAACATGTGTTGAAGGGTGGCTCTAACAGACTTGCATAGCTTGCACATATCGCTCTCGTATATATCGGGGTAGAAAGTTTTTAGTTGCGCGGGACTCGTATAAGTTTCTGTTTGTAGTCGCCTCCAAGTAACGGACTCAGCTCTGTTCAGTTTAGTGTGAGGCGGTGGTAATACTCGCCTCCGATTTTGATAGAATTTGGTAATACGCCGAGAACTAGCCGATCCAGGTTTAGGCTCGAAGCGAAAGATCGTCGCCTATCGCAGCATGTGCTGAATGCCTCGTAGTTGTCGAATCGTCGTGATGCCCCCGCGCACAAGCCCCCCAAAAGAAGAAAAGATGGCTGCCGAAATACCTTTTGTTGCGTACCATCATGCGAGTAATCGCGGTAGGAAGACAGCAATGTATGATTACATCGCTTACCGAAAGGAGCAGATGACGCGCATCGGAGATCGGCATGGATACGAAACTTGCGCTTTGAAAAAAAAGCTGACTGAGACTGTGCTGGTTTGTTCGAAACACTTCACTGGGGCAACTTTTAAATGTTGCTGGCGTTTCAAATCGCAGAGTGTAATTTTATTAGGCAGGCGCTTTAATAAGTTAGTGATGTACGCGTAAGATTCATTTGGTTTCTTTAGCTAATTTAGTTTTCTACGCCAGCATTAGCGTCACTGATGCTTTAGCTCGGGGGCTTCTAGCAAACACAGCAGCCAATTTAATAATATTCTTAAGTAAACATGGTTACAATGTATACAAGAGTCCTACACGAATATTAGTGGTGTATTTAATAACTATGTAAGTAGGCCAATTCTGTCCGCTTTAGATGTACTAGTAGATTCGATTTACGATACGTGATATCGTTTTCTCTGGAATACGTGAATATCTCGTGAATACGCGATATCTCGTGAATACGTGATACATGATATTTCGTGAAAATATCTCGTGAATACGTGATATTTAGTTCTATGAAAATTTGCTATCTTGAACAATATTGATAAAAAAATTGACGGCGTAAATAAAAATTTGTTGTCAGCTGTCGCTAGATAGTCACTTTCTTTTCTTTTAAATGCAGCAAACGTCATCAAATTTGATGCTGGAGTGGTTGCCGAGAAGCACGATTTCTCCATTGCCATGTATTTAGACAGGGGCCCCCGAGCTAAAGCATTCTCTTAAAGGGACCCTGAAACTATTTTCTAGCTAATCGTAGAATGATCCTACTATAAAAAGGACGTCGTCTCACGAATCCCGTGCTGTAATACCTTTTTTTTTTAAATTTTTCCTCTGTAAATGGCGTTATTTCGCCGACACCCGGATTTCTCACCTTTCATCTCCGCTAGCCCGCGGGAAGATGTATACAACCGAGAAGCCGAGAGGGCGAACCTCGGGCCAAAAGCTGAATGTCGCGCTAGACTACGCTATGCAGAACGTGTAATGCAAAGACGCAATGATCACCCCCCCCCCCACACACACACACACACACACACTCACACAGAGTTTCTTATTGAACCTAACATTCGAAATTATGTATCACTGCAAATGCTATCGCCATCACGAAACCGGCTGCTATCGTTGGTCGGCCAGCAGCTTTCGATGTGACGCACTGCGGAAGCGAGGGCAAGCGATTTTTCGCTGTGTTTGACACGAGATTTTTAATTCCCTGCTGCATGCACGCAGCCTCTACGGCAGATCGGCAGCGTTCCATAATGTGTTTCAGGGCCCCCTTTAAAGGGCTTCTCACCAGGTTCTCACCAGGCCAAATAGAAAATTTTGATTATACGCTGGAAGTTGTTACGCGCCCTCTAGGGAGCATACTGCCGCAATGATTTTTCAAATCAGTTCATTAATAGCCGAGATAGAAATATTTCAGTGCCGCGAACCCATGATTTCAGGGGAGGTGAGGGCCACCGCCCACCGCCAAGTGAGACACTCTCTCCACTTGCCCCATCTAACCTCCGCAAGCGAAATTCCTTCCCTGCGTTCTTTCATGCCGGAGCTGGAGGGTCGCGTGACCCATACGTCACGGGTCCCGCCTTATTCTTTTTTTTACCTTCTTGCTTTTTTGGTGCGTGGTGTACTTCCGCCGATGGTCGCGCGCGCGAGCTTTGTCTCCTTTCGCGCAGCGGAGGATTTTGCGCGCTGTGCACGAGGACACTTGACCAGCGGTATAAGTCAGTGCTACACGAACACAGAGGCAGACGCAAGTGGATGACAGAGCATCATCGCGCGCTTGAACACGGTAGAAAATTACATAGTTTCGCTCTCAGCGCGTGCGTCTGCATGACGTGGAACATGCAGACGAAACGGAAGTACATCTCTCTTGCTGCGGCGCGAAGTGAAACAAAAACACGCAGACATTCGGTTTGTGTGTTTTATTGTTTCTCTAAGCTTTAATTTGTCTATTGAGACAACAGATTACACAAATAACAGATGTTGCCTTGGATAATTCTCGAAGTCAGGTGTCACTATGAGCGACGTCACAGCACGTACATGTACGTAGGCGAACTCGCGCTTGTACGTCACCTCTCCACCTATCAGTACGTTGAATGCACTGCGCTTCATGTCAAATCTCGGTGGCGCCGCGCTCCAAGCCGGACGCTGTCGTAAGCTTCGTTTTTCTTCTTTCTTTTTCGTAACGCATTCGTAGCTTTGTGCTGCTCTTCGGTGCATGAAGGTTGCCTCTATCGCAAAAGTTCATCCAGGTAGAACATTTCTGCGGAGCACATTTGCATTGTTCCGCATATTCTGGCTGTGGTACGTACGATCGATAGCGGCAGGACGCGCTCCGACGCCTTTGGAGCAGGCTTCTCCGCACGTAGAGGTAATGTGTGGGAGAAGCCCGCATTTATATCTCCCTTCGATTTACAGGATTTACAGGTGTGCGAATATTATTATCATTACTTTTCTTGTAGGCCGAGTCGAGTAGTGCCAGAGCCGAATCTAATCGACAATCGAATACTTTCCGAATAACGAACAGCCGTTCTCACCATGAACATAAAACGATGTTCTCTGCCTACTATACAGAAAGTCAGCATCAATATCGTTACATTACATATGTTACGAAGCGTTGTTCATTAACAAGCCCTAGTGGAGCATTAGGAACAAATAACTCGGTTGTTCGAATACGCAGAATTCTTCGGAGAGTGAGAATGATCCCTGTTGTCCGCAAAAGTCTGGCTCGCTAAAACCCCTTAAACTTCATAAAGTAGCGATACTCTCCTCCTCCGCCTTCACTCCTCCTCGTTTCTCCTCTCTTTTACGCTCCTACATTGCTCGAGCGTAGCAACGGCGCCAACATGCGCTCCACGCCACTCCGTAGACGCTTCTCGAGCAAAAATGGCGCTGATGCACGGCGCAAGGGCCCACGTGATGTTATTAGGCCAATAGCGACGCGACGTTGGCCTCGGTCATAGCGCGCGAGAAGGAGGCGACATTTTTCAAAGCGTGCCGCTACTTTACGAAGTTTAAGGGGCTTTAGGCAACGCACCTACGGCACTATGCAAGTCCTCATGTTTTAAGCCTATACCGTGTGTTTATACGAAGGCATTAAGCAATATTTAAAGATATCCATTTTGAAATAAAAAGGTGGCTCCTTCGAAGACATCATGTTAGTCATGGTGACCATAGGGTGACGAGTGATAAGTGGTAATTAGTCGTTAATTGACACGATTCATTTAAGCATTTTTAGATTCAGCGGGTTTATCGTACTCGGAAAATTGAAGCTAGGATTCGTACAAGTCATATCAACGTTTAGACCTGAAAAAAATGTGATTACCGGCAGAACTGCGGCACGACGAAATTCGGCTCTGATCAGAGCACGCGAAACCGAAGCTGGGAGGCTGCAGCGAGCTCAAAGCCACGCCCCTCGAGGCGACGTTCTGCCTACGTCACCCAGGAGCGGGCAGCCGGCGTACTGGCTGCGCGCTGCTGGGTGACGTCATTACGCTCATGAGTGGGCTCATTGGGTTTTGAGTCGGCTCATCATTATACGATGAGCCCACTCGAACTAATGGTTTATAAGTTATTTAATGAATTTCTGGTCATCAGCGACTAACTACGGCGTATCACCCGTCAATCCATGGACGCCACGACGGACGGCACGTCTTCGAAGGAACAGTTTTTTTATTTCAAAACGGCTATTATTAGATATTCCTAAATGTCCTCGTGGAAAGACCCGGTATTTACTCCAAGGGGGATAAAATAGTCGCACACTTGCTCTAATTTTATACCTGATGGCACACATTGATTTTAAGTATTCTATAAACCTATTCGAGAAATAATTGCGCTTACGAATGGCAACTGAATCAAATAGGACACTTCGATTCATTGTTCGAAAGTTTCGAATATTCGCACGCCTCTATTTCCAGACGACGGACATTTGCAATTGACAACGCAACCGTAAAAGTTGTGTGTATTGACATACGAATAAGTAAACTGTAGATATGGGCGCATTGGTCGTGATCGCACTTAGGCCCGGCCCCTTTTATTGACTGGTCAGAGTGGCATTGTACGTGCCGACGCAAGGGGAAGTTGTCCTCGTCAGGCAAAATGCGAGATAATAACGACGACACAGATGAACAGGCGCGAATTAAAAAAAAAAATGTATTGAGCTGAAAACGCGGCATACATTACAAAAAATTTTTGAGGACGCTTAAGCTGCGCATTTAAGAGTGGAAAGCGATGCCATTCAAACATCCCTGACTGCTTGTCACGTTTCCCGGCAACTGCAGCTTATGTAACCGCGTAACGTTTACCGGGAAACGCCGGCGGCGAACGCTATGCACGAAGGCGAGCTTTCTGGTAGAAACGCGGCCTCTTGCGTGGGCAGTGGATGGATGGATGGATGGAAGGTAGGAGCGTCCCCTTTGAAACGGGGCGATGGCAGTTGCCACCATGCTCAGATTTTTATTTTGCCTTTTATTTTTATCTGTGTTGTGTGTTAGTGAATTTCTCGATTTTCTTTAAATACTTCTTCCTACCCTTTTAACCTTATGTCACCTCTCTGCGTTTGAGCCACCAATCCTCCAATCGCCTTTTGCTAATTTCCACCGCACATTTATTTACATGACTATCATTATCTCTGAACCCTAGGGCCTTAGGAAGGGTGACTGTGGCCGCATCGACATCGGGATTGATAGCATCACATTTTAGTATGAGGTGTTCCATTGTTTCTACATATTTACCACACACAGTACATGTGTCTTCTTCTTCGTTAAATTTCTTTTTATAGCTCCGCGTTCTAAGACATCCTGATCTAGCTTCAAAGAGTAGGGCACTGCCTCTTGAGTTATCATAAAACGCTTCCTTCCTGATCTGCTGTTTCCAGTATCGATATAGTTCTACACTATGTTTCTTTTCCATTGAATTTATCCAATTTTTACCTTCCGCATTTTTAACCTGTCGTTTAATGCTCTGTCCTTTTTCGTACTCGTGTCTGGCATACTTACTGGTTAGCTTCCTAGTTCTTTTCCGCCATTGTGAGTCAACGCTCTTTCTGTATAGGTATTTGGATGCGCGGAGACGAGCGCCATCTGGACGGTGTTGTTGCAAGGAACCGAACGCAGCGCGCCGCCCTAGGAATGGTAGAAAACGCTGAAAAAAAAAAGGGGTTTACGTTTGAGTTTCCGCGTAAGAGAATGATGTTTTCTGCTGTGTTCAAATTACAATCCGACGCTACCGTGTCTGTAGGTTGTGTTTAGGTTGTATTTTACGATTTTTCTGGCGCATCCTACCTTGAAGAATCCAATGAGTTCAGTAACGGCTCTGGGCCACGCGGAGGGCCTGCGTGGTGCGGGTTCGAACGATCGTTCGCTGGGTTCGCGACACTGGGTCCCTTAACGCTATCGCATTAGAAATTGCTTCTGCAGGGCATTCCTGCTTAGTCGCGTCCAGATACTCGCAGTAGTTTTGACTCCTTTTACCCCATAATGGCAAACAGTTACGTCCAGTTTTATGCGAAGCATACTAGCCGCACAACCACGCTCTTCCTTGCTGCGCCGCGCGCGGCCGCGTAGCTACCATATGACGTCATAACAGCTGCAAAAGCGGAGGCTCCACTCGTGCGCTCGCTTGCGGCCGCGTAGCTACATAGCCGGGTCTCAGCTCGTGCGCTCGCCTGCGGTCGCACAGATGGTACTGCGGCCTAACTTCCGCTCCCGTATTTATTGGTTTGAAAATAAAGGAATAAGCAGAGTAACGCATGAGTTGTTTCTTCGTCTAGCCGAACCAAATATAGCCAAGCAACAGCAGTTCACCAGGCTAAACAGTGGTTCAACAACTAAAATAAAGGCTAGTATGCTTCGCATCCTGGGCTTAACCTTAGCTAAGACACAGCCATTTTTTTCACCCCAACACGAGGAATTGGGCTGGCGCCGCAGATTATTTCAAATAAAAGACCCGAGTGCGGAGCAGTGGGAGAGGGTGCTCTCCAGCAGCGACCCAAAAGTCCAGAATGGACTAGTAAGGCACGCTCACCGAGTAGCCACCCTCAGTGGTGCCCTGGAATAGGGGCGTCGACCCTGCGCAGATGGGGAAGAAGACCGTGAAGACGGCCGACCACATCTACCACCGCTAATTTCTAAACAATTAGGGCAAATAAAGTTTTTCCGCCTCCTCCTCCAGCTGTACGGTTAGAACCGCGACGGACGTATTACGCGCGAGGGGAACATTCATTGATATTCAACAGTTCACAAAATATACTACACTAATAACGAGCTAAAAATGACACTTTTCGCGTCACCGAGCCATTTGTCATTCCGTATTGATCATCAAATGAAGGTTGGGGTGCCTCAGTGTATAAGCAATGTATACCTCGAAGCCTTCATCCCGAAAACAAATCAAGACTGGAATCGCCTTCCCGCATCCATCGTCACTATCACAGACCATGATGTGTTCAAGTCGGCTATCTTTGACCATGCGCTGCCTCATTAGCTATATATTTTTCTTTTTCTATTGTCACTCCTCCCTGTAATGCCTGTACGGCCTTGAGAGTAAATAAATGAAATGAAACATAGCACGCTGCTTCCATGCTAGTAGCCCTAACATCGACAACGTGCCTGAGATGGTTCCTGCCGAAATTTGGCACACGACATCGCACTAGCCTCAATGCTTTTTAATACGCTGCTTTGTTGAGCACTAGCATCATCGCCGTACCAATTTTCGTGTCGCGATCATCCCCCATCCTTATTTCGTTAGCCTTCTTCCCTTTTCCTCAGCTGAGAGCATAGCAGGTTTTCTTAGCGAAAGCTCGCGCCGACCCCTACAGGTAAATATCCATAAATCTACATATAAATATGTTACTTATTTCGGTGCTTTCAGTACCAAAAGCTAGGACATACCCCCCGCGTGCAGTTTAAGATGAGGTTAAGACGACGAGGAAGAATTCTACACGTCCTCGCGTCTCGAGGAAGAAGACGACGACGATAAGAAGCAGTTCCTTCGTTCGACTGGACGGTCACGTTTGCGACGAGCTCCGTGCTTTCCTATCGAGTTCTCGGTGACAGAGTCGCCGTTCGCCCACCCCGGCGTTCCCGTAAGTTTGACTTTGGCTGCGGCTTTCGTCTACGTCGCCCTATTCCCTTCTAAAATCTCAGCTGCTGTACAGACAGAGAGCGATATAAGGAAGGCAAGGATGGTAACCGGCCAAGAGTCTGGTTGGCTACCCTACGCTGGGGGGAGAGAGAGGGGTAGGAGAGAAGGGAGATAGATAGATAGCTAGATAGATAGATAGATAGATAGATAGATAGATACATATATATATATATAGATAGATATAGATAGATGGATAGATATAGATAGATAGATAAATATAGATAGATAGATATATGGATAGATAGATAGATAGATAGATAGATAGATAGATAGATAGATAGATAGATAGATAGATAGATAGATAGATAGATAGATTAGATAGATAGATAGATAGATAGACGTGCACGGACAGTCATTCAGTTTGCGAACCAGATGCTCTCAGAAAGCACAAAAGTGCCTTCTGAGCCGATGATCGGTGAGGACGGTGCTCTACTGCTGTATAGAGACATGCACATATCGCGTGCGTGCCCGTTATTGGGGGCGCTATACGCTTGAGGTACACAGCCGCCTTCAGATAGCAGCATTGCTGTGGCATGACTGTATGCAAAACAAACTTGTCGGTGCGGGACCCGTCGCGAATGATAAAAGTCTGGAGGTGAACGTGAGGACACGCGCACATTGGACATCGGGCGCAACTGCGGGTGTTGTAACGTGGGTCTATACGCCTCGCAGGCAATTGTAAAACGTGCCAGCGCACGCCGAAGTTAGACAACGCACGTGTGCTGCGTAGACACTAGGCTCAAAATTGCACATTGAGATTCACAAAGTGCAGATTATAATGCCCGGTGGTCCCTTTTTTTTAGACAAAGACTACAAAAGATCGACTGTGGCAGGTAGCATACCTGTAGTCACTGAGCTGGGTTGCTCAGGGCAGACATTTCTCCCACTTGAAATCGGAGTACGGTATCTACTCATTAACGAAGCGTCACTAATTAACGTTATGATTCATTATTTTACGGCACATGTATTGCAATTGTAGCCAGTTAGTTCGCAAGGCGATACACTTGTGAATTGCGAGGATGACACTAGATTTAAGATATCAGAGAGTTTTAGAATAGGAGCCCCAATAGTTCGGGGCCCCAAAGAGCTTTGCTGGTGATAGCGTAGGGGCTCGCAGGGGTGAAGAGTTTTAGAATAGGGCTTTGCGTTTGCCGATAGCGTCTTGCGCTGACAGCGCCACTACGGCGTCAGAGAAAAGCTATTAGAAATAATGAAATAAAATATACCATTTTATGATAGGAATAATAACCTTGACTTGCGTGTATCCGCGCTTAATTACAATTTAGAGGTTATACTTTAAGCAGCAAACAATTAGTTGCGCTTAGTTTTGAGCAAACCAACTTTACGTGCCTTCACGAGCCAAGCTTAGCCGTGTTAGGCCTACGAGTCATAAAATCCACAATCGAACACGGAATCAGCGGCGTCTAATGAGTCAATCTTCATAACACACGCTAGCTGGGAGAAAGCGATAACCACAGTCACTTCTCCTAGCTTTCGAACTTCGCGCGTTACCATGAATCGAACCCAGTTTGGTGCTAGGTTAGAGCCGTCGCTTCGGTGGGTGCCGCCATATTTGTTTACGCAAATCTCTTGGGGCAACTTTTGGGGCTCCCGCTAAATCAGTGAAATAGCGTGCTCAACGCAAAACCCAAACGCAGTTTGCGCCTCGCGCATGCGCAGTGGCCTCGACGCTATTTCTTTGGGGCCCCTAAACGTTTGGGGCCCCTATTCCCAAACTCTCTATCGACGCTCAAAGTTTGCGACGAGCATTCCAGTTACTCTTGCGCTTCGGTGCATAAAGTGGCGTTTGTTATAGAAAACTAATTAAGTGGAACGATATCTCATTTTTACTGCAAGTAAAAGCGATCCTTAGAAGTCATTTCAAGTCGATGCGCCTTGCAAATTCACCGGCTACAATTCGTAAATGGCAATGTGCGCCGTAATCGACAGAAAGTAATTGGTGATGATTTGTTAATTAGTCTATCATGCGCATTGATGTCTCGCGCGCGTAATGTCAACCGGTTCGAGTAATCCATCCCAAGGACTAAAATCACACTATCTGCCACGGGTGATCTAAAAAAGAAAGATAATAATAATAATATTTGGGGTTTTACGTGCCAAAACCACTTTCTGATTATGAGGCACGCCGTAGTGGAGGACTCCGGAAATTTCGACCACCTGGGGTTCTTTAACGTGCACCTAAATCTAAGCACACGGGTGTTTTCGCATTTCGCCCCCATCGAAATGCGGCCGCCGTGGCCGGGATTCGATCCCGCGACCTCGTGCTCAGCAGCCCAACACCATAGCCACTGAGCAACCACGGCGGGTCTAAAAAAAAAAGAAAGAAAAAAGGCTGTATGTTCTAAACAAATGGAAAACAACAACAACAATGTGTATGCGAAATTATTCGCCCATTTTGAACAGTCCAGAAAGTTACGTCCTGAAAATCCAGCGTATTGGGCGAGGCGGCTGCTGGCATTCAAGCCGCTGATAAACAATAAATACGAAAAACGGCTGAATTTGCGTGACGCGTTCGGCGACGCGACAGAGCAGGTCGACGCAGTGCTGTCACGTGACGTTGACGTCCACGCCCGCCCCCTCCTCACCCTTATAGACCCGTTTGACTCCGCTTTCAAACGCCCCCTCCTCTCCCCGAGCCTTTTATGCGAAGCATACTAGCCGCACAACCACGCTCTCCCTTGCAGCGCCGCGCGCGGCCGCGTAGCTACCATATGACGTCATAACAGCTGCAAAAGCGGAGGCTCAACTCGTGCGCTCGCTTGCGGCCGCGTAGCTGCATAGCCGGGTCTCAACTCGTGCGCTCGCCTGCATGAGTTGTTTCTTCGTCTAGCCGAACCAAATATAGCCAAGCGACAGCCGTTCACCAGGCTAAACAGTGGTTCAACAACTAAAATAAAGGCTAGTATGCTTCGCATCCTGGGCTTAACCTTAGCTAAGCCACAGCCATTTTTTTTTTTTCGACGATAACCCTCAATGTCGAACGCCCTTTAGGGGTTCAATGGCGAACGTCGTTTAATGGTTCTTACAAATGCCATCGCACTGAACTGTGTGTTCGACGCGCTGCGTCGCAGTCTATCCTGCAAGCGCAGCGCGGATCCTCGGACGTCGCCAGTGCATCGCTGTACGCGTCCGCCAGCGTCCACGATGAGCCGTGGCCCTGGATACCCTGGCCGGAGGCGGGCCACGGTCCTGGTCGCGCTGCTTCAACTCACGAGCCTGCAGGCGCCAGTTCCGGCTGGTGGAGCACAGAGTGAGGCACTCCAGTTGTGTATACGCGCTGGTTGGGAATGTACGGTGCTCACGGAATGAAACGCGTCAATTTAGGGCTAACTATAATGCCCCTACTTTCGTTTCCGCCGGCTGCAGTTCGTGTCACATCGACGTAACTTTGGTGTGTACACTTGGAGCCGAGTCAGAGTCACCTTTAGTGACCAAGATTCATAGCGACATGACATGGTATATACTCTCGAGTTCTCTGCACATATGCTGGGTTCTACAAAATACTGGCTGTCGCGTTTCATTCCGTGAGCACTGTATACACCAGCTGGCGCGTATATACGCATGCGGTGTGTTCGAATTTTGGAGAACGATCCCCGACAGTCTGCTTTTTTTTTAAGGCTAGAAAGGCAGCTGTCGAGCCAAGCATACGCAAACGAATTTGGAACGTATACAGTGCTCGCGGAATGAAACGCGACAGGGGAGCATTTAACGTAACCCTGCATATGCGCAAAGGTACTCGATAGTGCGATGTTGTGTCGCTATAGGAATCTGGTCACAAAAGGTGACGCGGATTCCGGTCTAAGTGTACGCGCCGAAATTACGTCGATGTGACGCGAAATGCGGCCGGTGGAAACGAAATTGTGCGCGTCAGTTAGCCCTAAATTGACGCGTTTCATTCCGTGAGCACTGTACGTATGTTTATGATTCAACGTCACACGGAGGGGACTAAAATTAACAAAGCATGCCATGCGGGAATCACTGGTAATGGGAAGCGTTCGGGCGCATACCGCGTGTGATTAAATGTTTTAAAGTTATCGCTTGGCGGTGTACTTCACTTCTGCACTGCGAGGCTGGTCGCTGGTGTCGAGGCTAGCGTTTTTTGCGGTCCTGCGAAAACTTTTGGCAGCAGCACGACGAGGTTTACGTGATTCGAGTTTTCCACTAGAGCCTCACTAATGCATCACGTCCGAGCTCCGGATTTTATATACAAGTGTAACGTGAACCTCCACAACTAAATTAGTAGAACGCTTAACGCCCTCACCTCTATCTGGAGTACAAACACAATAGACCCTTTTCACGCTTACCAACAGGTTTCCCAGAAAACTTTCGGTTAAGCCCTCTGGAACAACGAAGTAACAATAGCTTATAAGTTTACAGAACCCTCCAGCTGGCATAAGTTTTGCTAAGAAGTTGGAATGTTCTACAAATTAATTTTATTGTTCAGTGCCACAAAAAAAAAATCCCATACATGAGATCTACACATGCCGCACTTTCTTTATATCTGAATACATCAAGAATATGTGCCTAGAGTAAATTATGCGCATAATACTTCCGTTTTCTTGGCAAACTTGACTGTCAGAAATGCATGACCGGAAGTTTTCTGGGGTCATGAATGCACTGCTGCCACAGCGTGGATGGAAAAGGTCTATACATCAGCAATACAGAGAACAACGGACCACTCGCAAGCACAACGCGGCGTTAAAGCAGACGCAACACCAGCTGTGCACGAGTGAACGCTTGATGTCACTCTTAACACAACCGCGCCCGCCAGTCTCTGCAGGTGTGGGCTGCCACCGTGGCTATACGGGTGGCGTGAAAGGAAAAACGTGGAGGGAGCTTATAAATTCTTCCCGTTATAGACAAAATAAAAAAAATGTGGCAGAACTCATCTCACGATGACTGTCGACGGTAATGCGTTAGCTTTGAATCAGCATAGCGACTTGGCGAATCGCAACCGTCAGAACGAGATACGTACGAGGCGTGACCTGCAGCGGGATTCCTCTTTCGCGCTTCCCTGAAAAAACACGTGGCGCCATCTAGCGTTGCCGCCGCGGAGCCTGTGCGTGGCCTCCGAGATGCGTGGCGTGCCGGTGCGAGCAAACGCCGAGAAACTCGTCATGCTGCAGCCGAGCACCTCTCTCTCTCGTGCTTCTTTATTGGACACGCTGCGCCATCTACGAGTAGCCTCGGAGACGAGAACCATGGCGCGCCGCGGTGCCTGCAGCTAACGCTGAGAATCGTCTGCTCGCTCCGTGCACGTTCAGTGGCACATAATCGGTCACCCAGCTGGAGTTGGTAATGGGCTCATTGAAAAGCGGCCCATACCCAGTGCATTTATGGCGCAGCCGGCTAATGCGCCGCGCTGCTGTCCTTGATGAAACCTTGTCACGTGGGTTCGTTTTTACTCAGCGTCGGAGAAATTTAAGGGATCTTTTTTCGTCATAGTAGAGCGGCAAATTCGCAGTGGCACTTAACTATGGTTACTTAAGTTGGCGTCAAAGACGTTCGTTGAAGAGCGGCACGCGCCTTGGATGAGGCTTTCCCCTTGTTGATGGCGACGTCAACTCTCCATTTTGTTGTGACTGCGGGTATCTTGTTTCGGTAACGATGGTGAACACCTTTCACACGAAGTATACCTTTCAAAGCAATTTCACTTTGGCTGTGAGTGCTAACAAACGAGGAGCGTATATTATCGAAGCGACCTTGGAAAACGTGGCAGGGCCGCTAATGGTCTAATTTTCTTATTAGCAGGCTTGAAACAGCGCCTATAAGCAGACTACGCGTGGCGATTACCAGGTATACGACGCGAGTCCCAGCACGTTGCTTTCGAGATTTCTTTTTTTCAGCGCACCGCGGCTAGAGTTAAAGGTATGTGGCTCGTTTTTCATTAACTCCCGCGGCGGGAGCCGCCCATCCTCGTAGGTCGTGCGGAGAAGCCGCTCGTTCTCCGTCGGTCGCGCATGCTTGACTTGCCCCGAGAGAAGATGGCGCCGTTTTCGTTCTAAGACGCATGCCTTCTTTGACGAGTTATCGCCACTTTTCCATATCGGGTACGCCGTTTCTGGCGCCTGTTTCTAGCCTTTTATTGCGATAGCAATTACGTGGACACTCGGAGCAAGTTTTCGCCGTCGGCGTCGCCGTGAGATTCCCCATAAAATCCGACCGCGATAAGATCATGCGCTCGCGCCGTATGCAAGGGGTGCGAGGGAAAGGTGCGTGAGAGAGAGAGAGCCTAGAAAGGATGGTGGCTTGATTAGAGCCCCTTAAACTTCGTAAAGTAGTGCCACTCTCCTCCTCCGCCTTCACTCCTCCTCGTTTCTCCCCTCTTTCGCGCTCCCTCCTCAACCGTGGCGCCACCTACATTGCTCGAGCGTAGCAACGGCCCCAACATGCGCTCCTCGCCACTCCGTAGACGCTTCTCGAGCAAAAATGGCGCTGAAGCAGGCGCCTCGGCCCACGTGTTGCTATTAGGCCAATAGCGACGCGGCGGCGGCCTCGGCCAGAGCGCGCGAGGAGGAGGCGACATTCTTCAAAGCGTGGCACTACTTTACGAAGTTTAAGGGGCTTTAGGCTTGATGCGCGCCGTTCTCTCGCGCGCGCAGGACGTCGGGGGGTGGGGGGGGAGGGTATGAGCGCGCGTCCCCTTTCTGGTAGTGTTTGCACGTGGCGCGGTCGCGCGCGCCGTATCGTGGAGGTAATTTGCGGCGGGTGCGCAACGCCTCTAGGCGAGCAGATGTAAACTGTTGGCTCCGTGTACGCTGTGTCCTCGCCTCCGGGGCTGTAGCGTTGGAGGTCGCGCAATCCGCAGCTTCGGAGGCGCGTCGAAGCGAGAGGCCGCACGAATTCGCTGCATGGTCACTGCTGCCGTTACCCGCCGTGGTTGCTCATGTGGCTATGGTGTTAGGCTGCTGAGCACGAGGTCGCGGGATCGAATCCCGGCCACGGCGGCCGCATTTCGATGGGGGCGAAATGCGAAAACACCCGTGTACTTAGATTTAGGTGCACGTTAAAGAACCCCAGGTGGTAGAAATTTCCGGAGTCCTCCACTACGGCGTGCCTCATAATCAGAAAGTGGTTTTGGCACGTAAAACCCCATAATTTAATTTTTTTTAAATAATCAACTTGGATATGCGTCATTGCATGTGTGTCGCTCTTTAATGAATCTTGCACCAACTTGGGTATGTTTCACTGTGTATGTACAATTGGGACCACTGGATGGGGATGCCGATGAAAATTGTGCTTGTGATGACGACGACGATGATCACTGATAACAGAAAGTTGGAAGGCGATTCAACCTCTACGTGACGTCGATGAAAGGTTGTCACTGCAACGCGGCTCTCACACTAAATCGCAAGAGTCACGCACCCCGTTATCACCCCTCCCCCCTTACTCGCCCAGGAAAACGTTCTTTTTTTTAGTAGAGTTGAACTAGACGTTCAATCGCCTTCAAACTATTTTTTTTTCAGTTGCAGTGTCAAAAATGAATATTTTTGCGCGACTCGCCGTGGTTGCTATGGTGTTGGGCTTCCGAGCCCGAAGTCGTGGGATCGAATCCCGGCCCCGGCGGCTGCATTTCAATGGGGGTGAAATTTTATTTATTTAGGTGCACGTTAAAGAACCCCAGGTGGTCCAAATTTGCGGAGTTCCCTACTACGGCGTGCCTCATAATCAGATCGTGGTTTTGCGAAGCAAAAACCCATAATTTAATATTTTCGCTAGCTTCTCGCGCCGCACCCACCCGTATTTCAAACGCCATTTTTTTCCTTTTTTTTTTCATGGAGGGTGCTCTATATTCACGCTACATTTGAATTTAGGATATCTACGCGGTTCAGTATTTTCGTTGCAGTTGATCCGCAAAGCGCTTCAATTCAATCTCCCTCCCCGTCTCTTCTTTCTGGCTGGTTCGCAGCTTGCCTGGGCAAGACCAACATCACGTTCACCAAAACTTCCATTCTGAGTGTGCAATTCGAGAGTATAGAGTCGTTCGGAATCCGCAACCTCATCGTGTGGATGCAGAAGCACTTCGCTGCCTTGGTGATGCCCGAGCCAAGCATTCCCGCAGGTTGGTCTGGTTTGGACGACCGGTCGGTCGATATTAAAAAAAAAAAAAATGCGATTGTACGGACGCTCGAGACGCTTTTGCGGCGTTGTCGTCGGCGTTGTCATGCTCTACGACGCATGCGCGACTCGCGCGCGGAGAGGCTTTAGAAGTACTCCGAAGACGCGAAGAGCGTTTGGCTTCGAAAAGCGACGAAACCACGTGAACGCGCCGTTGCAATATAGGCGTAATCAGCCCTGCCGGAGCCACGGCAGCGTTCCGGCTTGAGCATGGCCTCCGAGATTTAACCCCGCGCGCGAGAAACGCGCGCCGCGTTGGATCTCGGAGGCCATGGCTTGAGCATAGAGTTTCTCACTATAGCACCTAGAGGAAAACCTGGCGCCACCGTCTATGTGAGTTTACTTGTAAGGGACGCTGTGTCTGTCATGGGAAGGCGAGGCTTAAAATTCTGTTGGCTGGTGTTGTAGGAGACTTCGCCTAAAACAGGGATATGGCTACACCGATAACTTCATAAAAGGTTTTCATTCACCCACGTTACATATTGCAACGAAGTTTGCTCACCTACAGCGCATGACCACGCAAGCCATAGAGTTTCTCACTACATTACCTAGAGGGAAATCTGGCGCTGCTGCGCTGTGGTATGCATGGGAATGCCGCTATATTGTGGATTCGGATTGGCATCCTTCTCGTAGAGACAGGACACCTTGAAGACGCGCTTGTCAAGTACCGTTCCGTCTGTCACAATGATTCATTTTCTACTAAAACAGCTCGTGAAAAGCTGTTTTAGCTTTATTATTACGCGAAAGCATGTTTTGTTTAACTATGAGAACTTGTTATTGTGTGTACGACTACATGTTACGTAAAAAGTATCAGCGGGCCGCTAAAGTTGGAGGACAGACGACAAGGTTCGCGCTCGCTATGAAACAGTTGGTCGTTTGTTCTTGCTTTTCTTCACTTGGTCATGCTTCGTGGGTGAGTAAAGATGTAATATCCGTGAATGGAAACATTTTATGAAGATTTTACTTTGAGAACGCGTTATTTGCGTAGCCATATCCACGTTTTAGACGAAGCCTCTTACAACACCAGCCAACACGAGCCTCGCAGACACATATACCGTCATTCCCATGACGGCACGGTGCCCCCTTAAGAAACTCCCATAGACAGTGGCGCCAGATTACCCTCTAGGTGTTATAGTGAGAAACTCTATGGGAGTTTCCTGTAAGGGGCGCTGTGTCTGTCATGGGAAGGCGAGGCTTAAAATTCTGTTGGCTGGTGTTGTAGGAGACTTCGCCTAAAACAGGGATATGGCTACACCGATAACTTCATAAAAGGTTTTCATTCACCCACGTTACATATTGCAACGATGTTTGCTCACCTACAGCGCATAACCACGCAAGCCAAGAACAGACGACCAACTGTCCCAAAGCGAGCGCGAATCTTTTCGTCTGTCCTCCAACTTTAGCGATACGTTGATGCTTTTTAGGTTTCACGTAATTGTGCATCCAGTAACAAGTCCTCATACTTAAATAAACATGTTTTTGCGTACTACTAAAGCTAAACAGCTTTTTACGTACTGTTTCAGTAAGAAATGAATCATTGTGACAGACGGAACGGTGCTAGCCAGGCGCGCCTTCAGTGTGTCCGGTGGCTCTCCGAGATCCATGCCAGTCCGAAGTCGCAATATACTGGCATTCAGATGCATACCACAGCGCAGCAGCGTTAGATTTCCCTCCAGGTAATATGGTGAGAAACTCTATGGGGCTTGAGCACTGCTGGCGTGAGCTTTCTGCGCGCCCGCACGTTAGCGTTCCTGACGAGCAGCACGTAAGCGTACCGCACCTTGGTGAACGTCGAGCTAAAATTGTGTTGTCCTTTCTTTTGCACGCTAACCAGTGGCAACAATTTTCCTTGGGTTGCCTCTCGGCCGCCATCCGACATTCTGGAGGGGCAGCTCTCGCAATTTGCTAGCAGAGGCGAAGCCACAGCATGCCCGGACTTCACCTCTGAAAGAGTGTCGCGACAGCTAGGGTCCGCTCGATAACTGAAACGCTTTTATTTTGCTCGTGTAAATGCTAGAGTAACCGGAAAATAAAAGCGCGCTGTTCCCAGCTAAAACATTACACGCGGATGAAATTGATGCCATGATCTCCTGTAAATTGTGTTACGGCGTTCAAGTTTCCTTCTAAAAAACCAGTGACATGAAGAGAGTCTTACAGTAAGACCTGTAGTGCGAAATGACGGAAGCTGAAGTGCCGAAGCAATCACTCTGTGCCGCGGACCTGCACTGTTTGGCGAAGTTGAAACGTATTGAACACGCATGTCATTGTGTTCGTCCTACAATGCCAATTTTGGTACAAAGCAAAACGACCACAAGACGTAGCGGCTGTGTCATGACCTCCATGGCGAGCGTGTCATGACGCATCATTTACGTCCTTCTCATACTATACGCCAATTGTGGTACATACCAAGTTCACGTAACGACAATGAGCGCACCAAGACGCAGGTGGCTAGATATATATAGACAGATCGATACTTCCAGACGACAAATGTGCGCCAAGAAATGCCTCACATTTAATAGCAAGATGGCGGCGGCATCTCCACTCCAGAACTTTATTTGAACCTCCTTGGGTGTGATATATGTGCAGCATGGCTGGCGCGCTCCTCAGCAAGCATTGGCAATGTTCCGAGATGCCTTCAGCACAACGATAAACCTTGCAATCGCATTGAATGCTTCGCTTTTGGGCAAAACTAACCGTCTTTTAAAAGCAAAGCTTTCCTTCGCTTTCAAACGCGAAGCTTCGCGAACCTCTGCCGGGTTTTGTGACCACGGGCCCTCTGGCCTAGCTGTTCCCTAGCCTAACAGACCGACCAATCAAAGCGGAGCATGCGCGTAGCCCGCACCACTGGGTTTGTTGCAGCAGCACCAGACGGCGCTCGCCTCAGCGCATCCGCAGCAGCGGCGGCGCCGGCCGTGCGGGGGAAAGTAAAACAAAGAGCCAGAAAGCTCGCTTTCGTGCATCCGCTTCTTTTATTGGTTAATTGGTTGGTTAAGTTAGTCGGCTGGCTTGGTGGCTGCTGAGCTAACTTAGACGAGCTATATCCTTTAACAGCGTCTTACGAATCGGGGCAATGGCACGACACGTCACATTGTTTTAATTATTACGTTCTGTCAGAGTTTTCTGACGTCACCTGGCGTGATGCAGTTTTCGTATTTGTTATTTTACCTGCACTTGGCGGATTGCTCGGTGAACTAATTTGGGCGCGCTTCTATTGTGAACAAGTTCTTATTGTTGCACAAGTCATGAAGGGGTAGATGACACGTTAATATTTAGTTTAATATATTTACACAAACATATTGATAGATGTAGTGTACATAACTGGCAAATTAAGTCATATTAGACTCTTCGCGTTCTTATACTTCTTTTAGTCATCCTTATAGATGAAGTTTTAAGAAATAAGGCACGATATCTAAACCTGACTGATTTCTTGCCTCGTCGGACGCACTTATATTGGCAGACACTGCCCGTGGTTTTCTAGGATGCAGACAATGCCTTAAGCTTAAGTTTTAGATATTAATAAGGCGCAAAAATGTTCGTTATTATTGCAATAGCAATTATATGGACACTCCAGGCGCATTTTTACCGTTGCGGTGAGGTTCCGTATGAGTGAAAGCGTGTGAGGGTAAGCCGGCGAACGCGGTTCAATCTTGCGTGTGCGAGCGATAAATGTGGCCAGTATGCATGCCCTCTCCTGTCGCGCGCGAGGCGGGGGGGGGGGGGGGAAGGCGAGGGAGGAAAAGCGTTCTTCGGCGGCTGATAGCATAGAGTTTCTCACTACCTTACCTAGAGGGAAATCTGGCGCTGCTGCGCTGTGGTATGCATGGGAATGCCGGTATATTGTGGATTCGGATTGGCACCGTTCTCGTAGAGACAGGGCGCCTTGAAGACGCGCTTGGCAAGTACCGTTCCGTCTGTCACAATGATTAATTTTTCTACTAGAGCAGCACGTGAAAAGCTGTTTTAGCTTTATTATTACGCAAAAACATGTTTTGTTTAACTATGAGAACTTGTTATTGTGTGTACGACTACATGTTACGTAAAAAGTATCAGCGGGCCGCTAAAGTTGGAGGACAGACGACAAGGTTCGCGCTCACTCTGAAACAGTTGGTCGTCTGTTCTTGCTTTTCTTCGCTTGGTCATGCATCGTGGGTGAGTAAGGATGTAATATGCGTGAATGGAAACATTTTATGAAGATTTTACTTTGAGAACGCGTTATTTGCGTAGCCATATCCACGTTTTAGACGAAGCCTCGTACAACACCAGCCAACACGAGCCTCGCAGACACATATACCGTCATTCCCATGACGGCACGGCGCCCCCTTAAGAAACTCCCATAGACGGTGGCGCCAGATTACCCTCTAGGTGTTATAGTGAGAAACTCTATGGCTGATAGGGTGCCTCGTTGTCCTCCTCGCACGCCGCTCCGCACATAGTGGATACAACCGCGGCGTCTACTGCGGCGTTGGCCACGCGAATCACGGACGCCGTATAGTAGACGCCTTTGGTGGGCGCAGTAGGGACGCGTTGCCGGCGCTCGCGTGTCTTGAAAGCGATCTGCGACGTGGCCGAAGCGCGCCCGCGCGGGCCTCATCCTCAAAGTGATCGGCGATGTTTGGAGTGTGCGCATAGAGCCGGCAGCTTCACATGCGCTGTGCCTTCGGCGTTTCGTTCGCTTTGAAGCGAGAAATGCATGAAGGTAGATTCGCTTGGTGCTGTCGCGATTCCTCACTCCAGAATTTTCGCAGCGAGTTCCCGCGCTCATCGATCGAGATGCGTTCATGCTTACCTGTGCGCGCTTGACACCCTGCTGGTTAATTTGGTTAAAGCACGTTGACGGGCCAGTTGGTTTGGATCCATGAAGGAATGTGTAAGCGCGACTGAACAAGGACGTAGAAAGAAGCAAACGCACGATGACAGTGCTGTCTCTGCGTGTCTGTTCTGAGTCAGGCTTGGACATTATATCATTGTTAATTTGGTTGGTAAGAGAATGCTTACAAGGTTATACGGCCTATAAAGCTATTATCCTTAATTCGTACGACTATCTACTAATTTGCTATCGCAATCGGTGCGTCGCCTTTCGGGCGAAACTGCAAATTTTTTAAAATTAGGCTTTTCCTTTTTCGACATCGTTATAAATGTAGTGTGCAACATTGTTGTACTTATCTTTATTAATGTTATGTTTTAGTTTAAATTTGATTAGAAAACCGATGCTCTGCAATGTTTGTATGTAAACTGGAGGTTGAAATAAAAAGTTTGCTCCGCGACAGTCGACATAATTTAGCATTTTCATTTAATTGTAACGAATTTTATCTGTCGCTTCAGCGGTTGCCAAAAAAAAGAATAAGAAGAGAGGCAGTTTTGTTTGAGGTGAATTTTGAAACGAAGGGTAACAGTTCAAATTTCGCATTAACGTTAGATTGCCAGTAGGACATGCCTTGGAAAAAAGAGTCTACCGCGTTGTCCGGCAACGTACAGTCGGCGTGGAACGTTTATGAGGCATGCGTATTACGAAAGAACTCAAATTCGCGCAGTCTAACCCTGCAACCAGCAAAAAAACAACAACAACAAAAAAAAAACGCACGATTAACACCGCGTTGTTCGCACGTATTAATCAAAGATAGAACATAGTAGCACCCAACGTTACTAGACGTTGAGTAGTACCCGACCGCGTCGCCAGGCGGCAGGAATATTCATAATGTTGTCAGATACTGCGTTCCGCAAGCTTTTGTTGCCGGTAGGTGACACAGCTTTGTCACCGACGCTTTCGCATTCTCCCGAGAGCGAGAAAAAAATCAATAGAATATGTGAGATGTGAGAAGACAAACAGCGAGAAGGTAGCCGGCGTAAAGCTACTATTATCGTGTGGTCATGCTCTACGTGGCATGACTCACCTGGAGAGCAGTTGAGTTTTTTCCATAAATCAAGAACAGTTAGCTCGCGCATAAGAGATCTATCCGGATATATTCACTTTGCTGGTGCGTTACTAACCACCATAGCACGACTGCTAATTGAGGCTAGTAACGAAACTCAAGTATTATTTCACTCGCAGTATCTATAGGAAATTTATCGCTCTATCGTATAAGGCCAAATTTTGTTGAAATCAAGAAAATACCCTGTCTTTCAGCGCACGAAATCTTGGCAAAGCCGCAGTGCTGGTAATTGTATAGTTTTCTTGCTAGCAGCTTTTAAACATCACTTGAGCCGACGATGCGTGCGCCTCATGGTTGTCGCTACGACGAAAGTCCCAGCACGTCGCCTCAGAGATTTTTCCGCGCGCCGCGGGCGCACACCCTATCTCGGAGTCTATGCCTAGGAACCGCGCGCTCAAGGTCATGCATGCGTCACTTCCGGCAGGCGGTAATGGCGGCGTCTTTTTTTCTTTCAGTTTCGGTATGAATAACGGCTGCTTTTGCTAGCGTTTTGTGACGCTTCCACTCCTATTTCATACATAAAATTTTGCACGGAGTCTTATCTCTGTCTCCACTATATTAAAATATAGGCTTTTTTTTTACGTGGTCCAAAATTTTGTTCCAGTGCGTCAGGGCGTCGTCTTAATAAAGCCTTCTGACTGACTGACTCAAGGCAATGAATCGTTGTGCGATATCGAGCATATGGGTTTAGGCAAAGGAAAAGAGCTTTTATGTGGACAAACTGGAGAAATGGACTTCACGCACAAAAAAAGTTGTTGCTGCGCGCATATGCCCTTGCCATTCGATAAAGGAAGTATTTTTTTTTCCGGTTCTTGAAATGACAGTTTATATTAATAACATACAGTATAAAGGTATTTAGTTGTTGAGATTTTGTTGTGCCTGAGGAGGCTACAGCCCTGCGTCTTGCTTTTCTCCACGCTGACATTGCACATTATACTCTTGCAGACCTACCGCCAGCGAACGACACTGTACCATTCGTAAGTTATTGCCGGCTATTTCTTTCCGTCTCGCGTGTGACGTCGTTGCGCTGAAAGTCTTGGGTAACCCTTCTTCTGCGCCTAAATTGAATTTATTTGAATTACGCGTTTATTTTCATGTGTTAATTGTGGATGAAGGATGGCGGGAGTAAAAGCTGCACTCTGGCAGCTTGAGCAGCTCCCGCTGCCTACAAGAGGCGGCAAAGCGGTGACATCTATGTTGACAAAAATAAAGAGAAACATGGAATGCAGAACATGATACAGTAATAGTAGAACAGCATTATATGAAACATGAATTTAGCGGGGTAGAAAACATAAGTAACCAATAATGTGGAGACACCAAACAAAACTTCATAGAATGTGTTGCCTTGCTTTATTTCATAAACTGTATTTCCACAACTCGTATCTACGCGATAATCTAATATCATCTCCTACCTACATTTCCTCTCGCATCGACCATAGCCATAAGGTTGGAATCATTCAGTGCCGCACCAGAGCCTGTAACGAATCATTTATTCCTAGGACCTCTCAGGAATGGAACCACCTTCCCGGCTCAGTTGTCGCAATCAAGGACAACTCAAGGTTTCGTTCGGCCTTATCAGACATCATTACTCCCGGATACAACTAACTAATCGAATTTGCTGTTTTATTGCTGATTTGTTTATTTACTTGTTTTTTTTTACCCACTCCCCTCTGTAATACTTCGGTCTTGAGGGTACAATAAATAAATAAATAAATAAATAAATAAATAAATAAATAAATAAATAAATAAATAAATAAATAAAGGAAATGAGTGCGCATATCGGAGCAGAAAACGACACCACGGTAATTTCATTTGGCAAATCACACCAATAAAGCACAGGTAAAAATAAAATAAAGATAAAATAAAAATAAAACAGATAAAGAAATTTCCAACAATAACTTTTTTTAACCTTTATTGGGAATTTTTGTTCTTGTACCCTCTGTTCTTCATTGTCTCCCTACTTTTCTCCTAGCAAACCTGCAATTGCCTTTTACTAATCTTTGCTGCGACAAGTGTTCTTTCCACCTGCTATTCCCGAGTCCAAGGGCTTCATTAAGGAGGCCAGTGGAGCCTAAGCCGACAGCGGCGTACATATCAAAGCTGGGTATGTTCAGTGCAGGGTAGGTTCAAAGTTGAGCAGCTGCGGCGCCGCCAAGTGGCGACTGAGATTCACAGGAAGACACTCAGCACGGCCATCTTTACTACCTTTCTAGGTGTCCGCGGTGGCGGACATATTGTCCATGAAATTAGTCAGTGATAAAAAGATACCTAGATAATTTAATTGCAAGAAACATGTAATGAGCCTAATAAAGAGAAGAATGTCTTTAATAAAGCAAGCCTTTCTAACCTATACTTGTAACTATTAGCTAGGCACAAAACGGCAAAATATGACCTCAAGTACACTTTAAGCACTAGCATTTTTATTACCCTTCTAGATGTCCAGGCGTACGGGCATATTTTCGACGAATTCATTCAGCGATATATTAAATGATAGCTCAATATCCTCACTAAAAAAAAATATGCACATTGGAGAGCACAATTACTCCAACAAAGCAACCCTTCCTAGCATTTATATGCCTATTATCCGAACCATTAGGCAGGGATAGTTATCGCCATCTAGCGGATTTGCATGATGACGATTGCGTGACGTACGTGCACCGGACAAACCTTCGGGTGCGTCCCGGCATAAAATACCTTCGTGTTACGAAAAGAAAAGAAGAGCACGACTGTAAAGCTGTCATCAGTCAGCCCTGACATGCTTGCGCCCAGGTCTTGTCCCTTGTAACGGCCACGAACGGCCTGTTCGCGGTGGTGCTGGTGGGCGCCATCCTGGCGGTGCTGGTGCCCGTGATGGGTCTGCTGGTCCTGATGTGCCGCTGCGTGTGCGGCCTGTGCGGCGGCGGATCGGAACAAGAGAGCAAGGACGACCTCGGCAAGCGCAACACCTGGGGCTGCATGTTCACCGTCCTCTACATGCCACTAATGTGAGCGGCGACGCACCCTCTCCCCCCTCCCCCTCCCCCGCTTGCACCTGCACTACCTCTGTCCCCAGAAGAGCGTAGGGAAGAGGGAGGGAGGCGGATGTGTTTTGTGGCAACCTGGAGTTGGGCGAACCGACAGAACTTATAAAGTGCAACGCACAGCGTTCAAAAAAATATATATGTTCCCTGGCAAAGAAAACGAAGTCGCAATGCGAAGCAGCGACACTCATAGCAATGTTCCAGTGTTAACAGCAATAATACATAGCATAGTCCTTCTCGGAAATTAGTATGCCCCCAGGTATGGTGCTATACCAATATGTCTGAAATTTCACTATAGAGCGAATGAACTGTTGCGCGGGACTGCCTATGTGTATGTAACAACAAATAATAAATCGTTCGCAGACACAACGTACAGTGTGTTATTTTGTGCGCATTTGGTCAGTTAACGAACACTGTGGAATGGAGGCGTTCGCGGCGCTCATTTTTTTACGCGTAAGCGTACATGCTCAGTCTGTGAAATCGGCAAGTCGGAGGCCGCCGAGCTGGGAGAGGAAAGCGAGCGCCAGAAGAGGAGGGCAGCTGGAGGTGGAGAGGAGGAGGCGCGCCGGGGCCGGGGAAGGAAGGAGGAGTTGGAGCGTCGCGGCGGAGGAGGGTAAATGGAGGTGCGCTTGGTTCCCCTCCTCTGGCATTTGCTGCGGACTCTGTGTGCGCAATGAATGTAACTGGTTCGTCTGGCGTTCGATAGGCTTAGCACCGAGCGAGAATGACGGAGAAGCAACGTGAGCTGCGGTAGGATGAGCGCGAGCCGTCCAACCCAGAAGTCGTCGGCGAGCGCCGGGCACGACTTGAGCAAGACCGGCAAAAGGCGCGCCGGTTATAGGCGTGCTCAGGAAACTGCCGGAGAACGTGCTAGGTGGCCTGCCACAACGCGGGCGTGTCAGGCAAGACGGCACAGCTTAGAACGTCCGGAACAGCACCCATACGAATGCGCGTAACCCGAGTTCACGAAGTGAAACGTCACTACAATTTTACAAGGAGAATCTTACTAGACGAGCTTCAAATGGAGATCAACAGAGCTGCAACGACGTGATGCGTTAAAGCGTTAGATACTGGCATGGCCTCAGAGATCGGGTTGCGCGCTCCGCCGAATCTCGGAGGCCGTGAATCTAATGTGGAAAGGTGGGAGCTAGTCGATGCCATTATGGAAAGCTCGTAAAGCTTGTTTTATGTCGACGAAAGAGTAAAAGCGGTCGTGCAGTTCTTCAAAATTCAACTCAGCCTCCGCGAACATGCGCTTTTCGGTAGCGTAACTGTTGGGACTATAGTCGGTGTTGAAACGTTCACGCTGTCGCGCAAGAAGAACGTTCTCACGTTGCTACGCCGCTAATCTCGAAGCCCACGCTTTGCCGAAGGACATTGCTTGCTTTGCGTCGGAGGGCGCTCACACAGGGCGTAACTCGCTGGTTAAAAGCTGAGTTGCAAAGTATGTCTGCCTCGCCTTAAGACGCCTGTACAAAAGCGCCATGTTCGATTCACTCACAGCGGTTTATTAAAAAAAATGGAATCAGTATCGTAAAAGAAAAAAAATTACGCGCACTGTATTTGATGCAGAAGTTAGTTCATTTGACCATAAACGTTCCTCCTCTCCCGCTCTTGACTGCACCTGTAGGTAGTAAGTTCTTTTTTTACGTCTTTAATGCACGACTCCACCTCACACAAGGAGCAAGAATTCGCAACGAAAGGAGACATGTGTCAGCTGTAGAAATAAAAAAATCCGGACACTCCTAAGCATATTAATGTAGATTGTTGTTATTATTATTAACCGTGGGTCCCGCTGCAGTCTGACTTTGGGACCCTCGCCTATATGTTGTGTCTTAGGAATTCATTGCATTTAAGGAATAATGAATTGAAACTGAAACTAATGCCAGCTAGGACTGTTGGGAATGTCCACCTTCCAGAAATACTGGGATTCAAGGCTGATAGGAGCGTCAAGTGATGCGCGCTCGAGATGTACAAGATACATTTAGAATACTGACGAAAACAAGAGCAGGGAACAGATGGACCCGGGGTCATCCCTGACATAGGCAACATTACAATACAGAGTTACAGCTATTAACGAAGTATACAGTATAGAGACATGCAAAATACTGCACTGCAATGAATATAATGAAAATCCGAGGACACCTAAGCACTTCGTAGGAGCTGTGAAAGCGAAAGCATTAATATCCATTGAACGCCTGTGAAAGGTGCTTTGAGTTGTGAACCCTTAGCGGGCAAGCGAGCCCGTTGAGACGCTTGGCCAACGCCTCCTAGATAGCACAAGGCCGATGTACTACGATCAGTGACGTCATGCTACCTTGCCCGAGTGCCATAGAATCTAACGGGTACGCTCCCGAGTAAGCCAGGCGACGGTTTAGCCCAGTGGGTGAGAGTGAGGTCGTAGGCTCGAAACCAGCTAATGCGAATGCTCTTCTTTTCGATTTTATTCTGTCTCCTTATATATATTAATTTCCCTATGGCGACTAGCGAGACGAAGTTAGAACCAACGCCTCCCCTAGAAAGATGCCTGCGGCGTCGCTCGCTTACCCATTGTATCCGTCGCGCCTTGAGCTGCAGTCGGTTGTCAAGCGATGGCGCCACCTACTTCCATATCTCCGCCAAGGGGGCTGGGGTGTGGTGTGGTGTCGCGGCGGTAGCGGCTGCCACGCTGCCATGCGGTGATGTGCGCATGCGCGCATGTGTTGCAAGCGGCCACCGCGAAGATCGCTGGCTACCACCTCAAGTGGAAAGGAGAAAAAGGGGAAAGGTAAGGGCAGCAGGTTTTCGGCGCACGCGGCCGGCATCTTCTTAAAGGAGGCGTTGTTAGAACGCAGGCGATAGCTTGCGCGGTCAAGGAACGCGCGGATAACAGGCCTGCGAGAGCAAGGGTGACGTGGCGTCGTGGCGATGCCCTCTCCCCTCACGCAACACCTGACGCGCCTGCGCATCAGCTAGTGTTTCCTTTAGCCCGCTCTGCACCGGCGAGACGTGCACGTGACGTGATGCCGATGCCGATGGGGAATTTAGGTGCCTTTTCGCTGTAGAAACGCCGGCTGGTTCTCTCAGTGGGCCATTTGATGCTCTCGCATCAAAACTTCGTGAGCACGACCAGGCTATAGCTGACTATTTGTCGCCGTGCTGCTTCAAAGGGCATAGCATTAGAAATCATTGATCGTCGTCATCTAGAGATAATAGACAATTTTAGTTTAGCGTACGCAACTATAGCGTACGCTATACTCTATAATATAGCGTACGCTAAGCAGTTCACGCTTTTTACAATTTAAGTTGGCCGGCGAGATCTTCGAATCTCAGAGGCCATGTGCATTCGTTGCGGTTATTTCGCGCCTGTAGCGATAGGTGGCGCTGACATCTCGAACGTTTCTTTCGTTAGGCTTCTACTCGTTCGAAACGAGACGCGATCTCGAAAAAGCACGAGATTATCCATAATACTCTGTCGTCGAAGCTGCTTGAGACTAAGCGAAAGCCGTTTACACAGACGTTTGCTACGAACGAAGTGCATTTTACAAAAGCAACGCCAATTTCAATTCGAAGCGGGCAGCCGGGACCGCCGCCATGTTTCCCGCAAACTCCGCAAACCACGCAAAAACGCTAACGCTAACTCGTTTGCGTTGCCATGGCCTCCTTTATTCTCTGTGCCTGCCGGATCAAGGAGCGAACAAAGAGGGCGCGCCGTCAATACAGTTGCGCGGGGCCGCCACTCATCGCGGTGGGGGCGCCACTCACGTTGGGTTGCTGCGCATGCAGTTTCAGCGGCGGAGCGGTGGTCGCGCGCCGCTCGTGAGGCAGGTTGCGCATTTTTCTGTGCATTTCCTGAGCAATTTATCAGCGTTCGCGAATAATTCATGTTTCAAGCTGGCTGCTTCTTGTCAGGAACGTGTGCTCATCTTGTCAGGATCGTGAGCATCATTTTTGGTACCTAAGCACTGCAAGCACGTCAGACAGAAAAACGAAACTTTTTATTTCTAAGCAAAACAAGAAATAAAATTATTCCCAGCATGGAAAGGAAACAGAGTGAAGCATCAGCAGTTCACAACTTGACATATTTTCTCGACACTGGCTTCTGGAAGAAAGTTTTGTAGATGTCACTCTTGTCAGTGGCAGCAAAGGCATAGTTCACTAGTAGCGGCTTTATAAATCTTGAGCACACCAACTTAGCTACATCATGGTGGTGCTGGGTGTTGGGGCAATGAAGAAAGCCAGACTTAGAAACAGCTGGTACAGCTGCATCTAAGAGCGTTTGCAGAGGTTTGTGAAGCGTTGGGCATTTTTGAAGTGCTGTCTGGACAAATATCCGCAGGGTCTCTAGGACGTGGAGCAGGTTGTCTGAAGGGTATAACAATCCACCTCTGTCCTGGTGAAAAGTAAACATCTGAAGTGGCTGTTTAGTCAAAGGCTTGGTGACGATTGCACTGCAGCTGTCACATTCAATATGCTCTTTAACTACACGGGCAATATATCCGCCAACATAAACCGTTGCTGACACTTGCAGTGTTGCAAACTTTGCCACATTTGGCCGCCTGAGATCTTCCAGTACATTTACAGCTTGCTTTGGAAGCTCAGCTGAGCTCTTCGACACCTGTGGAGTTTCAAGTAAAACCCCCTTAGATGGTCCAGGCTCTTCAGCGCAAAGAACGTTACTGTCCTGCGACACAGCTGCGATGCCCGTCTTCAAAACTTTTTCTAGCCCCGAGATTGCAGAACGGACATCCAACTGGTCATTGCAACCGACCGACCGCCTGAGTGTCCCAAACAATGACTCGATGGGGTCACTGCTAAACTTCCTTGTTAACACAAAACCGAAATTTTCTCTCGTGAGAAGGAAGCGGACACAATGAACAGTGGAGTATGTCGTGAGCAGCAGCGCTTCATATGTTTCAGTCGTAAGGAATCCACGAGGAGATGATGTATTTCTCTTCAATTCCTCCATGTACAAGGGAAACGTAACTTCTAGCCACTCAAGGCGATCATCATCTGGGCTGTCGTAGTGCCGCACATCCGGAAAGCATTGCTGGACATGTTGCATGGTGTTACTTGTGTCATGCAAAATGAACCATCGATATATATTTCTCATAAAGGTTATTGTCGGTCCTGCACCAGCAAAAGCAGGATGGCAGCTATGGCCAGCTTGCTTCACGAGAACTTCGAGTGCTGAAGTAACATCTGAAGAGAATACTTCCACTGCCCTCTTAACATTCATTTTCTCAATATTGTTTGGATAGACATGTTTCCTGCTCAAATTCCTCACTGGCTTGACAATCCATGCTTTCTGCATTTCATACAGTTTCTTTAGGTGGGATGAAGACACCTCGCCAGCTTTGCCGAGGTCTCGTGACAGAAACTGGGACCGCACATTTTTCATTATGTGACAGTAGTCAAAGCTTAGGAAAAGTTCTCGGTCGGGATTGCATGGGTGGGGAATTCTGTAGGTCAAAAACCCACCGCACAGCTCTTTCATTGCACTTACGCTGACTTTATGGTTATCTGTCACCAAGCGTACTATACGGAACCCTATTTCTTCTACTTCTTTCATTACATAGAGAAGCAACTTTGACAGCTGACAGCCACTTAGCCCTTTCGTAAAAAAGTATGAAACGGGAATCTTATAAGTAGTGCTGAGCCCATTTATGATAAAGCATAGCAAGGAGTTTGCCAAAACAAGCTCACTGTCAGGTGCACTTGCTATGCCCATGTCGACTTGACCGACAAAGCAATCTCGCTGCTTATTATACTGAAGCTTCGGCTTTATCCGCATCTCATCTACTATTAGTGAGCAGGTTCTAGATTGGGGTGCATCCAGCTTTTCTAATTCAGCCTTCAGTCTTGCTTGCACTAGGTGGTTGAAACCTGTCTCGCCCGAGCTGCTCCCAAGGTAATTCAGAAGGGTGCTTCTGCTAGGTAGCTTGAATAGCATTTCCCTCCTTGTGTGCTCATAAGCTTTTGTTGACAGGTGGCGTAGTACGATGCAGTGGCGCACTACGTCTTCAGTCCAAGTTGGCTTTTTTCGGCGAAAGTTAACAATTTGATCCAATAAAAACACAGCTGAAATATGCTTCTCTTCAGCCTGCTGGCGAATGTACTGCAGATCACCAAAATTTCAATCATTTTTCATTTTTTCAAGCTCTGTTTTGTACTGGTCAACTGTATGTCGAAGCTTTTCAACCTGCTTTTTCAGATCCCTTTCTCTGCGTTTCCATCTTGTTCTTTCAGTTGCAAGTAGGCTAGATACTCCAACGTTTACTTGCGTTGCTTGATGTGAAAACTTTGCATCTGTGCTATTTGAAGCCTCCTGTAATTCCTTTTCGTTTTCAGGTCTTGCCTGTTCATCTCTTTCTGGATAAGCAGACGGGCTGGCCTCTTGACAGTTGTGCTCCGACATTTCTGCATCTGTGCCATCCTGCAACTTCTGCCGTTTTGTAGCCGGTTCAGGTTCCTTTTCTTTGGTTTTCGGAAACGCCCTCTTCTTGATGCTTTCTGTATCCCTTTCTTGAAACTGCCTTGGCTTCATGTATGAAGGGTATTCCGGAAACAAGGAGGGCACTACACCTTTCTTGAGACGGCGCCGCTTGCCCTCCGCAAAGTCGGTTTCCTTGAAGTGCCGGCTACATACTCTTGAATAATTCGAAGTAGTGTTCGGCACCCAGTTGTCCCTCCGTATGGCTCTCAACCACTGTTCCCGTAGCGCCATGTCTGCCGGAATCTCGTGGAAAGAGATGCCTGGAATCTTGCTTTTCCCATCTGAGCGGCAAAGCGGCACACAGCAGTATGCCATTAAATCCTGCAAGGCAATGGTCAGCGGTTTAACAATGCGTTCGATATTACAGTCGCATGCTTAAAATTTTCAATGCAACCACACAAATTCGTCGAGCGTGCTCAGCGCAATAACAAAACTAAGATCTGTCAGTCTGAGAAAATGTGCCCACAAATATTCGAATTGTACACACAGTACGCCACAGACAGATATAGGACTTTATGCAGGCTACAAATAACACTATTGCTATTACAAAATTCTTGGCTCACCGGTGGAACGGGACAGGTGGATCAGCATGCGTTGAGCGTCGCCGATTTTCGGTCCCTAAAGCACGAAGCAGTGCCTAAGCAGTGCTGTCATAACAACGCAAACCAGGAAGCTTTAGTTTTTTGCACGTGCGAGCCAAAGAGATTGAATTGCCACTGTACAATGATCAAAATACTCGCATGCGACTGGCCGACAACGTGGTGCAGCCGCGGAAGACGAACGCACACGACCCCAACGTGACTAGCGCCACCACTCGGCATTCAGTAGCGTAACAAACCGAAGTGCGCCGACTGCCGCGGAGGGTGCGTTCGGCAGGCACAAAAAAAATAGAGGAGGCCATGGCGTTGCATACGCCCGCTATACCCGCAATTTCGTTTAGCGTTCAGCGCATGCGCAGTGAAGCCCCGCTATTTTTTAGCGCACGCAATGGCATAGCGTACGCTATACTAAAACTGTCGCGCTGTTCTCGCGCGGGGAGCATATGCAGGGGCAGTTACGTCGAAACTGCGCCTCAAGTGAACGTGTTCGCATCTAGAGCAGAAGGTAGAAGGGCGAGATCGCATGGCGTATCTTCCGAACGCGGGTGTTCTTACTTGATAAGATCTTTTCGCGAGACACTCCCTGCACGTCCCGCACGAAATCCTCCGCAACTGGGGCCAACAATTTGCACGCGCGCGCGCGCGGCGTCTCTCCCGTACGGGCCAGGTTGCTCCTGATCAGCGCGATCTTCTGCGTCAACCACCTGCCTGCGGCGATCAGCAGCCTCCAGGATCACGCCAAGTTCGTGGCCGACAACGCACCCCGAATACTGTGGAAGCCCCTGAACGTGAGTTTGCCCGCCGAGCCTTCCCCGCCTTTGAACATTGTGCCGCGCCTTCCCCCATTTATGTTTTCTTGAGGTGTTTTTGACGGACGAGCTCTAAAGCAATACTAAAGAAATGCAGCAGATCCAACGAGTTGCAACCTATTATATACAGCGAGGCTTTTGTGTGGGCTTATAAAGACCGGAAACGCGAGTTTGTGGGTGTTGAATGTGCGGACAAAGTGACACGGAAGGGCGCTTTATTCAGGTATCGTGATGAGTGGTATATAGAGCACGGCGCGGGCCCGGGCTCAGCCGAAAGCCCGAGCTGACGCCGCTTAAGCAGTTGTTGACACGGGCCCCGGCCTCAGTCACGTCTGGGCCTCAGTCACGTCCGGTTTAGGCCCGGGTATGCCATTTGCAACTCCGCAAAACTGAATACTATGAGAACTGCAGCCCTACGAAAATTCTAGGTCTGCGGTGTGTCGGTTTCTTGGGAAACTCTGGGGCAGGCAGGCCACGACACAGCGGTTATGTGCTGCGCAGATCAGTGCTCATTAGTGGGGCTCTTCAGTAACTACAAAACCAGCACCGGTGATCAACCGCGCCCACTACGCGCCCCTTGCTTTTCTATGCGATAAGCATTCTTCGCATACTTGAGACATTTTTTATCTGTCTGTCTGTGCCGCTTTGCGCTACCTTGTGCATTATTGTTTTAGTTGAAAAGAAAATCCACCCGCCGCTGTGGCTTAGCGGCTATGGTATTGCGCTGCTAAGCACAAGATAGCGGGATCAAATGGCGGCCGCGCCGGCCGCATTTCGAGGGGGTCGGAAATGCAAAAACACCGGTGTCCTGTGCGTTGGGGTCACGTTACATATTCCCTGGTGGTGAAAATATATCCAGAGTCACCCCCCCTCCCCCTACTGCTGCGTGCCTCATGATCAAATTGTTGTTTAGCACTTAAAAACAACCCGGAACACAACAATAATACAAAAATCCGAGCACACCTAAGCGCTTCTTATGAGTTGTGAATGCGAACGCATTAATGTACAATTCAACGCAGCTGAGCGGTCTTTCGAGTTTTGCCCTGCGTGTAAATGTTTTCGACTTTTGCTGCGGGGCGTGTTATCGTGTTTTGCGATGAAATTGGTGCGGATTATTTATTTTTTTGTACAGTTTCTACGTTAGCACACGTCGGTTGTTGAGCGGAATCATGTGGACGATGTTGCTGAGAAACCAAGGGCGCCGCATGCTACCGACGTCCTGCGCGACGAGAGACCGAGGAGGCAGCGGCTGCCACTAAGGCCGGCAGGCGCGCGCAGCAGCTAAGCCTAGTGCGGGTTGGGGGTAGACACACGACACGCACCGCGCACCGGCTTTCGAGAGTGAGAGGGAAGCACCCGCACGTAAAGCAACTTAAACTTCGTAAAGTAGCGACACTCTCCTCCTCCACTTTCACTCCTAGTTTCTCCTCTCTTTCACGCTCCCTCCTCGACCGTGGCGCCGCCTACACACTGCTCGAGCGTAGGGACGGCGCCAACACATGGAGGAAGGAAACAGAGGAGAGGCCCTGCCCCCTCCGCGCGCTAGGAGAAAAGTGTGGAGGAAATGACGTAGTAGGTTCTCCTATTTTTGCTGTTTTTTTATTTTCTTGCTGTAGCGGCCACGCCTTTCCGGCCACAATGGCGGCTTTGTTATGGTTCTGTGTGCTAACACATGTTGCTCTGTAGCTTTCGTACCGTGGCAAAGGTGCCGTGCGGGCAGGTTTGCGTTGGTCTCCGTGTTTCATTGCGCTGCGTTATCTGGACCGTGCTCTGCCGGATGTTGCTGTGGCCAGGCGGGACAGGAGGAACTAAAGTTCGTGAAATGAACGCGCATGCAACGTTGTACGCAATGTACCGCGTCACGGCAATGGCTACGGACGAAGGAATATCCGCGGGAAATGTTGCCCTCTTTCGTGGAATCATGCTAACGTGCTAACGATTGCTTAGTATTGCTGCGGAGCGCGTGGGACAAGCAGCATGGTTGCGCGCAGCGCGGCGTGGTTTCGCGAGAAATGTAAACAAGAGAGGAGAGCTGGCCCGATAGGCGAGCAACGCCATGAGCAACGCCAACTTCCGGCTTCATTTTAGCTTCACAAAGAGTGACATCAGGGCCTCTCCTTAGTTTCCTTCCTCCGTGGCGCCAACATGCGCTCCTCGCCACACCGTAGGCGATTCTCGAGCAAAAGTGTCGCAGATGCACGGCGCGAGGGCCCACGTGATGCTATTAGGCCAATAGCGACGCGGCGTCGGTCTCGGGCAGAGCGTGCGAGGAGGAGGCGGCATTCTTCAAAGCGTGTCGCTACTTTACGAAATTTCAGGGGCTTTACCCGCACACCCTACAGCCCCTGAAACTTAAGCACGCGTGCGCCATGCGACTGCCTCGCTGACGATGACGACAACCCGTCTCTTCTTGATTTGGGAGAGGGAAAGTACGCTTAATTCTGCAGCCCATATGGGAGCACGGCGCAGGGACAACCCGTCTCGCCCCGCAGCGTCGAGTCACCGCATCTGCTCCGCCGAGGCGTGCTGGTGACGTGGCGTCGCGGCGATGCCCTCTCCCCTCGCGAGACACTTGGTGCGCTAATGCGCCACAAGGGGTTCGATTGGGCTCCACCGTGCGAGGATGTCGCCCAAACTCATGATAAATAAACGTTTTCTCTCTCTCTCTTTTGCCCGCTCTGCTCCGTCTAGGCGCGCTCGTCACGTGGCG
Organism: Dermacentor albipictus; assembly: GCF_038994185.2. Taxonomy (NCBI): domain Eukaryota; kingdom Metazoa; phylum Arthropoda; class Arachnida; order Ixodida; family Ixodidae; genus Dermacentor; species Dermacentor albipictus. The sequence continues at coordinate 87,229,583 of NC_091828.1, read as the reverse complement.
TCGCAGCCAATGGGAATTTAGGTGCCGTTTTGCTACAGACGCCGGCTTTTTCGTTCAGTGGGCCCTTTGATGCTTTCGCATAAAAAAATGAAATCTCAAACAAGCTCTTGTATAATACTGAATTAAAGGGGTAGCAAACGAACTCTGGAATAGTAATCCAGAAATTCGTTTGCGTGTTAAAGCACAGTGTAGCTCGCTACAGGTTTATATTAACGCGACAGCGTTAAGGAGCTCGTGTCGCAGAAAAGCCGGTGTCGTCGGCGTCCGCGGCGTTGGCCGAGAGCGATAAATCTCAGCAGTCACTTCACGAATAAAAAACAACTTGCAAGATGGGCTGGGTGGGAATCGAACCAGGGTCTCCGGAGTGTGAGACGGAGACGTTACCACTGAGCCACGAGTTCGATGCTTCAAGGCGGTACAAATGCGCCTCTAGTGGAACGCGGTGTTGCCTTAGAAACGAGCTGTTTCTAAGGCTCAGGCGTGCGTCGCTTGCTCAGGCGCACATTTCGTTGTCGCGCCGAACGCTGCGTTGCTCGACGCTCACCGCGTCCGATGCGGGGCGCGCAGTCGCTGCGCCGAACCCCATTGTCTTACATCCCTTGGCGGGTCGACGGGAACGCTGTCGCGTTCCACTCTTGAAGGCCAAGCTTAAGCGTCCTCCAATTTTTTTGTTTTCACTACTTGTTCATTCTAGTCACATATTCACATAATGAGGCCAACTAAGGCACGCGCAGGGCAACTGAGGCCTGCGCGTGCCAGGGGTGTATAAGATCGGCTGTCCGCTATCGCGGAAAGCCAATTTTTTTACGCTAACGCCCCCTGGCACACTTCGGCCTCCGCGGCCCCAGCCCACGGGCCGCCTTGCTTCCAGCTCCGATTCCCCCGCTACCCCTTGGGTGCCCTGGATATCCTCTGCCGCCTGCTTTAATATAACCTCAAGTGCTCTCCTGAGGCCTCCGATGACCGGTTACATGTGCCCTCCTGGAGCGCTGCTTGTAAAGAAATGCAATCTATCGTCGCGACGAAAAAAGCGACCCGCGACTTACACAGCATCAGTCAGAACCTTGCTCCTTCAGGCACAGCGATCGCAAAATGGGGCCTCCGTGCCCACTGCGTCACCGCGCGGGCGGCCAGCGGCGGAGCGTAAACAAACTCGACCGCACTCCGTAGGGCTTAGGCAGGGTCTCATAATCAAGGAGCAAAGGCCCCCAGATTTTCTCTCTCGCACCCGCTCTTACTCGCGCCTGCGCACAAACGTCGAGCGCCGCGAGAAACGCCACGCCCCGCTGTACCCACTAGCAATTGTAAAAATGCAACCAGGCCGGGCTGGGCACGGGCCTGCAGCAACTGCCGGTGCAGCGCTTTATGAGCAAGGCCAGGGCAACTGCATATTTCTAGAGTATAAAAACTAAAATAGTTTTACACTTTTTAATAATCTGAAAGATTTAAGATAAAATGCATGTGCTGTGAATGAAACGCTTTCAGAAGTTTGTTATGTTGGTGCAATTATGCAAGAAATTCTGTCGAAGATCAGTCAAGCATGCAGGAACCAACTTGATTGAACTTGACTGTTGCATCTATGTATGTCACCGGCGAAAATGCGCCTGGAGTGTCCACATTATATCAATGCCAAAATATTAACATGCGCGTAGTAAACCCACTTATTTTCTCATGGTTCTGGCTAAACAAGTCGCAATACGTAGCACAACAATCTTTGCGTCTGCCGAAATCCCACGGAGGATACAGCTTGCCGTGCATGGTTACATTTGGTAGGCTTTTGTGCACTAAAAGTACATGTGATCTACTTGATGATGATGAGTATATAGGTAGACCACTGCTCCTTTATTGGCTGGGCCATTACCGTCGAAAGCTTATGCCGCAAAGTACAGGCAACTTGCTTCCGACGGCGGTAACGCCATCACCGCAGTATGCGGCGGCTGTGCGCTTGCAAAGCCAGCTTGTACAACTAAGAATGACAAAATGGCGTGGGACACCAGTTTCCAGGCTTTGTGAAATGTGTGAGATAGTTGTACCTCCACAGACAGCTACTACAGAAACATGGACAGCTGCGCTTTCACCTGATATGCGCTCTCAAGTGAAGGATTTTCATTGGCAATATCAGTGGGACATTCTACCTACAAGAGGCAGGCTTGAACGCTGGCACATGGTAGCGAATGATAAATGCATGCATTGCGCACGGAGACCAACGCGCATGTAGTGAGGAGTGCGTTGTAGCACGCACCTTCTGGAAGCTAGTTGCAAGAATGTTTGGAATATCCATCGTCGAGATGGATATTCCAAACACATCGCCGAGATTGGTTTGCGAATCTCGTCTACTACAGCGCTAGCTACGTTTTGTGGTGTTTCCGCAGCATTGCAGAACGATCTCGACAGTCAAATAGAGCAATGTACCCCAGAATGCGAAAACTACGGGTGATAGTGATAGGTACCGTCTCCCAAGGCAAAGTCTTTCTCTAGCCAGAATAATGCGCAATTCTGCCTGCCTGAGTTGATGCTTTGTATTTGTATGTGCCCCAGGTGCGTTTCGTAAATTCGAGGCTGACAATAATACTTTTGCATAAAAGTTGTAATGATGTTTTGTTGTTGTTGTTGTGTGTGGCAAAGCCAGTGTCAAGCAGACACCATTTATTATTTCATTTGCTAATCTGTTTTGTTTGCATCAAGTATGATGTATTACATGTGCTGTACCTTATATTGCACTTCACGTTCATGCCACAGTTCTAAGCGTGCCTACGGGTGAATAAATTTCCTTGTCGACTACAGAGCAAGACCGAAGCCTGACTGATGCACGCGCTCTCGCAATTTAGCATGTGTGGCCGTGTGCGCTGATCGCGACGCTTGATGCATACCGACGTGACGTCAAAGCAGGGCACGCTGTCGTATGTTATCATGGTTGTAAAGGCAACTACCGAGTTATCCCCACTTTTCACCGTGTGTCGAGAGTGTGTTCTAGCCTCTCTCGCGGGCCGATCCCGGAGATTGTGCAGCCTAGCCGCGAACTTCAAAATTCGGAAAATTTCCGTGGACATGCACGACACCGAGGAGAAGTGTGTGTGGGGGGATGGAGGGGGGGCGCAAGGGTAAGTGACTTCTTGCACGTGCCTATATATATATACATATATATATATATATATATATATATATATATATATATATATATATATATATATATAAATATATATATATATATATATATATATATATATATATATATATATATATATATATATATTGTAAGGAAGATAACGAACATGCTCGCTGGGTCAGCAGCATCGGCAGCATCAAGCGCGCAGCAGAAGCTCGAGCTCGGGGGACTGTGCTCGGTGCATCGTAGAACCGGCGGCCGCTGCGAACCTTAATAAACCTCCTTTATAATTGGTGGAGGTGCGGGGTAACGTTCCACTCTACCATCCTGGAACTCCGTTCTCGGACGCTACCCTCCGCCATGCCGGGCGCCGACCAGCAGACTCTTCCCTCGCCACCCGTCCCTTGCGCTGGCACCGTTCGCCAGCGGTAGCCTCCCATCTTCAGCGGAACCGACGACAATGACGTTGAAGAGTGGCTGTCGTCCTACGAACGGGTGAGCGTTCACAACAAATGGAACGACTCGGACAAGCTGGCTTACGTCTCATTCTACCTCGCGGGCGTGGCCAGTCTCTGGTTCAGAAATCATGAAAGGGATATCCGAACGTGGTCGGCGCTCAAGACGTCCATCACAGAAGTATTTGACCGACCCGCCGTCAGGAAACTCCGAGCCGAGCAGCGTTTGCGTACACGCGCACAGGACACGGGTGAGACATTCACCAGCTACATAGAAGACGTTCTCGATTTGTGCAGGCGCGTGAACGCTGCCATGACGGAAACGGAAAAGATCAAGCACGTCATGAAGGGAATCGGCGATGACGCGTTCCAAATGCTTCTGGCCAAGGACCCGTGCACTGTTGGCGACGTCATCAGCTTGTGCCAGAGCTATGACGAATTGCCTAAGCAGCGAGCCCTGACAAGGCGACATCCCACGCCAAATGCGGCATCCCTCTGCAACCTTACCACCGGCCCAGAACACGCCTCCCTGATAACGCAAATCAAGGATTTCGTTCGCGAAGAAGTCGCACGACAGCTATCTCTGGTGTCCGTCACTCAGGAGTCTGCCAGCACTTTGCCGTCTCAATCCGTAACGTGATCCATGAAGAGGTCGTGGAAGCGCTGCCGGCTGTTCACCAGCAGGATGTCGTGACTACACCAGTCCTGGCCTCCGTCGATGCTCATCCTGCCGCTAAAATTGTCGTGAAAGAAGACACCTGTATTCCTCCGCGCTCTTCAGCATTCGTACCAGTCTTCTGTAGTATCATATCCGACGGGACGGTCTTCTTCATGCCCTCTCATCACTTTGTTAGCCGAAAAGCGCTTCCTTTGCCCTTTGCAGCTCTTGACCTTGCCGCCGGTGTCAGCACGATGCCCATTTACAATCATCTTTCCTCGCCGCTATCACTGCTCCGCCGCGAATGCCTTGGTTACGTCGAGTCGGTCGATTCAACACGAATTGTCTCCGTCCTCGACGAAGCGCCTGCTACTACCGTCCATGAACTGAGTGCCCTCTCCGTACCCGACTCAACATGCACTGGTGTCTTCAGCCCATTCATCGCCGAAGATCTGCCGCATTCGCAGCGATCTCAACTTCTCGCCCTCCTTCAGCACTTCCGCCGTTCTTTCGACGTTGCGCAACCGTCTCTTGGCCGCACTTCGACGGTCGAGCATTACATCGACACTGGCTCTCACTCACCGCTGCGACAAAGATCATATCGCGTGTCCGCTACGGAACGTCGCGTCATTGCAGACCAGGTCGATGACATGCTCCGTCGAGGCGTCATTCAACCTTCCCAAAGCCCATGGGCCTCTCCCGTGGTCCTCGTCCTCCCCCCAAAAAAACCGGCTCCATCCGCTTCTGCGTTGATTTTCGACGCTTGAACAAGATCACGCTGAAGGACGTCTACCAATTACCACGCATCGATGATGCTTTGGACTGTTTACAGGGAGCCGAGTTCATTTCTTCGCTGGATTTGCGGTCAGGCTACTGGCAGGTTCCGATGGCAGAGGCCCATCGCCCGAAAACTGCCTTTGTTACACCAGACGGCTTGTTTGAATTCACCGTCATGCCTTTCGGACTTTGCAACGCTCCTGCTACGTTCGAAAGGATGATGGATAATGTTCTACGTGGCCTCAAATGGAAAATCTGTCTTTGCTATCTTGACGATATTGTGGTGTTCGCCCCTGATTTCGCAACGCATCTGCTCCGTCTCCAGCACGTACTCACTTGCGTGACCAACGCCGGGTTGCAACTTAACCTGAAGAAGTGTAGATTTGCTGTTCGTCAGCTCACAATTTTAGGCCATGTCGTGTCAAAGGAAGGCATTCGCCCGGATCCCGAGAAGCTACGTGCTGTTACTGCGTCCCCAAAACCTACCACTATGAAAGAGCTACGCAGTTTTATCGGCCTCTGCTCTTACTTCCGACGATTCGTTCGAAACTTTGCGTCAATTATATCGCCTCTCACGCAGATTCTTGGTGGCGCTCGAGATCTCTCATCATGGTCTCCAGAGTGTGACGACGCCTTCGCAACCTTGCGCCGTCTTCTCACGACGCCACCCATTCTTCGCCATTTTGACCCTTAAGCACCAACCGAAATCCATACCGATGCAAGCGGTGTGATCCTTGGCGCTGTGTTGGCACAGCGTCAGCCTGGCCACACAGAATACGTCGCCGCATACGCGAGTCGCACGTTAACCAAGGCGGAAACCAATTACAGCGTTACAGAAAAGGAGTGTTTGGCCATTGTGTGGGCGCTTGGCAAGTTTCGCCCATATTTATACGGCCGATCATTTGACGTAGTGACCGACCACCACGCACTATGTTGGCTGTCGACGCTCAAAGATCCATCCGGCCGTCTTGCCCGCTGGGCATTGCGAATCCAAGAATATGACATCCGCGTAGTTTACCGTTCCGGGCGAAAGCACTCCGATGCTGACGCGCTATCCCGATCGCCGCTGCCCCCGAAGGCCCGTGACGACTCCGCCTGCGAGTGTACACTATCCTCTCTGGACGTTGACACTATCGCTGCTGCACAGCGTAATGATCCCTGGACTGCATCTCTGCTCGACCTTCTCTCGGATACGTCGAAAGTTCCCGCGTCACGTACGCTTCGGCGCCAACTTCCTCATTTTGCGATTCGAGACCAGCTACTCTATCGACGCAACTATGCCCCAGAGGGACGCACCTGGTTACTCGTCATTCCGAGAACCTTGCGATCAGAGCTCTGCTCCTCATTCCACGTCGACCCTCAGTGTGGCCACGCGGGAGTCTTCAAAACCTACGAAAGACTTCGACACCGCTATTACTGGCGGGGAATGTACAATTTCGTTCGAACGTTTTTTTATTCAGATACCCTAAAGGCCCTTATAGGCATTACATAGGGGGGGGGGGGGCGGGGGTGACGGGGTTAACAACAGGATATTTCAAACACAATTAGGGGGGGGAAGGCAATATAGAACAACGTGGTAAAGATCACCAAATACAACAAGAAAATATAAAAAGAAAAAAAAGGAGAGAATTGCATACATTGTTGAAAAAAAAACCAACAACAACAACACTCCGTACAAAGCATGTAGATACACTTACAATGCGTCAAAGGCATAAAATTCTGCTTTTACCCAACATGCGTAAAACTGCGCTTCAAATTACTTACAAATGAGTCATGATCACGTATAGAAGCAATTTCTTTTGGCAGCTTATTCCAGTGATGAATAGCAAGAAAGAGCGGTGATTGTCGCAGGAGATTAGTACGCGCAAACATGGGACGCACTTTGAAGGGATGGTCGAGGCGGGCGAAAATCTTTTGTGGGGGTTTGATATGGGATGCTGTAAAGGATGACGGGGTATGATACAATCTGTGGAAGTGGGAAAGTAGTGCTAACAGTCGTCGTGTTTCTAGAGACGGTAATTGGAGGGACTCTTTGATAGCCGTGATGCTGGATGTTCTAGAGTATGTTTTAGTGATGAAGCGTGCTGCTTTATTTTGTAAAGATTCCAGCTTGTTTATTAGGTAAGTCTGATTTGGATTCCATATTATGGAAGCGTATTCAATCTTTGAGCGAACTAGAGCTGTGTAAGCTAATAATTTAGTTGACTGATTTGCTAAATAGAAATTTCGCCTAATGAATCCAAGTGTTTTATTTGTTTTCGAAATTATTTCATCAATGTGATCATTCCATGTAAGGTTAGAAGTTAAATGGACTCCCAAATATTTTAATGTAGACACATTGTCTATGCATATGCTGTTCATAAAATATGAACTTAAGACGTTCGTCCGCTCTTGTCGTGAGCGCCAACGCCGTAAAGCGCCACCACACAACTCCGCCGGTGAACTCCAGCCTCTGCAATGCCCATCCCGACCCTTTGATCGCGTGGGCATAGATCTCTACGGGCCACTCCCGTTGACTCCTACCGGCAACAGGTGGATAATCGTTGCGGTCGACCACTTAACCCGTTATGCGGAGACCGCTGCTCTACCAAATGCTACAGCGCAAGAGGTCGCCAATTTCATACTTCACCGTTTTCTCCTTCGTCATGGAGGTCCACGTGAACTTTTAAGCGACAGAGGCCGCGTCTTCTTATCTGAAGTCGTCGAACACCTGCTTGCTGAATGCGCTATTGTTCATCGTAAATGCACTGCTTATCACCCACAGACGAACGGTACCACGGAACGCTTTAATCGAACTCTTGGTGACATGCTCGCCATGTATGTTTCACCTGATCACTCTAATTGGGACCTCGTTCTTCCGTTTGTCACCTATGCCTACAACACCGCGACTCAGGCCACTACCGGATTCTCACCCTTTTACCTTCTTTACGGCCGTCATCCTTCGCACACAATCGACACTATTCTGCCCTACCGGCCAGACCCATCCGAATGCCTGCCGATCTCGGAAGCCACCAGACACGCCGAGGAATGTCGCCAGCTGGCCCGCCGATTCACCTCGGATGACCAGAACCGTCAAAAGGCCCTTCACGATGCCCAGAACTCGACTCCCACTTTTCTCCCGGGCGCTCTCGTCTGGTTGTTAGTGCCACACCGCACGCCTGGGCTCGCTTCAAAACTCCTTCCGAAGTACGACGGGCCATACCGCGTTCTCGAGAGAACATCACCCGTGAATTACCTGATTGAGCCGCTAACGCCGCCGTCCGACATGCGGCGTCGTAACCGCGAAGTCATTCACGTTCAGCGTCTCAAGCCGTATCACGATTCTACCGTCCTTCCAGAAACCTAAGTCGCCAGGATGGCTCCTTTATTTCCGCGGGGCCATTGTAAGGAAGATAACGAACATGCGCGCTGGGTCAGCAGCATCGGCAGCATCAAGCGCGCAGCAGAAGCTCGAGCTCGGGGGACTGTGCTCGGTGCATCGTAGAACCGGCGGCCGCTGCGAACCCTAATAAACCTCCTTTATAATATATATATATATATATATATATATATATATATATATATATATATGCATGTATATCATCAGCCTGGCTACGCCCACTGCAGGGCAAAGGCCTCCCCCATACTTCTCTGACACTCCTGCTGCTACTTCCAAACCACTGCCACAAACGCTTGCGCCTACACTCACACGTGCCCCGACAGAACAAATGGACACTCTTGCATCCACTGCTACGACGGAAGCCGCACTCCAACGCCGCCTTCATCACACACGCAGCCCTCAGCCGCAAAAAGGAAGAATGCCGAAATAACAGACACCAAGAACACCGTCGAAAACGCCATATTTGTCCTCACTGACCGCATGGACATCTGGAAAACGAACTTGTTGCCCTTGAAAATCGGCTACAGATCAAGCTTGATGCATTTATTTGTGAGGCACCTGTACAGTTCTGCAGGTTCCAAGAGCTAATCGACAGCTAGAGAAGACGCTCCGCGACGTCACAAGTTCCCATCCTTCAAAACAACGACAATAATGATGAAACCAGCCCGTAGTCTAGTCATCTGGTAATGGAACTGCAGGGGGTTCCGCAACAAGCATGCATGTCTAACACTATTTCTACAGTGTCTTAACGAGCTCCCTGACATTACTGCTTTGCAGGAAACACGCGGGAAAGTCACTGTACCTGGGTACAACACGTTTCAAGACCCTCACATAGACAAGCCCAACATTGCCATACTTGCAAGGCGACATCTTTCTGTTAAATGGGGCACATTCAGCAGTACTGAAATTCCTCACGATTTGATAAAAATTCTACGTCAAAGCCACAAACAACCCACCCTATGCTTGTTGAATGTTTATAGCCCTCCCAACGCTCTACAACACCACTTTGGGCACATGCTTGCTCAGGCCAAAGCTAACGCCAATAAACAGCCGCTAGTCGTAACGGGCGACTTCAATGCCCCCCATCAAATGTGGGGCCGCTCCGCGTCCACTCCTAAGGGAAGAGCTCTGTGGCAACGCATACAAAACTAAGGTTTCGCCGTCTACAATGACTTTGCTCTTCCTACCCGGCTGCGAAATAGCGTCAGTAGAGATACATCCCCCGACCTCACCGTAACTCACCGCATCACTCAGGCGACGTGGAAAAACCTCCAAAACAACTTAGGAAGCGACCATTACAGCCTCGAACTCCGTGAAGATTTTAAGCACAGACCGCTAGGCACGAAACCACTAAGGCTTACCAATTGGACGAAATTGAGAAAATCTCGCTGCAACACTAACGAAGAAACCATTACCGACATTGAGCAATGGGCGAACGCCTTGCAGGCGGACGTAGAGGCCCATACCACCACTCTCCCGCTAGACACGCCCTTGGCCAAAATTGATTCGAAGCTCCTGCACATGTGGGAAGCGAAGAATGCTTTACTTAGGAAATGGCTAACAGCACGGTACAATCACAAACTCCGAATCAGAATCGCCAAATTGGACTCTGAGATCCAACAATACGCTGTCAAATTGGCGGCACAGCAATGGACTCAGGTTTGCGAAGGAGCGCATGGTCATCTTAGCACTAAAATGACCTGGCAATTGCTCCGGCACCAACTCGACACCACCACGTCTAGGATGCACAGTAACCACCAGATGAATAAACTGCTGCATGAACATGCAGCCGACCTGCCAACCATGTTCAGCAACCTGGCCTCCAAACATATGTCCCCTTCAACGCAAATACCCACGCCCGACTATGCTGGTGAACCCAATAAGGAGCCTTGCAGTCCCATCACAGAAGCGGAGGTTCGACATGCCCTCAACCAAGTGCAAAAGACCACGGCACCAGGCCCAGACTCTGTGACCAATAAAACTCTTCGCAACCTCGATGAGCAATCTATACGCAAACCTGCCGAGTATTACAACCGCTGTTTCGAAGAGGGGGAGATAACCCAACAATGGAAAGCAGCCAAGGTGATCATTCCAAAGCCGAATAAGCCAATTCACATTGATAACTTCCGTCCAATTTCTCTCATTTCATGCATAGGAAAAGATCTTGGAGCACATAATCCACCTACGCCTCTCCAAATACATCGAACATAATCATTTGTTCCCTTCGGAAATGACTGGATTTCGCAAATCTCTTTCTTGTCAGGATGTCATGCTAAGCCTCAAAGAAGACATTATTGAACCAAAGGACGCACGTGACACACAAGCGTTGCTCGGCCTCGACCTCAAGGGCGCCTTGAATAACGCGTCCCGCTTGGCCATACTAGGGGAACTTAGCAGTATAAACTGCGGGCAGTGAATCTACCACTATATGCGCAGCTTCCTCACGAAGCGCACTGCGACGCTTCAATTGGGCAGTGAACAATCTGGCCAAATACGTTTAGGAAGCACTGGCATGCCCCAAGTGGCAGTACTTTCCCCCCTCCTCTCCAATTTGGCTATGCGACCTTTAGCTTTCACTCTCGAAAAGATTCCTGACCTCCGATTCACACTGTACGCGGACGGTATTACGCTGTGGATGACCGGAGGTTCTGACGGGCACATCCAAAACACCTTACAAGCAGCAATTGATCAGGTCGAACAAGTAGGTCACGAGTTGAATCTCAGGTGCTCCCCCACCAAATCACAGCTTCTCCTTCTGCGCCCCACGAGACGCTTTAGGACTTCACCCCCGAATATCCAACTCACGATTGAAGGGCACCCTATACCCCACGTAGACATGATAAGGGTCCTAGGATCACACCTCCAACGCAACCGACCAAATCAGCATACCTTGCAAGCACTACAAAACAACGGTAGATAATACGCTCCGCCTGATGGGGAGGATCTCCACCAGACACGGAGGGCTTCGAGAGAAGGAGCTGATTTAGCTAATCAAGGCCTTTGTCTTAAGCAAAATCACCTTCACACTACCATATCACTCACTCTAGGCATGAAGAGGATACTGTGAATTACTTGATCCGAAAGATACACAAAGTCGCTTTTGATGTTGCAATTAGAGCATCAACACAAAGGGTGATGGCCACGGCCACACTAGATACCCTTCAAGAATTAACCGAAGCACATATATCATCGAAATACCACAGACTCGCCACCACTGAAGCTGGGCGTGAGATCTTGAGACAACTTCATCACGCTCCACCATTCAACGAGAGCAAGCGACATCAACTTCCTCCGAACATACACGGCCAATACCACATCCAGCCCCTAGCCAGAAACGTGCACCCCGAATTTCACGTCAAACGCGGTGTTGGATCGCCTTTGTAACTTACACGTCCTTCTTTGAGCCGTTTGCTCCAAGGCTTCACAGTGGCCAATGAAATGCGATGTTCAACATACATGGGAGCAATACGGCGACTAATTTCTTTTTTTGGGCAACACCTTCAGATGTCAAAAACCTCACGACACCACGCTGTTCAACTATTGGAGCGTCCGTTATGTCACACAACCACGTTATACCCAGGGTATGAGAGCATTACAGAAATTTATCCTCACACCTGCGTGTCACTTTTGTAAATGAGAGATGCCTGGGTGCTACGCGCATGTCTAGCAGACAATGAACCGTACCATTATTGCGAGGGGTGGGTTGGCTCGCTTTCATTTGACTCGCCCTCGTACATTAGAAATGCGAAGATACAATTGAATATGCAAATGTGAAGATACAGCTTGATAACGGCCAAAGAAGTGTCACTGGAAACAAAGTTCCATGCACTGATACACAAAACCTCGCAACAAAGTATTGAAATATACGTACAAGTCTCCAATAAATGTACCTATCTAAGAAAAATTCACTGTACATAATGCGTCAAAGAAGCCAAATAAACACGTTGTCCGATCACATATTCACAGATCACAGAATCCTAAGGCCCGCCCACATCCCTCCACTTCCCCGCGTGCGACGGAAGGCGGCGCGCTTCCTCCCCGCTTTTCTCCCTTGCGCACACAAGGCTGAGCTACCATCGTCGGCTCACCCATGCCACCCCTCCCCCCCCCCACGCTTTCACTCGCGCATGCACCATTCGGCGCACGGTCACAATGTTAACACCCTTTGAATTTGTGTGGAACGTGAGGGAGACGGCGACCGCAGGAATGCGCCTGTTGTGTCCATATAATTGCTATTGCAATAATATAATAAGAGTATCCGGCAACCGAACAGTCCCATGGCTCATTACTTCCCGCAAAAGAAGAAGAAGTAACGAAATCGAACTTTCACCATGCGGCAATTCGCTGCGCCACAACAATGTCTTTCTTTCTTTTGTGGGGCCGGAGCACAAAAAAAAAACACGCAAAGGAAAGCATGTTGGCCACAGTCGAATGCCTACTTTGGGCACCTAATGCGGCTACCGAAGGAATATCGAAAAAAAAAACGTGAAACGCTTGGTCTACCAGAGCACCATACGTATACTACTAGTTATCCTAAACCGGCGAGAGAAGACTTTCCGGAGTGGTTGCGCTCAAGCGAACGCGTTGCAATCTGTCGAGTCCCCACTGATGGCGGCGACCGACCATTGTTTCTGTTTTACGTCTGATATCCAGAAAGCGTCCAAAACTCTGCCAGGCGAAAATCCACTCGGCCAGACAAAAACGAACGCGCACCGAAGTGCGCAGTGCGGTGGTCGGGGGCAACAAGAGAAAAACGCGTGCGCTCTGGCTGGCTCTGGCAGCCCGCGGGTAGCGAGAACAAGAAAATTGAAGAGGCTCAATGTGTCCTCGCGAATAAAAGTCAAAGTAGAAAATAAAAAAGAACGCAGTTACCTTTGCTGGCTTTAGTGTGTTGATATGGGTGCTTAGGCGCAGGTGGAATGTCGATATTCTTTTCTGTGACATGACGGCACAAACGAAGCACTAACGTTTCGTCTCATCGGAGCTCCCTGCGTGCTTTGCCGACTTGTCTTATTGTGTGTTGATTTGGCTTGCCTCGTTGTATGGTCCGATGTACGACTTCAGAAAAGTTGATGCACCTTTGGGGACGTCAGAACCGGTCGTCAAGCTTAGCAGCACAACTTTTGTTGTTTTTATTTTGCTCCGCATTATCTGTACCGTGACGTAAAAACGGACGACCCGGGGTTGTACTCACCCGAGCTATACGCGCATGCGAGTTAGTCTCGATTCACGCACCCATTCGAACGCGTCGTCACGCGTCACCTGCGTCACGCGTCATACGCGTCGCCTGCGTTAACGTCGGCGACCTTAACAGCATGAGCCAACGTGACGGTCGTGCTGTTTTTGAGGAGAAACCGGCGAGAAAGCGCTGTCTAATGAAGGGCACTGGTGCTGTGGATGGTGAGGAGGTGACGCGTTTGACGACTGGTGGGAATCGGGCCTTATACAGGAAGCACATGGCCGACGACACTGGCTGCGAAAGGGGTGGAGGCGTGGGTGCACCCGAATATGTCGCTACGTGCCGTGAAACGAAATGTAGGCCACGCCGTAATATAGCTCGACTTCGCAAACTGCAATACTAAAGAAAATAGGGGGAGGGGCGAGACCGGTATGAACAGGTAAAGAAATGACTCGTATGTGATACGGGGGTCGACTTCTTGCCACGGTTTTCTGAAAAATTAAAGTGCGACCTATATCCCGGTTTTTACGGTAATTAGCTGAGCAAGCATATCCAGGGACATTGTGTAGAACTCGTTTCAACGAAACAGCTTCGGCTTCAGCACCCGTGCAGTAGAGGCGCGTGCTTCATGACGTCGTGATGCACTGTTCCGCTCCATCGTGACGTCACGATACGCTCTGTTTCTGCGATCGCCGCGGCTGCCACGCGCTAGTGCATCCAGAAGAAACGCAAGCAGTACGCTCGGCTATTGATTTCTTTCTTTTTAATTTGCAACGTCATCGCATTGCTAAAACACGTGAGCAAAATTTTGTCGTGTGGTGACGTCCCGGCAATGCCAACGTTGCCAGACCCGACATTTCGAGACCAACTTTAGTGCCATAATAAAAAGGATGTTTTCACGCGCTTCCCAATAACAGCTTCTTTTGCGAACTGTCATCTCACTGTGTGCGAGAAACGAGTGACAGAAAATTAGTTTTTAATGCTTCAAAACTATGCCTGTACTCTTTTTAGGTCGTAACATCCCGGCCATGGTGCCACTACAGTACGTTAATTAAAGCCAACTTAACGCTATTCCATGCCGTTCATCAGCGAATATAAAACGCTCGTTTTAATTTCTGAAGATAGATAATTACTCGTTTTCCTTTTCCGCCGATAGGACACTGACGTGCTCGTGAATACCAACTCTGACGAGTTCCAGACGGCAATCTCCGCGCGGCTCAAAGGTGAGCGGTTTATTATTTTGCACTGCTGTGGCTCTTAGATTCATAAAAAAAATTACGCCATGCTGAGGCTTATCTTATCCCACAACGTCTTGTCTGCGCAAATTTTCGCTACCTTCCTCGGGCCCGTCGCCGCCTCCCGACGGCCTCTCCGCTTCGCGTTTTCCGAGCCAACAGGCGCTCGCGTTCCGAGTCGCACTTCACTGCACATTGAGGACGCTTTCCGTCGCGTCGCCGTATCTGCTCCGTCAAGGCGCGTTGGTGACGTGGCGTCGCAGCAATGCCCTCTCCCCTCACGCAGCACCTGTTGCGCTACCAAGACAGCAGGGGAGGTACAGCTAGACAGCAGGGGAGGTATTCTGTAGCAGACGAAATGGACATGTCCACCCAGCTAGACAGCAGGGGAGGTATTCTGTAGCAGACGAATGGACATGTCCACCTAGTGGACATGTCCATTTCGTATGCTACTGAACTGCTGAGTGACTGTGGTGCCTGGTTGTTGACATGTCCATTCGTCTGCTACTGAACTGCTGAGTGACTGTGGTGCCTGGTTGTTGCGAACGCGCAACCCAGCCCAGCCAATCAGAACTTCAACAGCAGACGAAATGGACATGTCCACTAGGTGGACTTTCACAGCATACATCTGCAGGGGTTCCGATTCGCCCCCTGCCCATCGAGGCGCGCTTGTGATGTGACGTCGCAGCCAATGTGAATAAAGGCGCCGTTTCGCGGCTACAGACGACGCCAGCTGTTTTTCGCTCAGTTGGACGTTTGATGGTTTCGCATCAATAACGTCGCGTTACATAGGTTTGCGTGCAGTGAAAAGAAACAAAGTCTGTTTTATCTACATTCGACTACGTGAGCCGCTTGTTTACACAATTCAGTCATGCGGTCAAGATCACAATGAAGAATGTCAGCATCACTATCGTTAGCAAGAGGGCGACAAATGACGCAGTCGTGTGCAAACAGACGAATTTTAGACGAAATGTGATGCGGAAATTCGTTATTGTAAATTAAGAACAATAATGGACCTACGGTAGCATAAGCATGCCGCAAGCAATGGAGTTTCGGGGTGAAGATGCGTTAGTGGTGCAAACGTATTGTGCGCGACCTGTCAGGAAGCTTTATTGTGATAGCAATTATGTGTGTACTCCAGGCGCATGCCTGCCGCCGCCGTCGCCATGAGGTTCCGTACAAAGTCCCAGGGCGATAATATCGTCACCGCGCGCCGTATGCTGCATGTGCGAGTGAAAGCGTGGAAGGATGAGCCTGCGGACGCGGCTCAATCTGCTCAATAGAGAACTTTAGTGCGTCCGGTATTCCGGCAAGCGCAGGCGGTTTGCCGGATGAGCGGGGGCGTAAACGTGAGTGGCCTGATTGGTGGCGCCAGGTGGTGGCGCAGAGCTCAACCACACAAACACATAGCTAATTACTACATTATGCTTAGCCGTTTGTGAAAATTTTCGACAGCGGCGTAATCCTGTTCACAATTACGGCGCTGCCGAAAATTTGCACCGCAAGCGAAGCAGAACATTGTGGGTTACTGCAGTTTAAGCTCTGTGTTCGTCTGGTTGAATTCTACGTCACCAGGCGGCTGCACCGCTCCGGCCGCTCACGCTTACGCCCCCACCAATCCGGCAATCCGCCCAAACCGGGGCGGTTTGGGCGGATTGCCGGATAGCGGCAATCGATAGCGTTTGCCGGAATAGCGGAGAGGCTAAAAATCTCAAATATTACGTGTACGAGCGAGGAAGGTGGGCCGCAAGGGCACGCCCTCTCCTGTCACTCGCGAGGCACGGGGGGCGAGGCGAGGGACAGGGACGTTCTTCTCCGAGGCTGCTGCTGACGGCGCGACTGTGCGTGTGCCCTGTCCTAACAGCAATCTGCGACGTGGCCAAAGTGCGTGCCCGCGTGGGCCTCATCTTCAAAGCGATGTGCGGTGTTTGCAGAGTGAGCGTAGTGCCGGTATATAGGTTCGCATGCGCTGTGCTTTCGACGTTTCGTTCGCGTTGAAGCGAGAGATGTACGAAGGTCAATTCGATCGCTGCCTGCTGCCGCGATTCCTCACTCCGGCGTTTTAACAGCGTTTCCGCGCTCATCAAGCGAAATGTGTTCATGTTTACCTGGGCGCGCGTGACACCGTGCTTGTTAACTTAGTTAACAAGTTGTTAACTGGTTGCAATCAATCAATCAATCAATCAATCAATCAATCAATCAATCAATCAATCAATCAATCAATCAATCAATCAATCAATCAATCAATCAATCAATCAATCAATCAATTTTATTACAAATCAAACGAGGCCTTTCTTCCCACACATTCTTATCGCTTTGGTATGATATCTGACACAGCGTGCGCCATCGATGTGGGCGTGGCCATGGATCAAGGGCTAACCAGCTCCCCGCTGCTCAAGTTCGTCAACACCACTGCGCAATGTACGAAAGACTCTCTACCACTTCTTTTCTATTTCTTTAAGGAATAGCTTTGCTTTGCTGTTTTGGCCGTGTTCGTCGTTGTCACTAACGGCCAGACTTTGAAACCCTACACAAACGCGCCCAAGTTCGCATCCTCTTGCGCGAACGAGTTGCGGTGCGGCTTCGTTGTCGAGCGTAAAACTACCGTAGCTCTTTGACGTAGCGCGTGCTGTCATTCCAGAGCTTTGGGATGTCCGAGGGTGGAGGCGCTGGGTAAGGACGTCCCTAGTGTTCCTGTATATGCTCCCGTATATGCTCTCTGACGGAGCATATACAGGAACACTAGACGTCCCTACTCTGCTTCTCTTGCCACCCTCTCTCCCTGTGGCGGCTGCTGGAGAGGGCTTCGCTGGTGGAAGAGGAGAAGGAGGAGGGCAGTTGCGTATTCTACGCCCGGCACTAGCGGTGCTGGAGACAACGCGCTTCTGAGGAATCCACTTATGTGTATTCCCACCTATGCTACATCGAAGCAGGTGCGCTGGTTAACGGCTCTGTTCTCTGCGGAGTTAGGCACTGAAACTTCAAACGATCCACAATTCAACAAATATACGCCCTTCATGTACATCATTCCTTTATTATAGTGAACATCAGCTGACATAGCTTGTATGTTTACCGCCCGTTGTCCACATGCTACATTTGCTCAAGAATGACAGCAGCGACGCCAATGGACTCGCTCCTTCTCCCCAACGATGATCAGCATTGTTGATCGCCGGTAGTTCTATGGAGCGTGAGCAACAACAGCCGGGGACACAGCAAAGGAGGGTGTCACGTGGTGGTGACGTTAAGAACACAGTAGCAATACTGTGAAAGGCAAAACTAGATTTTATTGGACGAACCTGTGCCCACAACACAGGCTACACTTATAGCACAACGAGAGCGGCGAACACAGTCGGCGATCGTCGAAAAATCTGATCAGCGGGTCAAGCGCGTCGGCTTTTATAGAGCAGTCGTCGAATGTTCCAGACTAATCGTTCGGACCCGCGTGCCTTCCACAAAGTTCTACACCGTTCGCGTCAGGTGATGAAATCAGATAACATAAGATTCGGCGACAACAGACAGCGGATAGAAGCATCGATAACTTTCCAGAAACTTCTTTTACATGCAGGCGCGTCCTGCGCTGCGCGATAACATTTGTTAGGCGGCCAAACGTGGTTGCCCGATAAAGATAAGTACACGTGTCAATGGTAGTTCTATGGAGCAAGAGCAACAACAGCCGCGGACACAGCAAAGGAGGGGAAGTAGCCACAGCGCACCAACTATTTCTCTACCCTGGGATGACGATTCTATCTGTGCGTCACAGGGCCAGCTCACGAAAATAAAATTGAGATAACATGCAGTTTCAAGACCATCGCGCATGGCCTCAACACATTAGGTGGACGTGCGACGGCGCTTCGGGAAACTCACAAACGTAAGGCGTTTATTTTTTGACGTTATAGCGCATGAATCCTCCTGTTCGTGAGCACAGACGGGCGAACGTCGGCGCCGAAAACGTAGCACTGATACATCGAAGGTATATACTGAACAGAAGCGCACCGAACAATTATGAAAAGCGTACCGTAACACGTGCTAACTGCTCCAGCCTACGAGCACCTTCATTAGCGTTGCACTCGAGGAGGCAGTAATACCACTCTGTAGCACGCGGCTCAGGACATCGCAGCGAACGAGAACTCGTCGGCAACACAAGCGCAAAATTTCGGCTCGCGACCGCGTTCGTATGCAGCAAATTTCCTTGTGCGGATGGCTGATCGAGGAAGCCACAGCGGTGCCCATGGGAAGGTAAACGCACGGTACGGCTCTCCAGGAAGTCGAAAACTAGGGAAAGATATGCGGTGTCTAACTAAATATGGTCGCAAACATGGCGTCATGGCGTGTCACTTTGCGGAACACTGCCGCCTGCTATGCCGCGCGCTGCACAGCAGTGCAATTGGAAGAGTTGAACATTGAGGACAGATGCCGCACTATATTTTACCTCGCTTTGTTTCTTATAAAGCCCCTTAAACTTCGTTAAGTAGCGTCACTCTTCTCCTCCGCCTTCACTCCTCCTCGTCTCTCCTCTATTTCACGCTCCCTCCTCGACCGTGGCGCCGTCTACACTGCTCGAGCGTAGCAACGGCGAGAACATGCGCTCCTCGCCACTCCGTAGACGCTTCTCGAGCAAAAGTGGCGCTGATGCACGGCGCGAGGGCCCACGTGATGCTATTAGGCCAATAGCGACGCGGCGTCCTCCTCGGCCAGAGCGCGCGAGGAGGAGGCGGCATTCTTCAAAGCGTGACACTACTTCATGAAGTTTAAGGGGCTTTAGTTTGTTATGGAGAAGAGCAAGAGAGGGAGAGGGTGGAGACCCTCCCCGCATACTCTCGAAGCCAGCGCGCGCCAATCGGGCGGGCTTTGCGATGCCAGCGCCGCGCTAGCGGCGAGCTGCCGATCCTCGGCCGGGGTGGAGAGGTGGGGCGGCCTGGGAACATTTGACCACGCTCGAGCGTCATGTGCTGGCGTACGCGCGAACTAAAGGTGTCCATAGCCCCGTTTACATGAATGCGACAGTGGCGCATCGCATTTCCAAGCGCATTTGGGAAAGGCGATGCGACGCCGTTTACATGTAGCGCCTTAACTCGCGCGAGAACGTAGCGCCACATGTGTCGTAGAAGGGAAGTGCAACCGACTTCCGGTGTAACTGGTTTCCGGTAGTAGGCCGAGTGCACGTTGGTGGTTGAGTGCCGAGAAATAGACAGTTTTAGTTAAGCGTACGCAACCTATAGCGTACGCTATACGCTATAGTGTAGCGGACGCAAAGCCGCGCACGTCTTTTGCAGCTTTAGTTGGCCAGCGAGGTCTTTGGATCTCAGAGGCCATATGCCGATGTTGCGGCTATTTTCCGACTCTAGCGATAGGTAGCGCTGACATCTGAAATGTTTCTTTCGTTAGGCTTCGACTCGTTCGAAATGAGAAGCGATCTCGAAAACACCACAAGGGTATCCATAATACTCTGTCGTCGAAGCGACCTGAGACTAAGCGAAAGCCGTTTACACAATCATTTGCTGCGAACGAAGTGCGTTTTACAAAAGCAACGCCAAATTCAATTCGAAGCGGGCAGCAGGGAACGCCGCCATGTTGATGGCGAATTCCTTCCCATCATTCCTAATGCGACGATCGTGCGTTTACATGCTCCGCGAGAGTCGACTCGCGCCCGTAAATCTACCCTCGCCTGGCGCATTAATGCGATGCGCCTTCCTAGCGCATTACTGCTTTTTACATGAATGTGATGCGCTAGAAATGCGATGCGATGCGACACTGTCGCATGCATGTAAACGCGGCTCATGCTGTCTCCCGAAACGGGCGCAGACCTGCAGGCTGTGGAGCCTCTCGCAGCGAAGCTCGTCGACGCCGTGGAGCAGCTGAAGGGGAACATGAGCGACCTCTGGCAGCCGTACATACACAACGCCTCGACTGAGCTGGCGCAGGCCGAGACCCGCTGCCCGGGCTGCGTGCCGGCCCAGCACAAGAAGCAGGTGGACGACTTCAACGACGCCCTCGTACGTGAGCCTTTCCGACGCCTATGAAGGGATGTGAGCACAGATTGAAGCGATGAGCTCGTGGTATAACGGGAGTTTTCTTTATTATTATGATTTTTGAAGACAAGGTCTTTTTGGCTGACTTCACGTGGGTTTGGCGTATCGTAAGATCTGGCTATCTTGTAAACACTTCGAGAAAAAAAAAACAACGATAACGGTCGGTTAGATTACTTGTAGGTGCGTGAATGTGAAAGTGCCATCAAATGATACCTCTCCACGCCGAGATCACGTGGCAGTGGTCGGAAACTAAGGACATAATCAGAAAGGAGTATAATTAGCCGGAAACACTGGGGGCCAGTAGAATGTGCCGAGATTTTACTACTAGCGTCATCGTATCAATAAATAAATGAATAAATAAATAAGGGAATGAATGAATCAAGCAATCGGAAGCAGTTCACTCCTCGATGTACCGAACCTTCCAATGGGAGTTTCTTGATGGTGAAACGACGCTAGAGGGGTGTAGATTGAGTCGAGCAAGTTTATGCAGGCGAGTTCCTGCAAACAGGGTAAACCTGCGAAAACAGTCTCTTCAAAAAAAAAAGAACTGTGCCTTGAAAACGTGTTTGTGTATCGGTATTTGCTGCACTAATATCGATGAAGCTGATGTGTTATTTCTGAAGGTATACATCACTGTCACTGAGGTGCTCATGTATCTCTCAAGAGGAGTACCCGTCACTGTAGCCTATAGGCACTATTACGTTATGCTACCGAGCGTAATTAGGTCCCGGGTGCGATCTCGGCCACGGCTGCAGCATTTTCGATAGGAGCGAAATGTGAAGACACTCGTGTACCTCGATTCTGGGTTCACGTTAAGCAACCCAATGTGTTCAAGATTAATCCGGAGTGTCTCCCCCCCCCCCTACCCCCACTACGACATGCCTCGTGATGAGGTCGTGGTTGCGTGTACGTTAGACTCCGGTATTTAATTAACTGTGGAGGTGTGTGCTTAGGGGCAAGCTTTACAGAGAATGCGTGCGATTTGCCCTCCCTCAGTGACGTGTACACGGGAGTTCTTTCTATTTTAGGAGTTTGAATATTCACAGGTTAGCGATTATGGTAAGTAAGTGTTTGTGAGATCGACCCCATACAAGAGTTGTTTTCCTTTCATTTTATTTTTCAGAACGTGGTATCTGCCTCCGTGGACCAACTGAAAACGTTGAAGCAGACGATTAAGAATGCCAACTTACAGCAATACGCCGGCAAGGTGAAAAAGAAGCACTAGAAATCCCGTCGCGTACAGTTCAGAGGAACCTCGTAGCTCTGGAACTCCCATAGGGGAAAACATGAGAACGGATAAATCGTTTTTCTCAGCAACCACTCCACATATTTCATTATTGGGTGTTGCACAAAAAAAAAGAAAAATCAGAGCTAAAATCTAGGGATCTTTATTCAAGCCGTCATTTTTTTTAGAAAAAAAAACTAATTCCGAAATTTAACTGAATTCCGCTGTCAAGTTTCCAAGTCTGCAACGAAGAATGGTATCACGATTATGTAACTAATTGCACCAAGCAATACACGTAAAGTGGACAAAATAGATGCATCATACACAGCTTGAGAAATATACCGCTGATTTGTGAGTATGAGTTTTTGCAAAAGTCTCGTAAACATTGTAAGAATTTTGCTTAAAGGGACGCTAAAGGGAAGAATGATTTCTTCTGCGTCAGTAAATTACCTTTCTACGACACCGAAAACGCCACTCTTACTCAATAAGACGCTTCGTAAGCCAGAAAAAGCGCAAGAACGAAAGAAGGTGGCGACGCCTCCGTGAAGTTCCAGCACCTGGTCACTGTGGCGTCATGGATTTTGATGGCATCTTCTAGGGCCTACTTTATATAGCGGTACCGATTGACTACATTGTGTTCTAAATGAACCAAAGATTAAACATGACAAGTTTCGGGAACCTTTATGCAGCCAACGCGACCCAAATGCTAAAACATACTTTGGAATCCCTGACGTCACACTGACGTACCAGCGTTGGGGTTTCGGCGCGAAATTCAAATACTGATACTTCGACCTTCATTTTCTCATCTAATAATCAAACTATCATCTTGAAATGACTGCCTGCAGGGTTCTCAAAGAATGCTTTATCAGTCTAAACTGATTTATTGTTTCGATTTAGTGTCCCTTTAAGCTGTAATTTCGTGCGCCAAATTTGTTCGGTTTTATCATCAAAGTGGTGCAGTTTACAGAACTGCGATATTTTTTTTTGGTGCAGAGTTGCGATTTTTCAGCTCTGTGCTTCAATTACGTGGAAAGTTCAAATTTCCGGGGATTTTCGCCCAATTTACCGCCCTCGAAACAGCACTGCATGTTCGCGGTTGTCTCCGCACTCTGAGGCATATTTTCCGCGAGAGACGTCGATATTGAAAGAAGTTCGCCTTCGCCACCGTGACGTCATCTCAACGCGGCAACGCATCCATAGAATTTACATTTCAGCATGTGCTTTTACAAATTCTCTTACCGCATACTTAAATACATTTCGTTGACGCTCGTCCTTCCGGACGGATTGTGTTTACTCTGCCTACAGAAACACGCGGCGTAAATGCAACTCTATCGGAAGACTCAAAGTACTCCCATCGTAGCGTACAATAACTCCGTGTAAAGGGAGTTAAATAGGGGACGGCCAACTCATTACTCCCGCAAGCTAGTTGTGCCCAGACACCATTTTTCCGTCGAAGGGCACGTTCCGCAGAAGAAAACGAAAATTACGGGGCGGATTCAACGTCCTTGTTGGAATCAACGTT
This sequence comes from Dermacentor albipictus, assembly GCF_038994185.2. Classification (NCBI taxonomy): domain Eukaryota; kingdom Metazoa; phylum Arthropoda; class Arachnida; order Ixodida; family Ixodidae; genus Dermacentor; species Dermacentor albipictus. Next base: position 87,206,018 of record NC_091828.1, on the reverse strand, counting down.
AAGCTATTCTTCGAAGGTTAATTGAGAGTTTTCCATGAAATGGTGTGCGAAGATGGACACGATACGTGCAGTTTTATTTCATTTCCGATTATACGCTCACAGAGCTGATCGCGTTCTTATGCCACGACAGAAGGTTTTGTCATTGGGCTTCGCGGCATGACACGCACCGGTATAACCCACACCGGTATAATGCGCACCGGTGTAACCCGCACCGGTATAACGTACACTGATATAACTGCACCGCGATTTCCAACACAAAGAATACTGTGCCCGTACTAAGCGGACGGCAAGACGCGGATAAACTTCACTGTGCGCGACCCACGTGACCCGCACGGATTATTCTGTCTGCGGTATCGGCCCAGTTTTGATTATACAATTAGAGTGTACTAGAACCCTCCTCCCCCCCCCCCCCCCCGCCCCTTTATTTTTCACCATCTCCGAGACCGGTACGCGTTTTGCTCGGCGGGATACCGACCAACTGGAGACTCCGATTTCTGGGGCGGAAGCGAAAGAAAGCCTGTCAAGGAGTTAATTAAGAAATGAGCTTGAAGGCATTTGTTGGCTACCGTAAGAATATTTAGGCTATCATTTTTTGTTTCATTGCGTGATTATGCGGAGAGTAGAGTCGTAAACCAGCCGGAGTGTAGGGGTATAGTACAGATGGCTGTATAATACGATTCATTATGTGTGTATTCTCCTGTGTCTAGCCGTTCGGTCAGACACGGTCGGCAAAGCGCTTGAAAAAAAAAAGATTCACCCTAAATGGGCTTTCGTTCTGCACGTTCCTAAATTCGTTTTGTTTTATTTCTCGTTTTTCTTTTCAGGTCGGTCAAGGCAGTGCCATGAAAGTTATGCTCCAGGAAAAAGCTGTGGGTTAGTACGACAACAGTTTACTATATCGTTTTGTCCTGTCGCCCGCGTGGCCGGGCCACTCATCCCCTCGGTCAGGGTGTACGCAACTTGCGTACGCAATTTGTTATTAGATAATTTTAGTGCGTCCGGTATTCCGGCAAGCGCGGGTGGTTTGCCGGATCAGCGGGGGCGTAAACGTGAGCGGCGAGATTGGTGGCGCCAATCTGTTGTATTGGTTTAATACATTGCATTAGTGATCAAGCACGGTCACGTAGGCATGCGCTCTTGATTTCTACAAGAACGCCCGGTCTGCGAAAATAAATAAATAAAAATTAAATCGCGTTACCTTTTTCCCCCAAACTCTTGCTCGGGACTGCACATAACCGAAAAAAAATACTAGCGAAAAAAAAGCGAATGACAAAATTCGACATTAGTAAAAGAAAAAAAAAGGGTCCGGAAAGTAAAAAAAAAAAAGGTCTGGTAATGGTACGAAAAAGATAATACAAATGACGCAAAAACTATCATGCAATTATGCAGCGTTGCACAATCCGTAATGCCCCAATTTCAGTACGTGCGAATACAATACCACGTATACGTCGACCTTCTGTTCTTCCGCGTTGACTTTGGTTGACACGCCTTTTTTTCTTTCCTTGTCATTAAGAAAGTCATTAAACTTGTTCACGGGGTCGAGGAAAGATGATTCAAACCTTCTTATGAAAAACAAAACGCGACACGTATCTGACTGTACAATAATTAAAAGTTTATTTGCTCCTTGATTACACCACGCAATACACGATGCACGAATATCATCCTATACTATCTTGGCTTTTTTCATTTCGGTCTGCGGGTACCTTGCAGTTGAACTTTTGTGCATATTTTAAAAACCATCGTAACTTGTGACTGAAGATTATATTCACAAGAGCGCAATGGTTATTATTATTATTATTATTATTTTTCTTTTGGTTACATTTCTGACCGGCTAACTACTGCTGCAAAGTATTGCAATCGCTCTGCGAAAAACAGGCCTTTACGTATTCGAACGTTGCCTTCATGTATTCGAACGTTGTCCTCATGTATTCGTTTGCCTTCATGTATTGGAACATTGCCTTCGCATATACCAACATTCCCGAATGTTGACGCCGAATCTATGGGTGTGTTCCGATTCTATCCAGCGCTGAAGACAACGTACTGAAAACGTACGTAAGGCGACAGGCGCGCTATCCTAAGAAAGGTCTCTAATGTGATAACCTACGTAAAAACAACAACGGCAACAACAAAAAGATTACACTAAGTGCATATGAAATCGTAAGTGCGTCATCTTGTGTGTGGGCAGCCTTCGCGCTGAGTTCCCAACCTTTCTGGTCACCTTCAATCTTAAATACCAAAGAAAGAAGTTTTGGAATCCGTAACGTCACAATGACGCACCGGTACCAGTATTACGACACGACGTTCAAGAAATTGCAGTTCGGACTTCATTTGCTTTTGAACTAGACGATCTATTTCCGCTAAATGAACAGCGTAAACGCGTTTGTAGTGCTACGTGCGTAAGGCGCCTAAAATTGCCTGCGTGTGGCTCTAACAAGACTCGTCCAATAAAGCTATCAAAACGCACGACGTCAACGCAAATTAAGCTCTCTCCTGTGTCGCGGTGTCGCGTGTCACGCAGAGCTCACGAAAGCCATCGGCGATTTCCTCGACGTCGGCAGAGAACTGTTCAACTCGACCGCCGAGATTTTCGTGTCCCGCACCAGCGCCCTCCTGCAGCAACTGAGGACCTACGAGAAGATCGAATTTCCCGCTCCGCTGAAAGATGTCCAGTCGAGTTACTCGCTCGGCACGATCGCCATCGTGGTAGTCATGGGCGTCGTCTGCCTCCTCTACACGATCGGTGAGCGTGAGGAGCTTCTGCGACTTCAGCGCGTTTCAGAGAGTGTGTTTCAATCCTGGCCAGCATCGGAGACAGTCTACGTAGACAGCTAAGGAGACAGCTTCGACACCGTGTAATGGAACACGTTTCTAGCCGTCTGGAAGACGTATCCAAGGCGCTTGTGCGACGTGACACCACCTAGATGCCACAAGAGAAAGTTGAGGAAAAGCACGCGTAATTTCCGTATTTTAAGTAGTTTGCGTCAGAAAACCTATTAAAAAACACGAGGTAGCTGACATTAAGGACGTAGGACCACGTGTCCACGTTTTCTTGTGCGCAGACAACCTTCCTGTCGGCTTTCCAAGCGTCCTGCCCAGCCGCCATCTTGTTTGGACAAGAAGGTAGCCTGCATCGTTTCTGACTTTGATGCTGTCTTCGCCAAGCTGTCTACTTTGACGTCTTCGTTAGAATTGGAACGAGGCTTAAGATAGATGTCATAACGAAACATTATGCACTCAAATACACAGTTGAAAAGAAAACGCATCCCTAGAGATAAAATTTGGAGAACGCTTAAGCTTCACCTTTAAGAGTAGAACGCGATAGCATTCAAAGATCCCTGATTGCTTCTCACGCTTCCCGGCAACTGCAGCGTATGTAACCGTTACGTTTACTGGGAAACGCTGGCCACGTACGCTATGCATGAAGGAGGGCTTTCTGGTAGAAACGCGGCCTCTTGCGTGGGTCGGGACAACGTTACTAGACTAGCTTCAGTTTTAAAACTCGGCGCCGTTGCGCGGAACCGCCACCCGCCCGCGCCTTCGTGGCGCTGCAGTCGCGCCCGGCTTCACTTCCTCACTAGCCGGCTACGCGGGCGGGCCGTGCTAAGCACGCGGTGCAGCGTTGGTGTATTCTGTAGTTTGTTGTTGACGGTGAATTTCAGTAAGCATGCCATCTTTGGAACTGTAGCCTTTGCCGAGTTTCTTAAGAATATCAGCTGACGATGCCGACGTGCTGCGTACCTGGCTGTATAGGCCGCTATCGGAACGATGTCAACAGTTTGGCGCACCACTTTTCCTGTGCTCCCAGCAATGCGATGCTTCGCTCGGCGTGAAAAGGAGCGATTCCTCGTGCCGACCGGGAACAGTTGTTGTTGTTGTAGCCTGTGATGCGTGTGGCTCCTACCCACGATGGGGCATTGGCCAAGAAATGGGTGGATTATTCGAAATTATTATGGAACATAAATTTCCTAATAGCTATTGAAATAGCATTGAATAGCGCAGAATTACCTGTTAAATAAAATCAGGAAGGTCATATTGAAGGAGTAATAATTAAATAGTAAAAACAAAAAGAAAGGAAAAAGAAGAGCATCCGTTTAGATTCCGTAAGGAATGTTCCGACAGCGAAGCATGCATCCCTGTGACTGAATCCCAAAGTGGACGCTCCGAATGAAAGAAGACCGGGAACACTCTGCGAAATCAACGGCACGCGCTCGTGCCACTGCTCCCGCGTTCGTCGTCGTCTTGCACAGCTGGCTGCATGGCCGTTCATCTTTCCAGCGTATAATTTCGCTTCACTTCTGTCGTCGTAATGGGGAGGCCGCGTTTACGGGGGTATGAGCCACTCATGGTCTTACGTAACGGAAAGATTTAATTTTGAAGAAATTTAATTTCAAAGAATCACAAGCGGCAAATCGCAGGCGATGGCTGCTAACCACGCCGCCGAGCAAACTCGAGACATCGAACGCAAGCGACAACTGCGGACTGCGGGCATACCATCAGTGACGTCGTTCTCTCTCGCAGCCGATTGTGTGTGTAACCTCATAACTGGGAAATACTTTAATGAACCCTCGGGATTAACCCAGTGCTAAACACAGGGGCCGCACGTTTCAGCTTCGCTGATTAAGCATCTTGACGGAATGAAAAATCCGGCTTCTTTTTTTTGTGTGTGTGTGGCTTGTGTGTACAAAGACCGACCTCATCTTTCTTTTTGTAGCGCTTCTTTGGCGTGGTGACAAGCTTCGGTGGGGATGAAGATCATCCTAAAATCACGCACTTTGGCCAGATATTCAGGCTCCTGAGCCTAAACTGCGCGAAACGTTAAGACGACAGGAAGAAACACGACATTTAGAGACGCAGCTTCTGAGCTTCGCTGTATGCGTTTCTTCCTTTCGTGCAGTTTACCCTTCTTTCAGTATTAACGAACTGGTGCGATAAATCTTATTGCTGTAGGTGGATATCGCTTTCTCGTGGTCTCACTAATTCGGACAAGGGGAACGCCAGCGAGCGTGAAACACGCACCAACGGCGGCCCGTCCGCACGAGCTCAAGGCTGTGACGAGGCGTCTGCAGTGGAGCCCGATGGAACAGCGTTGCCCTCTGGCGGCTGTCACAGAAGTGGCGACAGCGGCTCTAAGCGCGCGGGCGGGGAGTTTTACAACTGAAGCTAGTCTAGTAACGTTGGGTCGGGATGCGGCGGAGGTGAGCGCCATGTGGAAGCCTTACAAGGAACCGGGCGTGCCGCTACGTGGCCTCCAAGATATTCGCGTGCCGGTGCACGGAAATGGCGGGCGCCGTGGCGGGTCTAGGGATGGTAGAAATGCTGGAAAAGGGGTTTGTTTCAGATTTCGCGCAATATAATCATGTCTTCTCGTGTATTCAGTTGTATAATACGACGATATCATGTCTGTAGGTTGTGTGCAGCTCGTACTTTCTGATTTTTCTACGTATTTAGGCTCGATAAATTCAGTTAGTTCAGGTAACTTCCCTGCACCACATGGAGTGTCTGGCTACGTGTGGTTCGATATTCGTTTAGCCGGTACAACGCCCGACGCCAGTGGATGCGGGACGCCGACGCCGGATTCTCTGCGATACGGGCCCCGTTCTTGGGAAGAACATCCTTCTACAAAATTTGTTTTACAGGGCATTTCCCTTATTTTAAACACGTGGCCAAAACTTGGAAGCAGTCAGATTTGGAAATACGTTTGTCCCAACTGGTCAGCAATTCCTTTCTTTTTTTTTATTCCTTCACGAATCCGCGCGTTCTCCCCTTCCACCATCCCTCTATCTTTCGCTATAGTTATCCGCTTCTCCCTCTCCTTCACCCTGCAGCCAACCAGTGCGGCTGCGGGAACCAGCGCACCGGCCTGTGCAGCCTGCGTTCGGGAAGCTGGCTCCTGTCCGGCGCCGTGCTCTTTTTCCTGCTCACCTTTTCGCTGTCCATCATGGCGTCCTCCGTCGGCGTGATAATGGGCATCGGCATCGAGCGCGTCCTCTGCCACCCGCTCGAGAAACCCACGGCGCCCGAGTGCCGGCACATGCTGGTATTTGTCCACAAGGCCCTGTTCCCGGTGCGTCACGTGACCTGTTTAAAGGGACGTCGGGAAGCTTTTCCGGCTTGTCCGTACGCAAAACGTATATTGCCTTCTGCGGAATAGTGGTTTGCCAGAGAGTTGGACAGAAGCATGTGCTAACAACGCGACTAGAGGACTCTAGACTTAATAGACTAGAGGACTGCGTGGGCCGTCTTCTTTTTTATGCGAAGCATATTTTTACGTAGGAAGACGCAGACGACAAGCTATGTACAAATATATTTACAAGGAAAATACGCTGCGCTTGGCCAAGAGGCAACAGCCCGAGCTAGCTTCTAAATCGTCGTCGTCGTCTTCACACTGCTGGCCTTTCGTGATCGCACATATTGTGCCGTAGCACTACCCCCGGCTGCAAAAGCGCCGTCCCGGAGCGACTAAAGATCGGACTCGGAAGCAGTGTAGTAGGCCTTGAGCCTACTGACGTGTACGACATCACTAGATGCCACAGGAGAGGACGAGCTTGAGCCCACAGGAGCAATTTCGTAAGTCACAGGCGTCACCTGGCGCAGCACGCGGTAGGGCCCTGTGTATCGCGAAAGAAGCTTCTCTGAAAGTCCGACGTGACGAGAGGGCGACCACAGGAGCACGAGCGCACCAGGTGAAAACTGTACGTCACGATGGCGGGCGTTGTACTGGCACTGCTGAGTGGTTTGTGAGGCCGTAAGTCGAGCACGGGGAAGCTGGCGTGCATGGTCGGCGAGGGCGATGGCGTCGCGCGCATACTCGCTTGTTGAGACCGCAGCAGGAGGAAGTGCCGTGTCTAGGGGCAAGGTAGGTTCGCGACCGTACAGTAGATAAAAGGGAGAAAATCCGGCGGTGTCGTGCCGGGAAGAATTGTACGCAAATGTTACGTGAGGAAGGGCAATGTCCCAGTCGTGGTGGTCCTTGGAAACGTACTTGGCCAGCATATCGGTAAGAGTACGGTTTAACCGCTCTGTCAGGCCATTGGTTTGAGGATGGTATGAAGTAGTCAGTTTGTGTTGAATGGAGCAGGAACGCACAATGTCAGCGATAACTTTCGAGAGGAAGTTTCGACCACGGTCAGTAAGCAGCTGTCGCGGGGCGCCATGAAGCAAGATAATGTCATGCAAGAGAAAGTCCGCGACGTCAGTGGCGCAGCTGGTAGGGAGAGCCCGAGTGATAGCGTATCGGGTGGCGTAATCAGTCGCGACGGCTACCCATTTGTTCCCAGAGGATGACGTGGGAAAGGGACCGAGCAGGTCTAATCCAACACGAAAGAACGGTTCCACAGGGACGGTGATCGGCTGGAGATGACCGGCAGGTAGCACCTGAGGTGTCTTCCGACGCTGGCAGGGATCACAGGCATCAACATAGCGTCGAACGGAGCGAGCGAGACCAGGCCAATAGAAGCGGCGGCGGACGCGGTCGTACGTGCGGGTTACCCCAAGATGTCCTGCAGTGGGTGCGTCATGCATCTCAAAGAGCACAGTCTGTCGTAGATGTTTTGGCCCGACAAGAAGAAGATCAGGGCCATCAGGGAAGAAGCTCCTTCGGTACAGAATGCCGCCCTGGAGGACATATCGGCGAACGGATGCGTCGGTAGGTGTAGAGCGCAGACGCTCGATGAGTACTCGCAGCGATAGGTCTCGGTACTGCTCATCGGCGATGTTAGCGAAGGCAGACACAGAGAAAATGCCGTCGGCGGTACTATTGTCGGCGTCGTCAGGCTCGTCAACCGGGCAGCGAGACAGGCAGTCAGCGTCCTTGTATAGTCGGCCAGATTTGTAGGTGACAGAGAACGAATACTCTTGGAGGCGTAAGGCCCAGCGACCAAGTCTTCCTGAAGGGTCTTTCAATGAGCATAACCAACAAAGCGCGTGATGGTCTGTGACAACGGAAAAGGATCGGCCATATAAGTATGGGCGGAATTTCGCAACCGCCCAAACTAGGGCCAGACACTCACGCTCAGTGATGGAATAGTTGCGCTCCGCGGGTGAGAGGAGCCTGCTGGCGTAAGCGATAACACGGTCGTGGCCACGCTGGCGTTGTGCCAGTACTGCTCCAATTCCGTGACCGCTGGCATCAGTACGGACTTCGGTAGGCGCAGAAGGATCGAAATGGGCCAGAACGGGAGGCGTTGTGAGAATGTCTATTAGATGAGAGAATGCAGAGGCCTCGTTATCGCCCCACTGGAAAGGAGCGTCTTTTTTCAAAAGGTCGGTTAGTGGTCGTGCTATGGCGGCGAAATTCCTCACGAAACGGCGGAAGTACGAACAAAGGCCGATGAAGCTGCGCACATCCTTGACACACTTCGGAACAGAGAAGTGCGTAACAGCATGGATCTTGCCTGGGTCCGGTTGCACTCCGTTCGCGTCAACGAGATGTCCAAGGACGGTAATCTGGCGACGGCCGAATTGGCACTTCGATGCGTTGAGTTGCAGACCGGCTCGCCGAAAAACGTCCAGGACTGCTGAGAGGCGCTCGAGGTGCGTAGCGAACGTTGGGGAGAATAAGATAACGTCGTCCAAGTAGCACAAGCACGTGGACCATTTGAAACCGTGAAGAAGGGAGTCCATCATGCGTTCGCAAGTGGCAGGAGCGTTACATAGGCCGAACGGCATCACCTTGAATTGATAAAGACCGTCGGGTGTTACAAAGGCAGTCTTCTCGCGGTCGAGGTCGTCCACGGCAATCTGCCAATAGCCGGAGCGAAGGTCAATAGAGGAGAAATAGCGAGCACCGTGGAGGCAGTCAAGGGCGTCATCAATCCGAGGTAGGGGATACACGTCCTTTTTGGTAACCCTGTTAAGGTGCCGATAATCCACGCAAAAGCGCCATGAGCCATCCTTCTTTTTTACCAGCACAACCGGTGACGCCCAAGGACTACATGACGGTTCAATAATGTTCATGGCAAGCATTTTGCGAACTTCTGCGTGAATAACTTGACGCTCAGCTGGTGACACTCGATACGGGCGGCGATGAATAGGAGGGGCATCGCCGGTATTAATGCGATGTTTGACAGCTGTAGTTTGGGCTAAAGGACGATCGTTAAAGTCAAAAATATCGTGGTAGGAAAACAGAACGCGGTAGAGTTCACGAGCGTGCTCGGAGGGCAAGTCGGGGGCAATCATTTTCCGGAAGTCAGCGATGGTACAATTTGTCGACTGCGATGGGAGAGGAGTATCGGATGAAGTGTCGTCTACTGCAATGGATGCTACTGAGTGATCCTCGAATGAACAAAGCTGGGCCAAAGACATCCCACGTGGCAGCACTTGTGTCGCCAAGCCAAAGTTGACCACTGGCAGGCAGACGCAATTCGCCGTAATAGATAAAACTGTATGGGGTACTGTGATCCCGTGTGTAAGGAGGACGTCTGGCATAGGAGCCGCGATGTAGTGACCGTCGGGGACTGGTGGGGATGACACTAGGTCAACGTAGGTCAGTGCCGAAGGTGGCAAGCGAATGAAGTCGGCGGAACTGAGGCGACTGCGGTGTGGTTCAGCAGGATCCAGAACAGGCACGTCAAGGCGGAGAGTACTGGCGGAACAATCGATGAGAGCAGAATGTGCGGAGAGGAAGTCTAAGCCGAGGATGATGTCGTGGGGACAGTGGGCGATGACTGTGAATAGCACGATAGTTGAGCGATCGGCGAAGGAGACGCGGGTGGTACACATACCAATGACGGGGGCTGTTCCGCCATCGGCGACACGGACAACAGGCGTCGTGGCGGGCGTGATAATTTTCCTGAGCCGGTTACGAAGGTCAGCGCTCATTACCGACAAATGCACCCCAGTGTTTATGAGAGCAGATACAGGAAAACCGTCGACTTGCACGTCAAGAAGGCTCAGATGAGTGGGCAACGTCAGGAGAGGATTTGGCGGCGTAGGGAGCAATGCAGCGCCATCTCGAGGTGCTGCATCGTCTAGATTTCCGGCTGGGAGCGGTGTCCGAAGTGAGTCGGCGAATAAGAGCGACGGGGCTGGGGGGAGCGAGATTGTCGTCATTGGGGCGAAGGCGAACGCGAAGAGGGGCGGTTCGGCGCAGGAGAATCGGTGGCGGCATTATCCGAGCGGGCAGCATAGGGACGAGAAAGGCCACCTGGGGGGCGAGAGTAGGCAGTATATGTAGACTGGTTCGGGGAACTCCAGCGACTACGACAGTGCCGAGAAATGTGCCCGATGCGGTGGCAGTGGAAACAAATAGGGTTGTCGTCAGCAGTGCGCCATTCAGATGGGTTGCGGAAACGTGGTGGGTAAGAAGATGCGGGACGGGGCGAAATCGAAGAAGCCGGGCGGGTATCAGGGCGATGGGCCGAGCAGATGGTGTGAAGACCCATGTTTTCAAACTCCTGGCGGACAACTGCCTGGATCAGTGAGACCGTGACTGCAGATGTGGGGGTGGGACTGGAGTCGAAGGCAGCCGGATAGGCGGCCTCGATCTCACGCCGGACGATCCTGGTAACATCGGCAGTGTTGTTGGGACGAGGAGCGTCGGCACAGGAAGATGTCGCTGGGGTGTTGGGCAGACGGGCAAACTGCTGGTCAATACGTCGGCTTTTGGCGAGTTCCAGGCGGCGGCACGTGACGTAGGGCTCCGTTGACGTCTGCACACGACCGGAAAGCGCCTTCTGCGCGGCAAGTTGGTGACCGTAGGGGTTGCCGAACAAGTCTCGAAGCTTTTGCTTAAGCGAATCCCAACTGGTCAGCTCATCTTCGTGCGTCCGATACCAAACTCGAGGTGTGCCACCGAGGTAAAAGACGACGTTGGCGAGCATGATAGTTGGGTCCCACCGGTTATTGCGGCTGACGTGTTCGTAAAGGCTGATCCAGTCCTCGACGTCTTCCCCATCTTTTGCCGAGAATACGGCAGGATCACGGGGAGCGGAGAGGGTGATGTAGGTCGTCGAAGTGGCAGCAGGTGTCGGATCCGGTGGAGTCGGGTTGGCGTCGCCGGGAGCCATGAAGGTAGGCTCGACGTACCGTCCACTGCGAAGCTCCGTGACGAGGTACAGGGAACGTCCACCTCCACCAAATATGTTACGTAGGAAGACGCAGACGACAAGCTATGTACAAATATATTTACAAGGAAAATACGCTGCGCTTGGCCAAGAGGCAACAGCCCGAGCTAGCTTCTAAATCGTCGTCGTCGTCTTCACACTGCTGGCCTTTCGTGATCGCACATATTGTGCCGTAGCAATATTACTAGAGCTCAACCCAGCTCCTCAGGCGCGGCGGTGTTGCCTTCAATACCACGTGACACCGTGACGTCACGACAGAGAAGAAACGCGGCTCCAACTCACGCCGTCGCTCGCGGCGTCGCCTTCAAGGCTGACCACGTGACACCGTGACGTCACGACAGAGGAGAAACGGGGCTCCAACTCGCGCCGTCGCTCGCGGCGTCGCGGCGGTATATAAGCAGCTGCGCTTGCCTCTGCTAGACACTCACCAGGTGAGATGCCTCCTGGAGACAGAGCTGCTCGTTGGAATGAGAAGCGAAGGTTGCGGCGCGCTACAGAGACTGTTTCTAGGTGGCTTTGCTACGGCGCAGCGACTACGCGTCCTGCATCGGACGCGGTGAGCGTCGAGCAACGCAGCTTTCGGCGCGACAACGAAATGTGCGCCTGAGCAAGCGCCGCACGCCTGAGCCGACGCCGACGACACTGGCTTTTCTTCGACACGAGCTCCTTAACGCTGTCGCGTTAAAATAAAGGCTAGTATGCTTCGCATCCTGGGCTTAACCTTAGCTAAGCCAAAGCCAGCTTTTTTTTTTTCATTGCCCGGCCACAGCCAGATACTGCCATGCGCGGGCACCGACCGAGCTCGGCGCGGTGTTTTCAAACAAGGTCCGTACCCGGTCCAACCCGGCCCGGTTTTTGAGCCTATAAGCTTTGTGGGGATTAAGGATCAATTGGCCACGCCATTGCGCGGGCGTGACCAGTGACCTATAACATGTAACATATGCATGTAACCTATGCATGTAACCTAACATGCAGTGACCTATGCATGTAACCAATGACCTAAAAGGTCACTGGTTACATGCAGTTGGTTAACGCAAAAAAAAAACGCAAGCAAATTATGCTAGTAAAAATATGTAATCGATCAAATAATAAACTGCCAAAAGATGCTGTTGATTACAAGTAACTAATTACAAGTAATTAATTACATGTAATTAATCTGACCCAGTGTCTTACACTATAGTGTCTTTCATGGTCTCTGGATAGTTTTCGCCAGTTATCTGTGAGTCTGTACAAGGGCAAAGTTTTGCGAGTGGCTCGTTTTGCTTGGGGACGTAAAACCGAATCATTCATTCAACAGCTAATTCAATGAGACGCTGCTCCATCTATCCAATCGACCAATCAGTCAACCATCGTATCGTTAGAACTATTCATCACTCAATCAATCAAAATCAATCAATCAAATTATTCAATTAGCTGCTCCTTATTTGATTCAGTTGAACACTCAACCATTGCAACAATGAATTTACCTATCAATCCAATGATCGATCATCCAAAAAAATCAAGCAGTCGATCATTGAATCAATCACAATCAGTCAGCCAACCCATGAATCAAAGATGCATCAGTAAATTCTCCTTATTTGATTCAGTTGAACACTCAACCATTGCAACAATGAATTAACCTATAAATCCTATGATCGATCATCCAAAAAAATCAAGCAGTCGATCATTCAATCAGTCACAATCGGTCAGCCAACCCATGAATCAAAGATGCATCAGTAAATCAAACTGCCTTCTTGGCGGGAGTGCCAGCTGGCTCCCAATTCAAAACTGTCTCCCCGCGACGACGCAGGCTCAGAAAAAGAAGAAATCCAACCCGCAGAAGAACCCTCTTCGCGACGAGGGTCGACAGCTAGTGGAGGAGGACGAGGGCCCACTCGCCGAACGTCGTTCGACCTTCGACGTTGGAGTCGCCGCCTCGGGCGCTGCTCAGCGCTACGCTCGCCAGATCTTGGAAGCCCTCGCAGATGGTACGCAAATGATACCAGAGGTGTCTTGCTCGTGCTCTCTCGAAGAGCAAAACACCGTACATTTTTTTTTTGCATAGGGTGTGTACTCATCGGCGAGTCGCTACATGGTAGCTCTTGCTGGAACCATTGAACGTGACACAAACGCGAGTAGTGCACTGAACGAAACCACTGAAACGCGAACAGTCGATCGAGTTGTTTCGGCTCAGCCGATGGCGGAAAGCTAAATGACGCGAGGAGGTACGACCGGCGTCACCAGCGACGTTCGCGACAGGTCCCATGAGTTGCTCGTACACTCTTTGTGAAAAACGTATACACGTTCGGCTCGGCTCATTCACAATACATGTCGTTTGGCTGTGTTCTGCGGTTCCTGTGACACTCCCGAAACTCCACAGGAGAAGAGGGAGTGCTTTCCTCGCTTTTGAGGTCGTTGGATCATTTGGGATGCGCCACAGGAACACGTTTTAACAGTCTATTGTCAGTGTGACGCTCGCAGGCAAAGTAACTCGTTTACTTTTGAGATGGAGGGTGAGAATGAGAGACAAAACTTCATTGAGCCGAAATAGCCGAGGTCCTGACCAGCGTGGTCTTATCGGAGGAGAAAAAGGAGAGAAAGGCAGGGAAGTGAATCAGACGCGCGTTTTGTTTGCTTCCCTACGCGGGACAAGGGGTTTAAGGGATGAAGCGAAGGAAAGGAGAGGGAGGAAAGAAGGTATTATCAATGCGAGCACATGCGGTTGTCCATCACTTCACGCCTACAATCGCTCACTGAGGCCAGTCGATTTACATGAACCGTAGCAATGGCCGCGTCACTTTATAAGCCTGCGACGCGTTTGGGCCACGATCCAAGACTCTTTTGTCTCGGAAAACGGTGTGTTATCTAATCGGTTTAACACCCTCCGAATAACGTCGCGTTCAATGTCATAACGATCACAAAAACGCAGCAGAAGTTGTGTTTCTTTACAGTCGTCTCGTTGCGGTTGCATGAGGTCATATGGGATATAGCAATAAGTGGTAGGGACGAAGTCCGCGGGCCCAGGCTGAAGAGACGTACGGGGGTGACGAAAACCTTGATGGCCTCGGGAGAGTGGGTCCGTCAACCATTCCTCTAGGGTGGCAGGTCGAGAGTTGGTGAGTAGTTGAGCGTGGCTAGTCTGCGTTGCCGCATAAGTTCCCAGGACGCACAGTGTCGCAGGACATGGTGATCGTCCGGGAAGCCACGGCAGTGAACGTGTACGGGAGTGTCAGCTTCGTTAATGATGTAGTGTTGGATGTGCGGGGAAGGTGGTGAGCGTGTGTGTGTCCACCCGATGAGGACCGCTTCGTGGCGGAACACCGAATGGGGTGGGTACGGGAATACAGTGCGACTTTCGGTAAGTTCACCCGACCGTTCTCTGCGATTGAACTTGGCGAGAGCCAAAAGTTCTGTGCTAGTGAGAGGATCTGGGGCGACTGACCCAAGAGGAATTAGGCTGGTGCCGAAGATCCCTGTTGTGCCGAAGATTCCTGTCTCAGCTCAGTCTCTTCATGATCTATGATGATCCGCTCACATTTCCACCCTCACACAGCTTTACAATAGTGGCGAGGTGCACATGCATGGCACAACTTGAACTGAGCTGTACCGCACATTACCACCTATTACGTGTCTTACCTCAGTCTCCCCTCACGCTCACAAGCCTCTCGCATTTATCCTCGCCTCTTTATGAGGGCGGCGTGATAGACATGCTGACGCAAGAGGAACTGAGCTGGTGCCGAAGATCGCTGTTGAGTGCGGATTTCACAATTTATCTCACGCTCTATCGCAATAAGCCACTCAATATAATCGCTCCTCCCATTCCTTCACAAGAGAGGTGTGACATCTGCTTGAGCGAGAGGAACTGAGCTGAAACCGCAGATCCCCGTGGAGCACGCACTTCGCCTCAGTGTCCTTCGCGCTAACAAGGCCCACATTACATTTACCCCCCCCCCCCCCCCCGCCCTCCTTGCACGCCTCATCACATTTCTCTTCACACTCCTTCAGGACAAACCATTGTAGCGTTCTTTTATCCATACCATGCTAGCAGTGGGATTGTGACCCCACAGAACCTCCGGCGGCAATTTTCTGGCACTCAAGTGCCCTAGGATTAAGAAATCGCTTCGTGGACTAGTGTACTACTGGTACACGTCTCCATAATGTCTTCAAATTAAAGAACACACCCCACACGCTGAGCTTATGTATGTAGCTTCCTTATGCGTTTCGCCTTAAAATCCGGATAAATGCCGTTTCATCTTCACAGCAAAATGCCAGCTGTAGTGTATTGTTAGTTTGTATATGGAAGCTATTGCAGCTCTTACGCTCCTATATAAATGTGCGCTAAATTTAGTGGGCCACTCTAAAGGTTGATACTGGAGGTCTTCTCGGGCCTGTGCATTAAAGAGCCGTGAAATAGAGCTGCTACGGACACTAGTACATCAGCAGCAATGACATCACCATTTTGAGTAAGCCCTATACAACAGGCTGTCAAAGCGAAAGCCGTGTTTTAATGCGTCGGACGTCTCGTCTAACGCTTCGGGCACGGCCATTGTCTATATCCGTTGGAGCCGAGTTTCCGTAAATGCAGTCACGTGAGGCTCTGCCAGCCCGATCTCGATCTTCGCTCGTTTCCGGTTCATTAAAACCGAGCCTATACAGCCCGATTGTTCACGCATGCGTCGATGCGTTCGACATTTCGATGGTCGCGATTTACCGCGACAACCGGAAGCTCCGACTTCTGTCATTTTCTCAGTCGCAAGTTGTATTTGTTTACGACGCGCAGACGCCATTGCCCTCGGAGTCTGCGTAGCGTATAGGCAACGATGCCCGAATTTGCAAAACGCCGATTTCGGTGGTCAATCTCGACATGGTCGAGGAATCAGTGGTTAATGGCCGTCGAAAGTGTATTGAATTTAGACTTACATAATCGGCGGAAGTTTTAAAATGTTCTCTTTCTTTAAACTAATCGCTTAAGATCAGACGTTTCTACGGTTCTCTTGCAGTATGTGTGTTCGTGAAGCCCTGCTTCTTGAAACGAACGTTGAAAACAGTGCCGGTATTAAGATAAGCGTCTTTAGTATTGTGACACACTGCAATCCCATTTCTTTTACGTGATTTTGGGAACAGGTCTTTTGAAACTGTTTCCATCTCCAAAAAATCCTTATTTGGGGATGTGGCTTGCTAACTTAGTTGCTCCAGCTCGTATATTTTGATATCAACTCTCAGTTGAACACGCAAATAATAAGGATTTGTTTATGAGCAAATTATTAACTGTCATTTCACGATCAAAAAGTGGACCGCGAGAAGACCAGGATTTTGTTATCTACGACAGGCTAATATAAACATTGTACCCATATTAACAAACAAACAAACAAACACCATATAAATGGTGTACAAAGTAATATATGTAAGTACAGTGCGTTACTGTTACTTTGTATTCTGTTGACAAATTCTCTCTATTCGTAAGAACGAAGCTTTTCTTCAATATAAGTGTTGATGACCGACTGGC
Organism: Dermacentor albipictus; assembly: GCF_038994185.2. Classification (NCBI taxonomy): domain Eukaryota; kingdom Metazoa; phylum Arthropoda; class Arachnida; order Ixodida; family Ixodidae; genus Dermacentor; species Dermacentor albipictus. The sequence goes on along the minus strand of NC_091828.1, from coordinate 87,189,470 downwards.
TGCATTCACCTTGTCATATAGCTTACGTAATGCGTAGAATAGATAACCAATATTTTAAAGTAGCAGACGAGTCACGAGGAAAGCGGTACACATTCGAGGACTGCACAAGATTAGATAGCGCGATCAGATGAGCAAATTTGGAGTCACGTGAAGTCAGCTGGCGCAACTCAGTGAAACTAGAGATTGATAGACAAAAGCCTTCCTCCTTCAGCGAACATCATTTAGGCGGCTGCAGCTGCTGGTGACGATTATATAGCTTACGGTTGAACAGTAAAGGGTTCACTGTTTGCGGTAAAAGGTAAACTTGAGCCGGATTCCTAGGCGTTGTTTTTTTTTTCACCAAGGGCCACTCGGAGACTTGGACGTGTCTAACGGAGTTCCCCTGGCGTCGACGTTACCCGAGTACCCACCCTCAAAGAGCGAGGTGGAGTCACACAACGTCCACGAAGGCGGGACGGCGAGGCGTTACGTGCTGCGTAGGCTGCTGGCCGTTAACGAAGAGAGGGGCGATGATGCGGCGGACAACTCCGTCTGGTCCCACGCCTTCAGCCCGCCTCTGCCCCAGAGCCTGGCCCAGCTTGCCAACAGACCGAGAAGGTGGAAGCGGGCGGTCGCCCATCGGGACGACCTCCGCAGAGGCGATAGCGACGAACCAGGCCAAGAAAGAGGCACGTACGTCTTGCCCCTTTCGGGCGACGAAGGCGACCTCACTGACGTGGAGAGGGCGCACCAGGTTGAAAGGCAGCATGGGCACGGCGGCAGCGGAGGCGTCGGCGAAAGCGTGACCGAGTTCCTGCCACTCGTCGGAGACGTTGCCGGAGGCCGTCCGCGCGGGCCGCGGCTTCGCCGGGACCGAAGAGTCCGCGGCGACGTCTTCTTCAGCGAGGACGTCCCTGCGGCGCGCCGCGAAGCAGAGCACCGGGACGCTTACGACAGGGACGACGTCGTCCTCGACGGCAGGGTCGTCGGGGAGAACCAGACCGAGTTCTTCCCGCTGCCCGTGGACGTCAAGAGCTACAGAGGACGTCCCCAGGGCCATCCTCACCGCAACGACGTCCTCTTCGACGGAAAGGAGAGCGCGCCACCCTTGCCGCTGTGGGAAGACGGCGGCGTGCGGACGTGGGCCACCGAGTCGTCGATCGCCGTGCACCAGCGCGGGCGAGGGGACCGCAAAGGCGAGAGCGAAGGCGCCGTGCTGTCCTGGCGTAGAGGTGTTCCCGTCGCTAGATCGCAAGGCGGAGTGGTCGTTTCTTCGGGGTTTCCGGGAAATCGGAGAAATCGCAGTCCCATCGTCGTTGAGCTCTCGAAGGAAAGCGAGGTCATGCACCACGAGAGGCGTCGTTTGAACGTTGGACCACATTGGGCGCCCCCTAGTACTTCAGAGCAGGCTGGCGAACGTTTCAGCAGCGGCGGTGACGGGTACGTCAGTCGACGTTTCTTGAGGGTCGGGCGGAACCATTCGTCCGTGTCGCTTGTCGCGCGGCGCATCCACCGCAAGCTGCTTCATGGCAGGCGCGACTACAGGCAAGATCCGGTGAGTGGGCGCGAAATCGCCCTTGAAACGTGGTACTCATGTACTCAGGTTTGTGAAACATTATGAATTGGGGATCGTTCTGAGATTTTTGCGAATGTTGGGCAGAGTTTCACGAGAATAAGTTGGGCTCGCGAAAAAAGTTTTGTTCGTCGGTCTCAGCACCGTTGGAAGCCTTCCGATGGGGAAATATTGTTAGAGGAGTAATTGTTTCGAGAAAGTTTTTTTTTTGCAGGCAAGTTCTTGAAGCACAGGAAATTGGCAGCAGGAATATCGTTGGGAAAGTCAATTATATATACAATAAAAAAAACGTGTTTATTTTTACTTGCCTCTTTCGAGTTCTAAGTATTATCCATTTCCTATTGCCAATTTTCGCCGAGCTCTTCCTCAATTCCTTTCTCTACGGTTACACTGCGATGCGTAGCGACGCTGCCACTAGTAGCCGACGTGGCGCAAATGCACCACGCGTGGCCAAAACTGTGAGTCATGAACCTAATTAAGGCGCGGATACCCACGCCTTAAGTAGATTCGCGACCCACAGTTCTGGCACTCTCTGGTTCTCCATAGTAATTATTCAGCGTGACAACATACTGTTGTATACATATATATATAGGTTCAGGTTCCTCCGGCCACTGGCGAAGCCGGACAGAAGGACACGGACAAGTCCGCGGCGGACATGATCGTCGCCGTCCTGAAGCTGTTCACGGTGGACGCGATCGTGGGCATCCTGAACCGGTTCGAAGGCTGCCGCGACACCGGGCACTCGCTGTTCAAGCTGCTCGGGCCGGACCTGGCCGTCGACGTGATGACCGCGTTCGTGGGCAACAGCAGTCCCTGGCTGAGCGTTCTCGAGGAGCAGGGGGCGCCGCCCAAGTTCGACGCCGTCGACGGCATGACGGCCGACCTGTCGTCGCTCCAGCTGCCCGCCGAGGTCGAGGTCAGCCTCAGGGGAGTCGCCGAACAACCGCTGACGCCGGATTTCTTCGGAGACGTCGAGCGAGACGTGCGTGGTGCAGTTTGTTTCATTAGTTTGGGCGCTGTACACCACAGTGCCATTGACATTATGGTGGGTTTTTATCTGATGTTGAATACCAATGGCGGAGTCGGAGCAAGTTTTCTGCACGTTTCGGAGCAAGTTTGTTCCAATGAGAGAGAGAGAGAGCGTAAACTTTTATTTCAAATCAACAAGATTTGAGTCCGGCGTCTATTTAGTGGGTCTGGGCACCCGCCGCGGACGCGGTTCCGAGACCTTGTCTCGAAGCGGCCTCCTCGGCTCGCTGGACGGCCCAGAGTTGTGCTGTCAGGTCAGAGCTGAGTAGTGCGGTCATCCACCGTGACCGGAGGCTGGCGGTGGAAGAGACGGAGGGGTCGGCACTGCCCGACTTGTTTGTTAGGTCCCGACAGTTCCAATGAGAGAGTCGGAGGGAATTCAGAGCGGGAGTCACTCCGTGGAGCAGGGAAAGATGCTGCGCCAAAATCGGAGGAGTGAACCGGAACTCTGCGCGACGTATTTCCTTTACCACGTTAATCTGCTGGGAGGCGCCACCGGTCATGACTCGCGAGGAAGCGGAAGCTGCTGCCCGCTTGGCGAGATATCCATTCCGCACTTTTAAAGAACTAACAGGTGAACGGCGCTGAAGAGACAAGTGACCGGTGCGGCGGTGCTGGGAGCAAACAGCGGAAGGTAATGACAACACGCAAGGTATTCTGGGTAACTCGGTGATAGAACTTCCGCTTCCGCCTTGCTCCGGCGGCGCAGGTTGTGTTCCACTCGCGGATCTGGAGGCGTTGCTCTGCGCCAGAGTCGAGTGCTCGCTCGCGGAGTCCGTCGGCTGCTCCGACTCCGCCATTGGAATTCAACATGAGTTAGCAGAAACGGGGTAGGGTGGGGGTTGTCGGCAAAAAAATACATAGCTGTCGATGTTCCTGGCTTAAAGGTAAAGAGAAGAAAGCGGAGGCTTACACAGAGAGGCGAGTTGTGCGGCGGGCCGATGAAGCCGGAAAGCCAACTTCGAAGCGCGCAGTGCTGCTTTGAGAGGACTGATGAAAGCCTCGCACTGAACAACCTGTCGTCGAGGCTTGCCCGCGAAAGATGCGCGTCGAGTGTGAATTCGGGGGTTGATAGGGTGTGAACCTATGAAGAGGTAGCCTCAACGGCGTGACTGATGAGCTATACTTCGTATAGTGCGTGGCGTAAGATAGACGCGTTACCGGGGTTGTCTAAGGGCGTGTGTGCGCGCGCGCTTGATGTGTCCTCGAAAAGTCAGTGGTTTGGCGCTGTGCCTGGGGCTGTAGTAGTAGCGCAGTAAATTGGTTGTTTGTTTTTTAAAATAAAAAGAAGAAAAGGGAAGTAAAATGGCTGTGGCTTAGCTAAGGTTAAGCCCAAGATGCGAAGCATACTAGCCTTTATTTTAGTTGTTGAACCACTGTTTAGCCTGGTGAACTGCTGTTGCTTGGCTATATTTGGGTTCGGCTAGACGAAGAAACAGCTCATGCGTTACTCTGCTGATTCCTTTATTTTCAAACCAATAAATACGCTCTACCGCTACCAATACCGCTATACCGCTGGTATAGCGGTATTGGTAACCTGGTATAGCGGGAGGAGCGGGAGTTAGGCCGCAGTACCATCTGTGCGACCGCAGGCGAGCGCACGAGCTGAGACCCGGCTATGTAGCTACGCGGCCGCAAGCGAGCGCACGAGTTGAGCCTCCGCTTTTGCAGCTGCTATGACGTCATATGGTAGCTACGCGGCCGCGCGCGGCGCAGCAAGGATGAGCGTGGTTGTGCGGCTAGTATGCTTTGCATAATAAAAATGTTATTGGTGCTAACACTGTAAATGTATAGCTACACACTAGAACAGTGGTCAGCGGTGGTGATGGGCTTGAAGGGGAGAGGGGGGGGATCAGGAAAGAGGAAGTCAGGACAGACTAGGATGAAAGAAAGTACTTTCTTATTGTGCACTCCGGTAAAAAAAAATGTTACTTAATCAATAGGACGAACTAGGCCGACACAATAATAACCACACTGTACCTGTGCTGTCACTTGGGCGCATTGCTTGTGAAACAGGCCCCGCGCACCGGGCTTTGCATTGCCGTGAGTCATTTGCTTTTCCTGCCTGTATAAATCTGCGCTGCCGTTTTCTTTGCTTCTTTCTTGCTCAGGCTACGAAGGCGAACATGGCTCTGGACGCTGTCATTGCGTCCAGGGACGCGCTGGTGGACTGGCAGAAGACGTCACAGACACAAGCACCTCATGTGGGTATACCGGGTCAATGACGGGCCAGTTCTGTATATCGCACAAGTAGTCAACTATTTTTTTCTGTTCAGCGTCGGAGTGATTGGAGTTTTAAAAAGAATGGCTGTGGCTTAGCTAAGGTTAAGCCCAGGATGCGAAGCATACTAGCCTTTATTTTAGTTGTTATGCGTTGCATATTACAATCACTCAGTTGAGCCCTTGGGCGCGGCCGGGCAGCCACCATTTAACCACGTGACGTGACGTCACGACAGACGGAGGAAAAGCTGGGCCCCAACTCGCGCGGTCGCGCGCGGCCGCAGCCACCACCTGACTCCCGCTCCTCCCGCTAGGGGCGCTGCGCCGGCGCGTGACGTCATGGTCACGCGCCGGCGAGCGCGTGACCGTGACAGATGGTCACCTTCCGGCGAGCGCACGAGCTGAGACCCGGCTATGTAGCTACGCGGCCGCAAGCGAGCGCACGAGTTGAGCCTCCGCTTTTGCAGCTGTTATGACGTCATATGGTAGCTACGCGGCCGCGCGCGGCGCAGCAAGGAAGAGCGTGGTTGTGCGGCTAGTATGCTTCGCATAATATCTGAAGATCCCACACACGGTGGGCATCGCTGTAAGCGAAGTTTTGTCTGCTGTTTTGCGTTCATTGATGTTAATTGTCGGTGACGTTGAGGGTATACGACAGTCGTGACCTGATGTGAAATGTTACCTTGCCTGCATCACTCACTCGTGTTTGTTGTTCTTGCTCCGCTCGACGCTGTTGCGAGCCTCCGTCTACTGGGCGCTAAGTGCGCGCTTCTGCGCCATTCTGGGTCGTAGCGTTGTAACTCGCCCCACCTCGTCACGGAGACAAGCGCTGCAGCTCCTGCGCTGCATTTGTGGGAGATCAGGCCTAGTTACGTCGTCTAGAGTACATTGTGCTTCTCGGTTCGTCTTGGATAGAACAACTTTATTGAAGAATAAAACGCTCAATGGTTGGAGCCCCTAGACGAGGCCCCCACTGGCTTCCGCACGCCGTCTTGCTTGTCGGATGATGGCCCTTTGGACCTCTTCCTGTGAGCTGGACAGCGCCGCCTCCCATTGTGTATGATCCGTAATTTCTGTGTTTGTCTTTTGTGTATATGCCGTGCATGCCCATGAGATGTGGTCTAAGGTTGGCGTAGCTCCGCACCATGGGCATGTGTCCGCATATCTTTCAGGCTTAACAAAAAATAAACTGGGAACCACACGTAAGCAGTTTTTGACTCGCATTCGCAGACATGTATACGTTCAGCGAGAACAAAGATAATTGAGCTCTTTTGAGGATAATGAAATGGAAGGTTTACTGACGCATGTGTCGCTGAATGTTGATATGTAGCTAGCTTGTATAATAAAGCGTGTCATCTTACCTGCTTCTACTCATGATGACTATTTCTTTAAATCTAGGTTTCCATTTGTATCTCTGGCAATGGATGGCAAGAAAACCGTCAGCGGCCAAGTTTACTTTGTTATTGTGATCTCGTAGTCGGTCATTTATGCGTCTACCTGTTTGATCAATGTAGGGTGTCGACGCTGCCCAAGAAAGGTCCACCACTGGGAGTGGATGTGTTTACTTCGCATTTACAGCCATAATTTGGATAAAAAAAGAGGGGCAAGACTTTATGATTAGCCATCGTATTAGTGGTCTACTTGAAAGCCACGTATAATAATCAGTTTCGTCCGGTTTAGATGTACCAGTGAATGCGATTTACAGAATTGTGTAATCGTTTTTCACTGCTGAGTTACAGAATTGTATACTTCATAGTTTCGTTTTCCGAAAATGTGCGATATTAACAAAATATTTTTTTTTAAATTGACGGCTTACACAGAAACCCAGCTTTAAACAGTCACTAGAGTTTAACGCTTCCTTTTAAATGTAACAGGCCTAATCAAATTTGGTGTAGTCCTTGCCGAGAAAAACGATTTCTCATTTCCCATGTACTTATGGCGTTTTTCACTGGTCGATTCGGAGCAGGATTTTTTGCTCCGCGGCAACGAATCCGAATTTCACTGGTCGATCTGGAGTGGATTCGCGCGTTCCACTGGTCGTTTCGGATCAACTCGCTTCGCGCCGGATCGCTCTCACTTGCTCCGCCGCCGAGACGCGGATTCGGGCGGAAATAGAACGCGTCACATGGCGTCACTTCCGTCTTCAAGCAAAATCGGTACCCGGTTGGTACGCACAACATTGTGTTGGGCATACTCTGCGGAACCGGTTTGTGTCACGTGCACGCAGACTTCCTGTGTGATCTCCCGCGGAGCGTTCGTGCGCTCCACTGGCAGACTCGGCTTGGTGAAAGCCGAGCGCTCGCTCGAGGATTCAGGCGGCTGCTCCAGATCGACCAGTGAAAAACGCCATTAGATAGGAGTCCTCGAGCTAAAGCATCCTGTTAAGTGCAGCACCCTCTGTGCACGCTGTAGATGAGTGTACCTTGGGCAGTCCACTTGGGGCAGCACTGCTTGGGGTAGTACAAGTGAGTCTCTTCGTGGCAGACATAGTTGAAACACTTGCCCCTTTGCCTCCTCCACTGCTCGTTTAGGCTCAGCAGTACGTGACCAGTGCGATTGCCGCCCTGGACAGCATCACCATCGCCAAAAGGAAGAGCCTGAGCGATAGCGTGGTAAGCGTACTGTGTCGCCATCGAAAAAAAGCTGTAGTGTTGGGAAAGGCGGTGGCCGTTCTAGGCAACAACGAGAAGTAGGGGTAAAAATAAATAAATATTGTCAACCACTACACCAGTTGAGTGCTATACGTATTGCGAAGCATGCTCGTTTGCTACTACAGAAAAGGCATTCATGAACCGGGGAACGAAACGAACTCTGAAACGAAACGCACACCGTAGACCGTGGAGATGAAATGTTCACGTGACATTGCGTTGTTAGAGTTGTCAATTGTGTACAGTTTCGCTATGTTGCGTTGTTAGAGTGCGCGCACTTACAACACGTATGCATACATCAGTTTACATAATTACTCAATATTTGTCGGTTCATTGACTGCGGTTTCAACGGTGATTTGAGCGGTGATGTCGCTGGTGGTTTTATTGGTGAATTTACCGGTGTGGGAAGAGCAAATCTGACGTTGGTCACTGCTGGCATCCGTGTGTACTTTTGGAAGAAGCCAGACGCGCTATGCCTAGAATCCCAGAGCGGATGTGTCAGTCGATGAGCGATCGGAGATGTTGAATTCATCGACGCCCTACCGGGTTCGGATGTCACATTAGAGAGCTATAGTGTGGCCGGTATTCCGCTAAACGCAGGCGGACTCCGCGTTTTGCCGGATGGGCGGAGGCGCAAATGCGAGTTGCCTGCACAGTGCAGCCACCTGGTGTCGCAGAGCTCAACCAGTCAAACGCAGCTAATATTGCACCAAATCAAGTGTACTTTACTTTGCTGCTGTCGCAAATGTTTTGGAGGCAGCACGATGCTGCTGCTACTGAATATTTACGGCATCAGGGAGGTAGAATGCACTTGTTAACTGCATTATTAGTTCCGTACTTGTCTGGTCATGTTCTGCGCCACCAGGTGGCTGCACCATGCAAGCCACTTATGTTTGCGGCCTCGCTCGCCCGCTATTACGCCCGATTTGCCTGCGTTTAGCGCAAAACGCGACACGCTAAAACTATCTGTTGAGTACTATATCTGGGTGTTGAATAATTGCTGCGCCCTCTAATTGCAACCCAAAGTGACTGTTTAAGACGCTGTTAGACCGAATGGCTTCGGTATCGGCGCAAGTAATATGGTGTATTGGAATCCCAGCGCTGATGCCCGTTGTTGCAATTGGACCGCTGGCACGAGTTGTTGCAACTGGGTCGCAAACCCCAAGGGTAGCGTTGGCCTGGCGGCCTGGGGCACAACTGGAAGCATCCGAAGGTCCCGGCAAAGCATGAGTCGACTGCTAACAGAACAACTTGTTTATTCTAGCATCGCAAAAGAGCGACCGGTCAGGTCGACCGAAGTGGAGAGACGGGAGAGTACGTTACTCAACAGAAGAAATCGGAGCCTCTCTCTTGGCGTCCGGGGGCAGCTGCTTTTATACTCTCGGAGTCGAGGGCAAGAAGGAAGGTCACGGGATGAGGCCACGTGACGGCGGGGCACGGACAAGCTGAGAGACATGTTGAGACGAGTGTAGTGACGCATCAGCTGGGCCGGCGCCGGTCAGACCTCCTCGCTTCACACTTGGGGAGCTCCTCTCCCCGGCTGCCGCACTTTGACAAGCGTGGGCACCAACATGCACACACACACACACACGCACACTTGAAGACACGCGGCACTGAAACATGCCTGGACGCGCTTGGCGGGGAGGCGTTGCGGCGGCGCGGAACGGGCCAAAATGTCCGCCGCTTTGAATGAAGCCCCGGCGTCCGTTGCATCTGCGCCGGCTATACCGCGCGTCGTAGGCGAAACGTAACAGGTGGGATACCCGACAGGAAAAATTGGTCTACATTTCATAAGAATGCTTAGTATAAAAAAAACGTGAACCACACAGCACGGCAGCTGTGGTGAGATTAGACGGGAGATCAGACGCATGAATAATCGTTCAAACAACAGAATCCAAAAAGGTTACCAGCAGGTTCCAATTCACACGAAAGTTCCAACAGCTGGAGTATAGCCATCTTTTTCGAATCGGCCCACGTCGTGTCGGAGATCGCGTCGCATCGGAGATCGCGTCGCATCGGACGTCGCTTCGCATGCCTGCGTCTTGCTTAAGGCAGAGAAGAGTTGTTCGCCCGGTGCCTTCGGGCTCGTCCGGCAAAGCATCAGAAACATGGCTGCGGCGCTTGTAGGAACCTAGTGGAAACTTTCAGATACTGGTTCCTTGTGAGAAGAGTGTAGAGAAAAATTGTTGGTCATGTGCTGGTAAACTGTCCTTCTGGAATACCCCAAAAAGAAGCAACGTCTTACCGCTTGAAGAGACTTGGTGAACCAATGCTCCAGGATGAAATGCGGGTGGTGACGACGCCTGGATGTTATTACGCCAGTCACCCGTGACGTCACGGCTATGCACGATGCCTGCTCGGGCCTACTTAATCGTTAATTGGTAAACATAATTTACATTGTATTCTTAGGGAGCAAGAGACTGAATTCGCCAAATTCAAGGACTGTTACGGTGGCGCAGGGGCCGAAATACGATATAATGAAAGAAAAGAAAATGTACGTTGAAATTGGTGACGTCACATCGGCGTTTCGGCGCGAAGTGAAAAGGAAATGAAACTTTGATCTTGTTTTTTCTCGTCTAATAACCGATCTAAAGCCCTAAACGCTAGTGAACATATTTATTTTAAATCACCTTTATTAGATTTAGCTGATTTGATTAACTTATTAGTGTTTCTCTTTAGCGTCCATTTAAAATTCAAGCAGCTTGATGCGTGTCGTATATGGGCAGGGTGTCGAACCGAAAAGATTTCGGTTTCGGTTATGGTTCAGGTTTACTCTTCTGCATGTGTTCCAGTTCGGTTCAGGTTCAGCTCCGGAGCAAAAATGTAATGGTTCGAGCCGGCTTGCACCGGTTCATAAGGGTTTATAACAATTCAGCATTAGAGAGAATGAAACGTTCTTAGAAAACGACTTTTCTTTTTTTTTTCGGATCCTCGCCCACGAAATAACGCGACCGAAAATTTGTTTATTTCTTGACCCGCCTGACGCGAACCGTTGAATCTGTGTTGTCTTTAATATTACGCAAGAAATTCAATATGCAGCGAACCGGGACTCGTGCTCCCGCAGGCGCCCTGTGTTTTTTTTCCCCTGAAAGTAGACAATGTTGAATGCGTTGAAAACACATTTCGTTTCACATAGTTGCGCCGGAAAGCTGCTTTACACCTGCGTCCACCTCGTGCGTTGAGGTCGACGGACCATTGAGTGAGTAATAGCTAAATATTTGGCTACGACACAGGCCTACGTTTCGAGTGTTGCCCTTGCAATCGCCTTTCTGTTCCGTAGAGCTTGCGACCTAGCTCTAAAGATTCGTCCAGGCAGGCTACGTTATTTCAACAACGTGAAACTTATATATATATATATATATATATATATATATATATATATATATATATATATATATATATATATATATATATATATATATATATATATATATATATTATATATATATATATATATATATATATATATATATATATACACACACACTGGCACGTTTCTACGGGAAGCTGTCATCGCCAATGTAGCTTTCGAACACGTTATATATATATATATATATATATATATATATATATATATATATATATATATATATATATATATATATATATATAAATGCTTGTTATCGCAATATTCTCGAAAAGAAAATTGAATCACTCAGGGGGGAAATGTCTGGGGTGATACGAAGAAAAGTTTTGGAGCCACTGTGGTTATTTGGGTGCTAAATGAAAATTGCTAAAACTTCGTTTTCGGCCATCTTAACGACGGTATAGGAAACGGTTACTATAGGTCCCGCGCTATCCTGGAAGGATCAAAGAGGGCAGAAATTTAGTACTTAGGAAAAAAATATGGGCCTTGCTATCTGTGTCACCTATATACCGAAAGTTTTGAACTGCGTATAATAATTACGTGCATTGAAAATATACTGAACACTCGTTTTCTCGTAATTTTCACGTGACATACGAGGTGCGTATGTTCCCGATATTCTTCACGATTTCTTTTCCCGATATTCTCTGTGAACGATGACAGACACGTGGTTTACAATTCGTTAAAGTAGGAATTGCGTATTGGGTTACGTGCAATTGGTACAATAAGGCACGTACAATCTGAGTGCTTTCATTACAATGTTTGTAGAAGCTAACTTCCGCACGATTTTCAGATTGTGCTATCTGCTGTTAAATTTTCGCAATGTTTCCCCGAGTACGAAGAGTTACTGTACATGACATCGAGTTCATATTCGGGAGAAATGAAGGAAGGAGTATTGCAAGTGTAACAGTGTGTGGGCCAAACTGTAATTTTACTGGCTTAATTAGCATTCCAAATAGTTGCCGAACCAATTACATATACGAGGTCCGTAGTTGGTTTCTCCCGTGTCCTCGGCAATTTGAATGAGCCATATCTGGTTATAATGTGTTAAAAATAAGAAGCAGAAGAAGCAGCACAAAAAAAAACGTCCTAATGTTTGCGGCTGTGCTACAGAAGACAAGCGGGAAGAAAGTGTAACCGAGGGGTTCTCCAATATAAAAAGGCAATCTGGTGTATTGATTGTTATTCTCTACAAAAAAAGTAAACCTCGGGACATTTGGCCACCCCCGACTGGGTCACGTTGGGACTCGGGCACATTTACTCTAAAGTGGGGATTGTCCCCTAAATTCGAGACAGTTGGCCACCCTATGGGGAGCGGTACTGCATGAGACTTGCATGAGATGAAATTTTTGACCATTGAGGTGTGCGCCAACGTGAACATTGCACGAGATCACACATTGCATATAGTAAACATGTAGTAATCGCAACTGCATGACATCGAACATCACACATACGCATCACGCACGAATCACGTACGCATCACATTTAGCTTTACAGCACTGTATTAACCGCATCACGTGACTCCCAACATAGGCGTTTCATCTGCATATCCTTTTGTTGTCTTTTTTTGTGTGTGTGTATGGGTCGATTTTCTGAGGGAGCGCACGAAACAGCTGTGGACACGGAAATTTCCAGTGATTAAACAAAGCATTTAGGCTGCCCACGTATGTGTTGTTTCGGTGTACCAATAGCAGTTTTACCGCGGCAAATCTCACCATGTTTGCATTGCTTAACTCGGGGTTGCATGACCTCAGAATGGTGCTCTCAAACAGCCTTTACTGTTGGTTTTGTAATGTTATGGATACAAAAGAAAAGTCTGAGATTGTATTACACATAGCTCCTTTCCTGAGTGACAAGTGGTTTTTATATTTGTACCAGTATAGATAACCTAACGCTATACATGCGTGCTGCGAAGCTAAGGTTAGGTCATTGAATCTCGTTTTTATGATGCACTAGATGTGAATACCTTCCAATTGTCCTTCGATGACACGCTGTTCAGTTGAACGAGCAATTCCATTCTGAACGGAGTTACTTGTATTAAATCATATAAATAAGCTTCTCTTTTTCAAAACTGCAGGTGCCACGCAACTGTCTAATTGCACTTTTTTGGAGATGTTAAAAAGAAAACATAGCCAATGAGACGCATTGGTTCTTTGAATATATTTAATGAATATATTTATGAATATACGATATTCAGAGCCGAAGCCTTTAGTTCCGAAGGAGTTAACGCTGGACACTTCACCTTTCAGCAAAATGTCATCACCGTCTGCGATGATATGAAGAAAGTCATGACAGTCGACCAGAATACGCCTTTGAAGGTCAGTGCTATACTTAAACTGCCTTTTATACGATGTTGCCGTTAGTTTCTGATTTAATAAATCACTGGGACATGGGCTTGCCGATCGATTGATTGAATGGTACTGATTTGTCCGTTCCTGTTCCTCGGTGGTTATGTGGCTTGTGATGTTCGGCTGCAGGCCTAGAGGTTGTTGGTTTCATTTCGAACAGCGGTGACTGTATTTGTGTGGAGCGCGGGTTGCTAACACGCCCGTGCGCAGAAGTAGACATAAAAATAAACGAAATAGGCAAAGCTATTTCGGAGTCGACAAATACTACACCCCGTAGCCTCGGAGTTGCTTTCGGATATAAAAATCAATCAATCAATCAATCAATCAATCAATCAATCAATCAATCAATCAATCAATCAATCAATCAATCAATCAATCAATCAATCAATCAATCAATTAATTAATCAATCAATCAATTAATAGATCAATCAATCAATCAATAGATCACCCGATCAATCGATCGATCACCCGATCAATCGATCGATCAATCGATCAATCAACGTTGCCACAGGTTCAAAAGTTAGTTTAGGGCAATGCGAAAAACTGCACAGGACGACTCATGAGTCGGGAAAATAAGAGCAACTCAAATGAACTCACAAGAAATATTTTTTTTTACAGGGCTCACTGGGACTCAGATTGACCCAAATTATTATCATCTGGGCTCACTCGGTCTCAGATTTACCAAAACTATATTACGCCGGGCCCTCACTCGCGCTCAGACTCAACAAGATGTTACTCAGCCGGGCCCATTCGGACTCAGACTCGCCAAGACCAGATTCAGCGGGACCCCATTCGTACCGCCTCACCAGATTCGGACTCGGGACAGGCCCACTTAGACTCCCGACCCCTCAATCGCTCATATTCACGGCATTACGGGCACTCACTAACGGAATCATGGATTCGCACATCGTTCAAACTCGATGAAGTCACCCACTTACTGACTGGATTCGTACTCGTAGGTTTGTAGCCTATCCAAATCACAAGCCCACTAAAAGGCGTGCTGATTCAGAGCAAGATCAGAGCTCACTTCAAAGTCACATTTACATTTGTGTCTACTCGCACGCACTGCAACGGGATCACCCGCACACTGGTGTGATCCCACTAACGCATGTTCATTCATGGCCATGATCACCTCCACTCACACTCACCATCGCTTGATATCCAAACTAACCTCCATTTGTATCCAAAGGCGCCCAACTCATTTTTGCACTGTGCTTGAAAGCAATGAATCACGCGCACCCACAAGGATGCGGCCTTTCTCGCGCTTGCACCTATCTCGTTAAACTGAACGTCGATGAGCCCAATTTTTCCCAGTAGGTTTAGGTGACTGGGGAGTCAAGGCGAGCGTAAGTGGATTCAAACTTGACAAAACCACGTGATTTGAAGCTCTCTTGAGTTTGAATTACTCTGAATTACCCGAGTCCGTATCGCGCTCCATGTTTTGTGCGACGTCACACGAGACTAAATGTTGTTTTTCCTTTCGGACTGTCCTGTGGCCGTATACACCGTAGAACGGGATTTTGATGCTTTCCGCAGGATTACCTGAAGACGAACGTAGATCAGTGGCCGGTTCTGCAGCAAAACCTGACATCAAGCCTCGAGGCCATGAAAGACATGCTCCCGAATATACGGAAGCAAATCAACTCGGACATCGCCACCTTCATCGACCATGCCAGGACTCAGGCCAGTCTTGTTTTTTATACAAATTATTTGCATTCGGGGCCGAACCATCACAGAGGACTCGGGGTTGCAAGAATGCACCAATCTAAAAAACAACAACGAGAAAAGTATACGTAGTACGAGGTGCTAAAAAACGAAACAATGTTATTAAGTAGAATACCCTGAAACACCAGGCTTGAACGCATTGGCATCCGTTGCGGAGGCGACAAAGGCTGCTCGAAGCTGTTTCTTTTCTGGGACGAAGGAATTGAAGTTTGTGCTGGTGCGACTCACTTGTACTCCAACCTTGAATTGGTGGTCACTGCGTGTTTATATGCGGGCCCCATATATATATGCTACATACTCTAGTTGGCATCGTGCTTAGCTTTCTACAGTGAGAGCGGGTTCTTTGCTCGTTGTATAGCATTGCGCGACACTACGCACGTGCATGGCATTGTACGGCGGGCGCGAGGAAAAATTTGTCTTTGCGATTCCGGTATTTCCATCACGTGCACCAAACTACGACGTCCCAGCTGAAGGATAGTGATAGTGAAAGTGATAGTGATAGTGAGCCGAGATATCCTTAGCACTATGGAAGGCGTGCCGTAGACCAAGTGTATCTGGGGTTTTGGCCCCAGATCTTATGAACGGAGAAAATTTCGACAGAACCCATCTTACGATGACTGTCGACGGTAATACGTTAGCATTGAATCAATTTAGCGGCGCAACGTATTGCCACCAGTCAAAACGAGTTATGGATGGGGCATGTTGTGCAGCGGGTCTCCTTTTCGCGCTTCAGATGGGATGGGATGGAATGGGATGGAATGGGATGGAATGGGATGGGATGGGATGGATCGTAAAGGGTGGGTGGATAGACGGATGGATGGGCGGATGGATGGGATAGGTGGATGGATGGGATGGATGGATGGATGGATGGATGGATGGATGGATGGATGGATGGATGGATGGATGGATGGATGGATGGATGGATGGATGGATGGATGGATGGATGGATGGATGGATGGATGGATGGATGGGTAGGTGGGTGGGTATGTGGGTGGATGGGCGGATGGATGGGATAGGCGGATGTATGGGATGGATGGATGGATGGATGGATGGGATTGGATGGGATGGGATGGGATGGATGGATGGACGGACGGACGGATAAACGCATGCATGCATGCTATGAGCGTCCCCGTTGGATAGGGACAGTGGGTTGCGCCACCAAGCTCTTGTTACTATATTACCTAATATCTTACCGATCATCAAAAAAACACGAATTATCATCACCAAACTTTCTGAACCCCTATTAGGAACTTTGTTTTTGAAGGCCTTTGTTGTTTGTTGTTTCCCTATTTTTTTTCCACTAATCTTCCAATCGACTCTTACTAATCGCTAGTGCGCACATGCTTGATTTCCCCCTGCTCTCACTAAACACAAGAGCTTCACCAGGCCAGTGGTGCCAAAATCGACCGCTGGGCACATATCTTCACATTCTAATAAAACATGCTGCACCATTTCCTTAGCTTTACCGCAGCAATCACGTGCTTCTTCTACCATGTATCTTGCTTTTTATGGGCGTGTTCTAAGGCGTCCTGATCTCGCTTCGAAAAGCAAAGAGCTTCCTTTCGAGTTATCATTGTTTCTTTCCTGATTTCGGTTTTACCCTCTTAAGTACCTACCCATAGCACTTTCCTTCACTCGGCTTCTTTGGCTTTCCGTTTGACGTTCTTTGTTGCTGTGTTGCTCACCATAGAGTGTGCACACTTGCTGGTAAGTTTTCTAGTTCTTTTCCTCCACTGTGAATCTGCAATGTTCTTCCTGTAAAAATGTCTGAACGCTCTCCCAGCCCGTTTACTTTCTTCCACATTCCTCAGTCGTTATCAATTTTACTGTGAGCTTCCCTCACTTCAAAACTTGTACAGCTTCATTTGTAGTTTTCCCGTTAGCACTAAATGCAAAGTTTCCCACTGACCTTTGGTTGCTATCGAGTCCTGATTGTACCCCTGGTTTGAAACAAACAACCGCATCTCCAAATATGAGATATGAAAATATTACACCTTTCCGCATACCCGGAGCACCTCGTACACCTATTGTATCTCCCTAGCGCTCTGTGTTTCATTATGGCCTCATTTCTCTTCCCCTTTGCTGTTATCGTTTTTTGTAGCAAACCGGAGGCTTTACCTCTAGTCAACCTCCCTGGCTTTCTCTCATTTGTATCTCACTTTCACTTTCATCTCACTTTCAGGACAAGTAGGTTATTCACATGGATACTGATTCTGAAGTCATTCTGAAGTTCTCCCAACGTGCCATTATTCTCTGCCCATGCTCGCAGCTTTACGTTGAGCGCCTGCATTCCTAATTTGTGTATTACCGACGTAATGGTCAACGGTCCATATGAGTGAGTTGTATTTTTTCACCCTTACCCTTATAAATTAAGTTCATTCTACTTCGTCTCCAAGGTCTGGTATTAGTCATTCCTTTAGTTTTTTTTCTGCTGCTTTAAACAGTGCTTCCCTTTCTTTTTGACCCTAGTTCATCAATCAGCGCAACGGGAACCTCCTCTAGCCCTGTGGCTGTGCGCTTAGACATTTCCTCTTCAGTTTCCTCCCGGTTTAAATGTGTTCCCTAAGAGCTCCGGGCACCATCTAGCGGCGCGGCCGCGAAGCCTGCGCGTAAACTCCGAAATGAACTCCGCGCCACGCAGCAGCTAATCGAGCTACTCTCTCGCGCCTTTTTTTTTTCTAAACGCGCTGCGCCATCTGGCGTCGCCGCCGAGAAGTTCGCGATAGTCCGCGTGTGGCCTTCGAGGCGAGCAGCGTGGCGTACCGGCGTGTTCGGGGCGCTGGGAACTGTGTGCTCTCTTGCCGCTCACTGAGTGGCAGATACACAGTGACACAAGTTGGGGAGATGTGTTCATTGAATAGCGGCACGTCGTGCCCGGTGCATTCGTGGCGCAGGTCGCCAAAGCGTCGCTGTTAAAGACGTTCGTTGAATAGCGGCTCGGGGTATATATATTCACTCGTAAGGCATGTTTGAAAGTTCATACTTTTTCTTAATAAAAAAACCATGCGTGACCGATCTATATAGGATCGAGCCTCTGTCTTCCAGCAAAGCTGCCCGACAATCGTAATGCCAACGTCGCTATCTTAAGATGTCTTGCGTGGTCGTCGCGTGCCACTTTCTCGCATCCTTTCCCTCGTGGCAGGAAGCTGGCTGAGACACTGTGCTGAACTGCACTTGCCGCCAGGATGGGTCCATGGTTTTTCGTCAGAGGAACGTAACACCTCCAAAGTGGGTGTAGTCCGCCTATATTGCTAACACATTAAATACTGAAAGAGGGGGAGCATCACGTCCCCGAGGCAACCTTGGCAAGCCAACTCTCCGCGAAGCCACACCATTCGCTTTCATCACTGCCAGAAATTTGGCCGAACACGTTGATCCTTCATTCAGCGGACTCGGCCCAGTGTACTTGGATGGTTCCCGGCGATCTTTGTTGTCAGCACGCACTTTTTCGGGTCCCTTGATCTCTCTGTGCGAGTTTTCAGCTAGTACAACGGGTCTGAGTTACAGCAGAGGTCACAGGAGCCCTGGGCTCTGACGGCCCCCATCTCCCTGCAGTCTCAAGATATCTCTTGATCGAATGACTCTTATTTCTTTCATTTCCCCCCGCTCATCACGATGTGTTAGCTCAACTTCGGTCGTTGATATTCCAACGTATTCGTTTGTCGCCTTGGTTGCACAACATGCGACTGCTGCAGCCTCCCGTTGCTGCAGCTTCCGTCGTCGTATCGGGAGGGCGTGTGCCGAACGTATACGTATAGCGTGGCAGCGGTGAAGTTAAGAGCTTACCGCGACGTGTGTGTGGGATTTTTTTTAAAGGAAGATTGAAGAGATAAGTGTGAACGCGTGCTAAGCCGACTCACTTGGCTTCAGTTGGTTCACTTGGCTCCCTTCTAATTATTTCCAGTCTCTATGACTATGCATAGCGTTCGCACGAAAGTGACGTACTCGCACGGTGCCATCGTGTCACCTACTCATCGCAACAGAGGTCGCGTGGCAGTGCACGCTTTTAGCGCTAGCACCGCACTGGTTCATTTAGGCATTGCGGCTCTAAATATTGCAAACCCTTTATAAAAAGACCATAACTACGAGACACTTGTGTTGTATACTTTGCGGAGCTGTAGTTAACCCACTTCCTGTGTCGACGACGCTCTTATGAAGCTTACGCGGGAATAGGGCTTTAGCGTTGCGTGCACGATAAGTATGTATACGTTGCCGATGCGCGTAATATGCTACAGGCACACGGCGTGTGCGTCGTGTCTTATCGGAACGGCGGAACAATGCGGCGAGAAATCGCCATCTTTTGCATGCCCTCATCACGTGCAGTGCTGGAGCGTTAGAAGTAGATTATGCAGTGATGACGTCAAGCCTTCAGGGCGTTCCGCGTCGGCAGCACATTAGCGAAGCCGTGGCTCCAATTGGTAGATAGATATCGGAACTCTTTCGCGGCGAGGATGCGTCTCTTGTTAGGCCTAATATCGTCGAAACGAACCTCTGACGTCACTATTAACGGCGTAACATCGACTGATGTTTTAAGCTTCAGATAAGTCTAAGCAATTGTAGTTTTTCTTTTTTTGGGGGGGCTGTCATGACGGAGAGCAAATAGAAGGAGTCCAGCCAACGAGTTCAGATCGAATAGGGTAACCTGGACGCTACCATGTTACCCGATCAAGGTAATCGGTTGTAGCCGCGGCTACCAGCGCGGGTAGTGCACGGTATAAGATGCGCATGCGCACAGGGCCTCTCTCGGCGCATAGCACGCAGTGCTAAAAAGTACTTAACGTGTGCTCGCGCGCGCGCTTCTGGGTGACCGACGCATCTATGTAATCAAAATAAGAATAAGATTTTATTGGTATAGAAGGGGTTGTTGAAGAAAGCGAATATATAGACGGAGATGCCGGATTCGCAAAGTGAATTTGGGCCTTCTGTATACATGGTGTATACATGAAAAAAAAAGTGAAGTAGTATTAGCAACGACAGAAGCTTGGCGTTAGTATAACTAAATCGTCAGTTGTCAGTACCGCTTCGCATTGTTCCTTCAAGTCTCGTGTTTTGCTTGCGCTAACTTCCAAAAATCAAAAACACTAAAAAGAAAACGTTTACTCTAGGATCGAACTGGAAATTCAGCAATTTGAAAAGCGCACTAAAGCATAAAATAAAATGCTAAATTATAAAAGAGCCTATATAATATTCGACATCAAGCAAATCTGAACAATTATTTTATTCGTTCATACAAAGCAATGCAAAAGCAATGCAATGCACTTTAACCGAAATAAGGAAATGTTCGCACCAACTGTGTTCATAGACGAGTTCGGTTCTTTGCATGCGTTATCTCTAGATGAGTTGCAATGGTGGGTGCCCCGCTCGAGCAGTACCCTTTCTTTTTTTTTATTGTGTTCAGGTCAGAGACAATATTGGAGACTGCCGGTTGTTCCACAAGTTGTACAGCAGGTCCGTGGATGCTGTTTGCACGCAAGGCCTCCGCCGCTTCGTGAGCATTTTTAACATTCACTCTAGCACAGAGCAAATGTCAGTTCACCCTGCCCGCTCAGAAACGCATTCTTCGTCCAAAGAAAATGCAGTAGAACCTCTAGTGACTGCAGGTGTGGGGACTCTTGGGTTATGCTAAACGATGGCGTCGTTTCGGATTGAATTGCTCAATACCTATGGCGATAAATAAATAAGTAAATAAGTAAACAAATAAATAAAAGGTCGCACCTCTTATAGGTCGTAGAGGTCCCGCATCCATGATTTAACCCCGTTCACCACATTGCAGAGAGTACTTCAGGAGCTCACTGTACACACATCCTGCCTCTTCAAGGGGCGGAGTGCAACTAGCTGTGGTCCGGAGTAGACCACCGGCAGTTGTATGATATATATATATATATATATATATATATAGATAGATAGATAGATAGATAGATAGATAGATAGATAGATAGATATGTGTGTGTATGTATGTTTGTATGTATGCATACGTGCATACATACATACATACATACATACCATACAGGCTCTTCTAAACTCTCCCGTGCCCTCTCTACCTCTACCACGTGACCGGCTTCCAATACTTCGCACACACACTTTTTTTCCACTGAAACTGCAGGCGATCCAACGTGCCCTGTAGAAATATATATGCAGTGAAGCATTCCGTAAATGAAATGCACAGGGAGTGCTGAAACACGTGTTTGTGCTTGCTCAATGAGAGTGCAAATTGAAACCGAACTAATTACCTACCGCACGCGTGTGTTGCATTTTGTTTTCTCGCTTAAGGCTTACCGTTCGTCGCTTTGCGCAACACCTTTAATTATGTGTACCCGACTGGCCCACAGCGGTATCTTCCTTGATGAAACGGAACGCTTTATTCATGTTGGCGAAGAATACGACCTGCCTTTAAACGCAACCAGCGTTAGAGGTGTTGAAAGAGGCAAGCTGGCTTTCTGTACCATTTGTTTGGAGCACCCGACCTCCCCTTGGAGGCGCGAATGCGAGCGCCCGCGCGGTTGTCAGGTGGCAACGCATCTTCTCCGGGGCCCTTTCTCCCGTCTCATCGCGGATCTACGCATTGCGGCCCCCTCGCCCTATCCACCAGCGGAAAACGACCCGCATGGCCAGGCTGGCTCTTCCCGCCCCCCCCCCTTTCCACTACCTTCTGCTGCTGCGGGTATGGCGTCCGAGATCACCCCCGCGCGCGGGCGTAATCCCTGAGGCCATGCTGCGGGCGGGATAGTGCGATCCATTGTTCTGGCACCGCCGTCTCGCCGCCGAGTGGGAACTACTCTTTCTCGCCGAGTAGCTCACACTCGGCGGCGAGACGGCGGTGCCAGAACAATGGATCGCACTATCCCGCCCGCAGCATGGCCTCAGGGATTACGTCCGCGCGCGGGGGTGATCTCGGACGCCATACCCGCAGTAGCAGAAGGTAGTGCGTCTCGTGCGTTCTCGCCGAACGCACGAGCAGCAGCAGTAGCAGGCAGCCAAGTCCAAGAAGGAAGACGCGGGGGTGGGGGGCTCGCAAAGAAAGCTTCGCTTTAATAAACAAAACAGGAATGGTACTAGGAAAGAAGTGTAAGAAAAAAAAATTCACGAGCGATTACGGTACTCGGTACACCCTAATGCGAAATTTGAGCGCAGCTCTATACGTGTTTTCATTTCGCGATATATTGCTGGCGTGGACAATCTGTCTCGTGCGGCACATTGCAAGCGGAGCGAAGTGTGGCACGACTGCCCCGCTAATCGGGGGATCGCGAGAGGCAGCGCGAATGTGACGCGTGGGTGCGATTCGCAGGAACCGCCGCGGACAGACGTCCGCTCATGCAGCGCTTTGTTTCCACATGTCTGACGCGCGCTACTCTGGCGCCACCTCGTAGCCATCGTCGCCGCGGAGCCAGTCTTGGGCAGAACTACGCCTTTCTTCTCATACTTTCGCCTTGCCCCCCCTCCTCCATAGAGTTTCCTACAAAATTACTAGAGGGAACTCTGGCGCTAGTGTCTACGTGAGCTACAATGGGAGCGGTTGTCCCAGCATGGGAATTATGGGAAGTACAAGGATTTGCCTAAACTTCGTCCTTTTGGCTTCAAACAGCTTTGTGACTTTGTTAACTCGTCATTTTGAACAGTTTATTGCGTAATAAATAATTAAATAAACATCATTAAAATGGTCCGACGGCAGGATTCGAACACAGGGACTCTAGTACAGAAGCCTGATACTGAAACCATTAAGCCACGGATGCACGTATCGACAAGCGAATGAAACGCACTTATGAACTTATCGCGGGCATGCCAGTGCTTTGAGACGCTAGAGACGCTTGGCGCGTTTCGATTTGGGCACATAGACAAGCTCAATCGTTGCAATTGATAGCAATTGCACGCGTTCCCGGCGTCTTCTGCACTTCGACGAATATAGATTGCGCTGAAATATTGGACAATAAGATTTATATAGCGTAATATACAAAGCCACAAGAACGTTTGAATCCATAAGCACGAAGATCAGACAAATCCATGTACTTCCCATCATTCCCATGGTAGGACAACGACTGCAGCGCCAGAGTTCCCTCTAGTAATTTTGTAGGAAACTCTATGCCTTCCTCCGCTTTCCACTTCGTGGTTCCACTGCAGCCTGCTCTTCCGGTTTCCTCCTCGCGGTCCCTTCGCCATCGCCGTGCTTCGTCTCCCGCTGCGTTCCGCTCTCGCTTTTCATCTTTCGCTGTGCTCGTTCGCTCGATTACGAGGGAAGACGCCGCAGGATGGTCGCCGCAGGAACGGGCGTGAGCTGCGCTTTAAAAGTTTATCGGCAGAGCATTTGAAAGATCTGGACGCTGCTCCTTTGCCATGGCTGTTGAAGATGCTCCACGAAACGCGAAACAAGAAGCCAGTGCGCGCGCTGAGACATCGCGCGGTCTGCCTTCTACCCCGGCCTCCGATGGCGCCGTATGGATGGATGGATGTTATCAGCGTTCGGAATGCTTTGGAGCGGTGCGGTGGGTTGCGCCACCAAGCTGTTGTTATTTTATTGTCTAATGTCCTGCCTACGTTAAAAAAAGAAAAGAAACAAAAACCCACGATTCACTCCCATAACCAAAGTTTCTGAACCCCTATTGTGAACCTTGTTTTTGTACGCCTTCGTTGTTTCTCCTCTCCCTACTTGTCTTCCACCAATTTTCCACTCGCCTCTTATTGATCTTTATTGCGGACATCTTTACTTTCCCGCTGCTTTTGCTGAACCCAAGGGCTTCAAGGAGGCTAGTGGTGCCCAAATTGACAGCTGGGCAGATATATTCACATTCTAATAAAATATGCTCCATCGTTTCCCTGGCATTACCGCAGCAAGCACGTGCTTCTTCTTTCTTCTTATATCTCGCATTATAGGTGCGTGTTCTAAGGCATCCTGATCTCGCTTCAAAAAGTAATGAGCTTTCCTTTGAGTTATCATGAATTGTTTCTTTCTTGATTTCGTTTTTTTCCTCTTAGGTATATTACTCATGGCAGGTTTCTTTTCCATTGCCGCCACCCATGACATTATTTCAGCCTCTCTGACTTTCCGCTTGACGTTCTGTGTGGCTGTGTTGCTCACCCTACAGGCCACATACTTGCTGGTAAGCTTCCTAGTTCCTTTTCCTCCACTGCGAATCGATATTTTTCCTATATGAATAGCTTAACACTCTCCCAGCCCATTTACATTCTTCTATATTCCTCAGTCGTTCTTCATAATGAATTTTACTGCGAGCTTCCCCCACTTAAAACTTCTCCAGTCCACATTACCCTGCACAGCTTCAATCCTAGTCTTCCCGCGAACACCTAATGCGAAGCGTCCCACTGACCTTTGGCTGCCATCGAGTCCTGATTGTACCCCTTATTTCAAGCAAACAACCCCATTTCCGAATGTAAGTCTTGGAACCATTAGACCTTTCCACATGCCCCGGAGCACTTCGTACCTATTGTATCCCCATAGCGCTGTGTGTTTCATTATGGCCGCATTTCTCTCCCCCTCTACTGTTATTCTTTTTTCCTGTGTTTCCATATATCAGTTGCCTTCGTCTATTTATGTACCAAGCTATTAATATTCTTTTACGGGAGGTATTTTTGGCCCTCTTTTGTTACTATCTGTTCACTGTTTTCATTGAATAACATAACACGTGATTTCTAACGCTAAATTTCAGACCTGACTTATCGCATTCCTGTCAACAGATAGTAGCCAGACATTGCACATCACTTTGCGTGTAAGCTAGCAACAGGATGTCGTCCACATAAAACAAACCTGGAAGCTGCTGCTCTGCTACCGTACCCGCCTGTTTCCATGAGAGATTAAACCCGACATTACTTCCTCCTATCGCCCTTTACATCCTCAGCATATACACCATAAACAGTAGTGGGAATAAAGGGCACCGCTGCCTCAGTCCGTTGTGGATATCAACTTTCTCCTCGCTCCTCATCCCTTCCCGTTCAACGCAGACGGTTTTTTTTCTATGTAAATCTCTCTCAATTGCTGTAGATGATTGTCGCCTAAGCCTTCCCTTTCCAGAATATCCAACAGAATGTTGCGTTCTACGTTGTCATACGCTCCTGTAATGACTAAATAGTTGTAATGCTAGCCGTATGTATGGATGGATAGATGCTACGAGCGTCCTCTTTGGAACCGGTTGCGCCACCAAGCTCCTATTATACTGCCCAATCTCCTACCTAGGTTAAAGAAATAAAAAAAATAAGAATAAAAACTGCCTCTCTGGTAACAGCGCCCTCTCGGGGCAGGTGGGCGCGCGCGCTGCATTCACGCTATTTAGCTGGGACGGCCTGAAAAAAAAAACAACCCTGTGCGTGCAAATCTCGGAGGCCATGGCTGTGTTGGTCTTGTCGAGCTCGGCGCCACCAGGTGGCACCACCAATCCGACCGCTCACGCTTACGCCTCCTGTAGCCCGGTACGTCGCGATGGTAAGAAAAGTTTGGGGACAAACAAAAAAAGCTCTCCAATACGTCCTGCACATTGTATTGGCTGGCATTCCCTCTTACAAACAACTCTGTAACGTCGCAACCTTATTTTTTGTCTTTAAAAAACGGGCCCGGTGTGCCTGCCGCGTTTGTTTGCCGATTTGCACAGCTCGCGACCCTCCACCACGCAGGGCGAGTTCTGGTTCTGCGTCTGGTGGTGGTGCCTTATCGCCGTACCGTGCGCCATCACTGCCCTGGCTCTCTCCACGTTCTACGGCAGAACGTCGCCGCACGTGACCAGCAGAGAGTGAGCGTGCTCGGCGTTGTAGGGGGAGGGGGGAAAAGGCTGTCACGCAACATCTCTGTGAACCCGTAACCATATCCTCCTAAGACCGCTTGTACGCTGTATTACGCATCGTCTTCAATAGAGAGCTTTAGGTTAGGGGACGCCAGCAGCTTGCGTACCCAAGAACTAGGGGCGACGTTACTGAGCGTGCGCACACTCAGACGTAAGGGTATGCGCATGCGCACTACCGTGGCCCCCAGTTCTTGCGTACGCTAGCCACTTGCGTCCCCTAATCTAAAACTCTCTAATCTTTGTTTTTCGCCAGATTTTCTGAGCAGCGATTTCTCAAGATATGCATCCAGGGTATAAATTCCGCTGCTTGTGGAATTAACCGTACGGAAGTGGTTTAGTCATATTCTTCTCCTCCGTTTTGAAAATAAAGGCACTTAATCGATTACGCTTCTATGTTGTTACAGACGGCGGAAAGCAACCTTGAAGTATTGTTTCGAATTCCAGGAGATCGCTTAAAAAATCCGCGGTGCAGCATCGATATGGCAGTGAACCGCACATAGTTTCATCTTCATCTCAGCGTTTCGGCAATCAAATGCAGCTTTTTTACCATGTCAAACATGACGAGATGGTTACTTCTTCCAGGTAAACGAAGATGCATATTTTGCCGCGTAACTACGGAACTCAAATAGAATAGAAAACACCTGTCACGTTCGTAAAAAAAAAAGAAACGATGCTTGAAAAGCGATTATGTCCCATAGCTGTATTCGGGCCTCAGCAGGATATATACCGACGTGGTCGAAACGGTAACGGCACCGCAATCCGTAATGCTAAAGGAAGACAGCTTGGTCGTAGTTTGTAAGTATATCTATGGAACTGAAGGACAAGCATGTTTCTATTTCTACGTGTGATTGCTTAATTACCGCTTCGATACCAAGAATTCCTTCATTCCAACACTCTGTGGTAAACTCGTGATCAGTGAGTAGGACTCTGGTATAACACTCGTGAACATTTAACTGATTTCGCGTAAGCTCTGAACTCATTAATAATGTTTGTTCGCGTCCGCGACAGATGCTGTGACAGATAAGATTGATGCAGCTGCGCGGTATCTTATTTCTTTCGTGTAGAGTGACAAATTTTCGAACTGTGTGCTTCAGTTTTTCTTAAGTTGTCAAATTGTGGCAATTTTTGTTAAACGTTCGAGGCCCTAAATCAAACGTGTGCTGCTACAGTTGGTATTCAAGCAGAACTTTTTGTCGGGCTAGTTGATGCATGTTACTGAAGAACTAAAGCGCCTAACAGACGACAAAAGAACAGACACGGATGAGTGCTTCGTCCGTGTCTCTTCTTGTGTCATCTGTTTGTCGCATTAGTACTTCAGTACAGTTAGTATGACCGCGATTTCCCTCTTAAATGCGACAAATTTCATTCGAATAGGTACAGTGATTATTACAGCATTCCTGCGTCTTGCACATAATTGAATAGGCATCGACTCCAAGATAGAGTTTCCTCATAACTGCAACCGCTGAATTTTCCAATTACGGTTTCGGAAAAAGAGAAACTTCTGTAACGCATATAAAACGTATAAGGTAGGACGCCCGAAGCGAAGAGAACTCACAGAAGATGCAGCTACTGGAAATATATGATTAATGTGTAAGCATTGACATATGCAAGACTTACGTAAGTAACTAAATATCTGATTTATACTCTGTGATAATATTTAATATTTTCACTAGTAGGCACTCTGATGAGTGGGCTCTACAGAATATTTTTAGTTGGAGTTCAGATGTAAATCATGTGTAAAACACTTGACAACCAGTCAAACATTTTATGCGAGCTGCTGGTCGAGCTTCTATTGTTCTCGTAGCTAGAACACGTTTAACTACAATCACATCAATGGCAGCACAATAAGGTTATTTATGAGTGTTACGTGTATAATGAAATCAAGCGGGCTCCGAGCTAAACAATTATTTAAGATGGCACTTTAGTTAGAGGCAAACACGGATGTGCCTACTTAAACAAATGTGAAAACAAAAAACAAGAATGCTCCTATCGGACAGGCGCTGGGCCGATTTGAATGACATCTCTTGCATTTGAGGCGTAGTTAAATGCTAGCAACTGTAGCAAGCAGACACATGGTTGAAGACCTCATTGGTTTTGCAAAGATTGCCGGTAACCCGCACGTTAAAAAAAAATGGAAGCGCGAATTCACATCTCCGCTACTCTGCGCTAAACGCAGATATTGCATTTCCGTATATACTGGTATGGTAACAAATACTTCCTTCTTCCTGCTCAGTGACGATGGTGATGTGTGAAGACCGTGTCGACTCCGACTTCGCCGTCGAAAGACGTCGCTCCTTGTAGTCCTCATTTTTAGCGACGCCAGGAGTCCAGCCGAGACCTACTCTGGCAGATCCTTGACGCTGCAAGAATGCGACGGCGATGGGGAGACCGACGACGTGTTCTGTGATGTTAATAGTTATTCTCTGGTGCGGTTATTAGTTAAAGACGACACACACGTATCTGTTTCTATATAGTTAAGTGCCCTCCGAACTGCCAGTGATCTTTCAACATCCGTTTCCGGCGAGGACAGTGCGAAACGCGCCGTATGGTATATTTACTCGTGTTTTATCCAATGTCGTAGCTGCGATGCATCCCGTCTTTTTTTTTTTTAGTTAGTTCATATAGCGAGTTGCCCCTGGGGATAGAGCTTGTATTTATCGCGGTCGAGCTATGACGAGAAGGTACGTCAGGACGCTACGGTGTTGCGGAGACTGTGCAGGTACTTCCGTGTTTACACGCTGTAATTATTAAGCGATACGCGTGTACATTGGACCATTCACAATACGTGATGAACGCTTTGAATCCACGTTTTTTTTTGTTTCCTCCGCGCAGCAATGTGGGAACAAGTGGACTTTTTAAATGAAATATCTGTGGCAAGTACGCGGCGAGTCAATTGGTCTTTTAGTACAGAGCTGCGTTTCAGAATAAGGAATAACGTTCTTGTTTTCTTCTTCTGTTTGCCCGCACCAGTGCTGAATGGTCCCTCGGTGACGATAAATAAATGAAATGTGAACGAGATTACTCTCTTTTGAATTTATGAGTTGTATGAACGTTGCGCGAGATGACATGCGCGAATTCTCAGTCTCATATGATCATGGCGAGAGCTAGAAATAAAAAAAAGGGGGAGCGCTAAAAACGCACTATATAGCTGGAATCAATAACCAGCGAAGCTTTCGCAAAACGTTTCAATTAACTGCTCTGGAAATTGAGACGCACGATGTTTGTCGCTGTAGCTCATTTCCAGCTGCCCGTAGGGCACTGTTTACATTCGTAGTGCCAAAACCACTTTCTGATTATGAGGCACGCCGTAGTGGAGGGCTCCGGAAATTTCGACCACCTGGGGTTCTTTAACGTGCACCTGAATCTAAGTACGCGGGCGTTTTCGCCCCCATCGAAATGCGGCCGCCGTGGCCGGGATTCGATCCCGCGACCTTGTGCTCAGCAGCCTAACACCATTGCCACTGAGGAGGAGGAGGAGGAGGAAAAACGTTTATTTAGCTCTAGAAAATTCTATGAATTTCGCGGAGTCAGATGGTGTCTTCCATCTCCTTGGCAATGGCCGTCTGCCCCTAGTCCAGGGCTCCGCTGGATGCCGCTGCCAGCTGGGCCCGTCGGATCAGCCCTATAGTTCGACGTCCTGGCGGTCGCTGGAGAGCATTCCTTCCCATTGCTCCGCACTCGGGTTTGGTATTATTGGTGCCGCATTTGTTTTCTGGCAGGCCCACGTTACATGGTAGAGCGTGGGTGTGTCCTGGCACCATGGGCATTTGTCACTGTATTGTGTGGGTTGTATTTTGCTGAGGGTGTTTAGGTTCGGATATGCACCCGTCTGTAGCAGCCTCCAAGCTACGGAGTCCTCTCTAGTGAGAGACCTATGCGGCGAGGGGTACCGCTTCCTGCTGCCCTTATAGTGGTTTAGGATAGCCTAGTATTCTCTGGGGACTGGCTCGGTTTCCTCGAGGTCATTGGCGGAGGGTGCTCGGTATGCAGTGTATCCTCGAGCTACCCTGTCGACCTCACGGTTGCCTTCCACGTCCGTGTGACCCGGCGTCCACATTATCGTGTGTCTAATTGGTTGTTCTTTTTCTGGGTTTTTTGTGTGGGGACCTTCTGAGCGGAGTATGCGGAGCGCTCTGTGACCTATTCTGCCGAACATGTAGTTTCGGCATGCTGTTTGGGAGTCGGTTAGTATTGTTAAGGACCGCCTAGTCCGATAGCCCTCCGCTGCCGCTAGAGCGACGGCCACTTCTTCAGCCTCGACTACCGTGCAGTCCCGTAGAGATGCGCTGACGATTTCTCGCATATCCGAGTTTATCACCACCGCTACTGCGTTGGGGTTGGTCTGTCTCGCCCTTCTGGTGTATGTGGCTGCGTACACGTACACTGTTGTTGCCTGGGAAGCTAGGGACTTTTGGATGTATTCGGCTCTCGCCTTCCTGCGTTCTTCGGGTAGGTTGGGGTCCATGTTCTTGGGAATGGGAGCCACCTTGATTGTTTTTCGTATATTTTCCGGGATAGTCGCGGTTCTTTGGGTTTCTTGTATCTGTTCGCTGCATCCCAACTTCTGCAGAAGTTCCCTGCCAGACGGAGTCTGTTGAAGTCTGCGCAGCTGAGCAACATGTTGTGCCTCTCCGAGTTCTTCGAATGTGTTATGAATTCCTACGCCAAGCGCTTCTCCGTGGATGTGCATTGTGGTAGGTGGAGCGCGGTTTTGTATGATTTGCGTATGATCGCGTCTATCTGCTGAACCTCGCTCTTGATCGGGTTGTAGTACGGGAGACTGTAGGTAACCCGGCTGATCACCAGACTCCTAACCAGCTTTAGCGTGTCTTCCTCTCGCATGCCTGAGCGTCTGTGGGAGACGCGCGTTATCATGCGAGCGACTTGAAGGGTTGATGTCTTGAGTAGAGCGAGAATGTGTGAGCAGCGTTGATTCGACTGTATCCACATGCCCAAAATTATTATGAGCGTTTTCTCCGGTATTAGTTTTCCCTCGAGGTAGACGCCAAGCTTGAGCTCGTCGCTAGTCGGGACCGTGTGATTCTGTTTCCCTCTCCAGACACTGAGCAGCTCAGATTTCTCGGTGGAACAGGCTTGCCCTCACGTAGTTCTCCACGCAGGTCGCAGCCTCTTGCAGTCTTTCTTCTTTTTCTTTAAGTGATGCCGTGTTGGCCAAATAGTTATGTCGTCGGCGTACATGGCATGGTGTATGCCCTCGATCTCTTTGAGTTGTTTCGCAAGGCCGATCATTGCTATGTTAAATAGCGTTGGTGAAATAACCGATCCCTGGGGGGTTCCTTTGTTGGGGGTATGGAACTTCTCCGAGCGGAGTTCTCCTAGCCCTATCGTGGCTGTTCTGTTGGACAGGAAAGCTTTGACGTAGCCGAAAACCCTCCTGCCGCAGTTTAGGTCGTCCAGGCCCGCTAGGATGGCTTCATGGCTCACGTTGTCAAAGGCTCCTTTAATGTCCAATGCCATTATCACGTTCTCTCCGTTCCTGGGAACGTTGCTTAAGACTTCTTCCTTGATTTGTAATAGTACGTCTTGGGTCGACAGCTTCGCCCTGAATCCGAACATACTGTGGGGGTATAATTCGTGATCCTCTATGTCACTGAGCAACCACGGCGGGTCTGTTTACATTCGTTTCCCAGTCGGTAACGCGCATGTTCGTGCTCTGCACCACGTTCTGGCAGCATGGCGACTACTTAGTGTGAGCCACACATGCCTAGATTGGTCGAGCGAGCGCCTGCGATCTGCGCCACGACCACCTAGCGGTATAGCTTCTGGGTTTGAAACCTGTTTACGCTATCCACCCTGTTTACGCTATCCACCCTGTTTACGCTACTAACCCTGTTCACGCTACTCTGTTTACGCTACTAACTTTGTTTACGCTACTAACTTTCTTTACGCTACTAACTCTGTTCGCGCTACTAACCCTGTTTACGCTACTGACCCTGTTTACGCTATATATATATCCCACCCAAGCACCCACTCAACCGTGGAGACTCTCACCACGCCGCCCATCCGACCGTGTGTGTACGAGATATAGTCTCCGAGATCAACAGAACAATCTGTATCACGGTCTAAGGAAATAACCAAGCTTTTATCGCACCACTTAATTTTATGATTGGCCTAGTTTATCTGGCTTGAAATCAACCCAGCAGCCACGCCGGAACTCGGGGAGGTGTTTCCTTTCTTTTTGCTGTGTGTCCATAGCAGTGTTCTAACCTCAAATGTAACTTTTTTTTTCTCTTGGGCCTGGTTGGGATATAGGTCTTGTGTATAACTGTAAGGTTTAGGAAAATATGCGCTCGAAGGTGGATATCCGTTGCAGAGGAAATATTTTGGTACCGTTCGTTATTTCAGCGCGTAGTTACGTAGAGTATAGATCCCGGCACGTCTGGAGGGCCAGCATGGATGGATGTACAAGCCGTTTGTCTGCCTCGCCACCGCTCCGGCGTCTGCTCGGCGGCGAGCACCACCACTGGAACGGCTGGCGCTGCCGTCGTCGTGACGTCGTATGAGGGATCACAGGGATACCACTGCCGCGTGGGCCGCGTCAGCGAGAATAAGGGTTGCGGATCTGAGAATTAAAGTTTTTAACCACGCTGTATGAGCCTAGCGATGCAGTGGTTCGCCGCGCAGCTGTGTCCGGAAGAACGCTTTCGATAATCGATGATTACCCATTAAGTCCAGACAAACGCTCATATGCGGTCAGCCGAAGCACACAGCGTGGCGTATATACGCATTATACAGCGTGTTAGTTCCAGGTGCAGCCTTTAGAGCCGTTGCGGCTTTGGCTGGTCTCATATCTGTACTGTTGTCCTAATTGGAAATAAGGATGTGTGTATACAGTGTATATATGTAATGACAAAAACAAACAAAAAATTAAATACTGGACAAGAATGGACAAAATCGCGCCTTGTTTTCTCGACTTTCTATACTGCCGATGTTGTTGCCCATTTTGCGGAAAGAAGTTCTGCCAGTGACGCCAAGTTTAAAACGCTTTTTAATTATAACGAGCTTTTTTCTGTCATCTTAAAACGTCTTTGTTGAGCCCCTTCGGGTCGATTATTTGAAGATGCCGGCATGACTGCCACGAAGAATAGGGTTGTACTGGTATCTAATGAAAATGTTGAATAAAGACGTTTTTATTTACTGGAATCGTGTTACGAATTGAAAAAAAAATTAACACAGCACATCTCGCGACGACTGCCGACGGTAATGCGATTAGCATTCGAGTAATGTAGCGACACAACGGATTGCCGATTCCGAGACTTTAGTTGCTCGGCGTACATGCGTAAAACAAACACTTCCAAGGTTTCTGCCCACGTTGCCGTGTCAATCGCTAGTAAATGTCGGCCACGAACGTGATGGCACGACGGCGACGATTTAACGATGGGGATAGAATGACGAAAGCGGAATGGCGTCGATGGAACATCGAAGGCTGTACGACGGCGACAGCGTGAGGACAATCACGCGAGTGGACGACGGCGATGGAGGGAAGAAGACTTTATCACGGATAACGACTCGAAGAAGGCGTCACGGCTACGGCATTGCGACAATGGTGCGACGACTGTGCGATGACGACACCGTGACGACATGACGAGAGTCGGATGACGAAGCTAGGACGATGATTGGGGAGTGACCACGACGGCAGTTATCACAACGAATCCACGACGATGAATGTGACGATGGCGCATTTACGATGATGGCACGACAAAGGTGTAAGGCCAATAAGATGACAAGAATATGACAATAACGTGATGGTGACTGTGTAGAGACCACGACATGATGATAACGACATGACGAGACTCTGATGACAAAGCTAGAGTGATGTCGATGGAATGACCATGATGGCATCATGACGGTAGTAAGGCAGCACGTGCATGACTACCGCGATGTCTTGACAACGGCAAGACGACAACTTGATGACAAAACTGGTGTGGCGATGATGGAATGGCGGAGAGAGAACGGCCATGACGTCATAGTGACGATGCTGTGACAACGAATGCACGACGGCTGTATGACGACGACAGTG
Organism: Dermacentor albipictus; assembly: GCF_038994185.2. Classification (NCBI taxonomy): domain Eukaryota; kingdom Metazoa; phylum Arthropoda; class Arachnida; order Ixodida; family Ixodidae; genus Dermacentor; species Dermacentor albipictus. The sequence continues at coordinate 87,155,762 of NC_091828.1, read as the reverse complement.
TGACAAAGACGGCCTGACGGTAGTCGGATGACGAAGCTGGAGTGGCGAAGATGCGACGGCCATGATGGAATCGCCACAAGCAAACAACTAGTTGACCAGGCTATCAGACACTAGCTTGTTCACTTAATCGGCGTAAAAGGCGTTATGACGACAGAATGACGCGAACTTCTTGGAGGGCTAGTTGGTGCATTGCTTTGAAGAACCAAGTGCGCAACTTGGTTCTTCAAAGCATGGCGAGACTCGGGGTGATGAAGCTGGAATTGCAACAATGGAATGACTACGATGGCATTACGATGACAGTATGGCAAGGAATGCATGTCGACTGTATGACGACGGGGGCGTGGCGACGACGACACGAGAATAATGGGATGACGAAGCTGGAGTGACGATTATGGCGTGATGACGATGGAACAACCACGACTGTATGCTACAAAGGTATGACACCGAATGTATCGTGACTATGACGACGATGATGTTACGACGGCGACGTCAGGGGGGTTTTATGACGACGATGGAATGGCCACAATGCAGTCAAGACGGATGCACCACAACCACAAGACCCTACCCCCCTCGCCTAGAGGTACGGACATTAGGTTGGTTCATTGTGCGGGCGTGAACAGTTTGACGTCGACGTGACGAAAGCCACGACGAAGCTGTAATGGCGAGAGTGAAAGGACCACGACGTTATCAAAACCGCGAGAAGATACTTATTGGCCCAAGCTGTTAGACAACTGGGTCGGCGCGTAAGACTTGACGAAGACTGCATAAGGAAGGGAAGGTGACGAAGCTAGAATGACGATGACAGAATGACCACGGCGCCATCATCACCGCGAGCACATACCTAGGGGCGTAAGCTGGTAGACAACTTGGGCCACTGGGTCGGCTTAAGACGATAGATGGGCTCAAAGCACCCGAAGTAGACAAAGAAACCTAATCAAATATTGAGATTGAGTAGCAGTCAAGGCAATGCTGCTTAGCTGGAATCCGAGGACAGCGGCACTTCTGTTGCACCTGTCCCTAACGGAACAGACTATGGTGAGGGGGCCCTTCACTATAGCCATACCATAATATCGTCGGGTAGCGGCAACCGATGCAGCAACTGTTATGTTATAGTGTACTAGGATAAACTAGTAATCTTGCAATACATTTGATATTTTTCTAAGTAGTGCACTAGTATTCTTTTAGAACACTTAGTACACTCATATCTGATGCTATAACTTCTTCAACCTCTAATGTTTTGTGCCTAAGAAAGCGTTCATCTCCCCTAAACCCATGGCTAACTCCAGATCTTCTTGCTTGTTTACGAAAAAAAAAATGGCTGTGGCTTAGCTAAGGTTAAGCCCAGGATGCGAAGCATACTAGCCTTTATTTTAACGCGACAGCGTTAAGGAGCTCGTGTCGCAGAAAAGCCTGTGTCGTCGGCGTCGGCTCAGGCGTGCGGCGCTTGCTCAGGCGCACATTTCGTTGTCGCGCCGAACGCTGCGTTGCTCGACGCTCACCGCGTCCGATGCGGGGGGCGACGCCGCGAGCGACGGCGCTAGTTGGAGCCCCGTTTCTTTTCTGTCGTGACGTCATAGTGTCACGTGGTATTCAAGGCGACACCGCCGCGCCTGAGGAGCTGGGTTGAGCTCTCGTAATATGCTTCGCATAAAAAGAGACAACCAGTAAAGAAAATCGAAGAAAAAGCCTTTTAATCTGTGATGCAAAAAATGTACCAATACGTTAACCCTACTATTAAGAAAAGCGAAACGGTATTACTAGGAACAAGTAATACAAGCCGGTCAGAATACAGGAAAGCAGTGGCGTATACTAAATTAATTTCTAAATAAAACTAGCTCTGTAACTGGTATTACTGAAATCTCTTATGATGGAAACACCTTTCGCACTTCTGATACCATTGCAAATGCCTTCAGCCAATATTTTTCTTGTCTCGCAACACAATCTGGGCACTCTTACTCTAGTGACAGTCGTCGTTCTTTGCAATCTTTTTATCTTTACCCAAGCAGTCCCACTGATGTTAGCGATAGGATCTTGAATCTTAAAACAACTGGCGCTCGACTTGACAACATACTCGCTATGCAAATAAAAGGCATTGTCAATGTCATCACTCCTATCGTTGCTCATATTGTCAGTTTAATCTTTCAGCACTATATTTTGTCTTCTGAACTAAAGAAAAGCAAGGTAATACCTATTTTTAAGAGACGTGATAGATCAGCCATCAATAATTATAGGCCCATCGCTATTATTCCTTGCTTCAGAAAGGTTGTTGAAAGGTTATTTTGCACCCGTCTTTAGAAAGCATTTAAACTACTATCGCCACATCGGTTTCGATTTCACCATGGGGCTTTCCACTAATCTCGCGTTGGGTGCACTTACTGAAAACATCAGAAACACAATTGACGAGGGAAAGTTCCTTGGATCAGTCTTCATTGCCTTCAGTCAAGCTTTCGACTCGATCAATCATAGTATTCTCGTTGTTAGCATTGGTCATGTAAGCCTAAACACCATACATACCCAGAGAAAGAAAGGGAAGGAATGCAGCAGTTTCCTCTGCACGTAACACCGTGTTCACGAGCGTGAGAAGGAGACGATAAAAGGGAAATTCCTCTTACGGGTGGAAATGTGTTCTTGTGCACGTTGGACATAAAAATGCGTTCAAGTCATTTCCATCTGAAATTGACTTGAACGCAATGAATGAATGACATGATCTCGCGAAGAGACTGAACAAAAATTGTAAAAGCAAGTGTTTCCGATTCTACGCTTTTGTTGCCATTAGCCCTCCACTATTATTGATCATACTTTTTAGGGCCGGTCCTACTTCGCCTGCCTGTCACGTGACGTCACAATTCTGCGAACACTAACCACGCAAAAGTGACGTGTACGCACTAAAGATGTATTAATATGCCGAACAAAACTGATTTTTTTCGTATATCCGGAGACTGCCCAGTTCCGAAAGGAATAGCAGACAGCTTCCAGACGATCCCTATCGTCATGGCTACTCGGAGCCACCTATGCTCGTGGCCACTGCGTCGAAAAAGAACGCTACGGAATGATGCGAGTGTACTCGGCGGTATTGTATAGGTAGTTGCGTACTTATGACTGCTGAATAAATAAAAAAAATTGAGAAAGATGTTGAATTTTTATTACTAAGAAAGAAAAGGTGCTTCATTTCCCGTGATCGTCGTGCGTGTCCTGTCGTGGGTTGATCGTTGTTTCTGGAGCCTGTCTTCAGCCAATGGGCAGGCTCGGAAGCGTGGGGCCTGGAAGCAGAAGGCAGCAAATCATCGTCCCGTCATGTGCTAGTTAGTTGGCTTAGGTGTCAAAGTTTCTGCTGAACGTGCTGTAACGCAAACGTTCACGCAAGAGCTAGACGACATTCTTCTTCGCATTTATTGCGAAAAAAAAGCAGCCACCCTTGAACGCGGTTTCCCTTCGTTGGGCTTTCGTAACACTGTCCGATTCTTAGCTGATATAACCTAGTGGGTAAGACGGTCACAGTTTCTGAAGCGCTCATTATCATGATCATGATCAACAGCCACAACAAATGTCACCCTCTCCCTCTGCGTCAATGGTGTGGTGACGCTGAGAAGAACGGTCAGTGCTATTTCGTCGTAATTTTTTTGTATCAAGAGGAAGCCTTAGCTCCTATCTGAATACGTGACAAAGGAGAAATCGTTTTTCTCGGCAATCATTGCATCAATTTTGATGAGGTTTTGTTGTAATAAAAAAAAATTATGTAGAACCATAGTGACTGTTGAAAAATAATTTTTTTTAGGCCGTCAATTTTTTTAGAAACATCGGAAATCGCACACTTGCAGAAAACGAAACTATGAAGTTTACAGCTCGGTAACTCGGCAAAGAAAAATGATGCAACAATTCTGTAAATTACATCGAATAGTGCATCTAAAGCGGATAAAATAATTATTTTATACACGACTCTGCAGCTTACTGTTGGGTGAGTATGCCTTTCACTGAATTCTGGTAAACATCGTAAAAAATTCACGTAAGCACTATATTTATATATCAAATTTGTCCGCTAGAGATGCTCTAATAGATGCAATTTACTGTACGACGACATAATTTTTGATGCAGAGGGACAGAGTTGTAAGCTCCGGGCTTCCGCTTTTTTTAAACTTTTTTTTGTGAAATGCAACAAATTTCAATGAAATAGGCCCAGGGATCATGTCATAAAAACATTTCTGCGTTTTTCATGTATTTGAATAGGCGGCATCGGAGCTGCGCCCGAGCTAAAGCTTCCTCTTACAGAATATTTTCGAAACTCCGTTTTGTTGGGACTGGGCTGAACGTTTTTATTCGTGACATTATTTTTCTCGTGGCAGTCCGCCGGCAAATTTCATATGATGTTCGCTAAGCCATCAGTGAACTTACACGTTTCAGGGCGGTTTCATTGCTAAGATTCGGTACATTGTGTTATCTTCCGGTTCCTTTCATATCTTACCTAAATATTTGCTTTGCCGTAAAGACAGGGATAATACTTTTTTCTTTCTGATTTTACCAGAATCTAGGCCAATTACACACTGTAGGTGTGCACCATCTTTTAGCGGAAAACAAAATCAAATAGATTACGCGAACTATGTCTTCGAGTGGGACTGTGCTGGGATATAGACTATAGTGGGCGGACTGACACCTTCGCAGCCTTATCGCACGTTCGACTGCTTCCTGCCGCTGCTCCATCTTTGTTCACCGATGGATGGGGAAAGCTTTCTCTCGAGACTGGAGCCAGAGGAAGCCTACTCCAGCCGAACGTTCAGCAGCTCACGCAGAGCATTCGAGGAGCCACGTGATCTAGATTCTGTCGCATGTCGGTCGTATTCCTAGCTCGAAGGTTAGAGCGCCTCCGAGTACTCTGAGCTGGTGGGTGGCGCTCCCAACGAAGCCGGCGAAGGGGTTCCGAGCGCCGAATTTCCCTCCAGCCGAAGGCAAACCACGCCGCGATCGAGAGCGTGCCAGTGTGCTCGAAAGCGACGAGTCGATTGGGCCATTAGGAATACACACAGAAAGGCCACGTCATGATTGATTGATTGATTGATTGATTGATTGATTGATTGATTGATTGATATCTGGGTTTTAACGCCGGAACGCAACAGTGGTGTTTACGAGAGACATTCACCCTGCTGTCTCAGTGGCCACGACGTTCTGTTACTCAAAACGAGGTCGCTGGTTCGAATCACGGCCGCCGCGACCACATTGCGATGGGAGCTGAATGCATAAATGCGCAGTTTTGTGTACTTAGATTCAGATTCATGCAAAGCAACTCCGGGTGGCCCAAGTTCATCCCGAATGCTGTGTCTCACATTTCAGCATGCTGAATTCGGGCGTTAAAGACAGTAATTTAACGCGGTAATTAACACCGCCCTCTTGTATTTCTTATGTGTTTACTATTTCTACACATGTTACTTTTGTATATATTTGTTGGCTGTTTGTTTAGATGTGCCTTCTCGTAACAATGATATTGCTTTTTCTCCTACGATTCTAAGTGTGTATCTTTATTATCTCTTGTGTTCTTTGATTTGGCACTCTTGTGTGCAATCTTCATTATCACTGCTATCAAGCAGATGGTCAGTGGACGCAGTTAAGCCCTATCTTGAGGCTTTTTGTCCGCTGTCCGCAATATCACTGCCTGTAGACGTTGATATTGCAATAAACCGAACTTCAACTTGAACTTGAATTCGATTACGACAGGCACTCAAACTCACGCGCCTTTAGATAAGATACTCAAAGAAGCACACACACACACACACACGCGCGCGCACACGAACTGGGTCTCATTGGTATGAGGTTTAGGCGATAAATTCAGCAATGAAATAAAAAGCAAAAAAAAAGAAAACATTAGTTGCGCGCAGAAGAGCCGGCCAAGACCAAGGCTCTAGGTTTTGCTACTGTTTCGACAGAGCAGACTCACACTGAATGCCGAGCGTCGAGAGGAACGTCGACCGAATGCCCACCAGAACCACTTGAAGCGCTATGTTGCCCTGTGCAGCTGTGTTCACGGCTTGCAGCAGAAGGCAGCCGATGCCCTGGAACACAGTGTTGAGCTGGCTCCCGGGAAGTTGACGCAGGAGGCACTGGGGCGCACGAAGGGGGCGAAATGGTCAACATCGCATTCGTGACTGCAACAGTGATTGAGGATTTCGTCGTTCTTGGGCAATGCTGGTTATTTTGCATTTATCGAGCGTGACTTCTCGTGCATGCGGCTTTAATAGAATCTTCCCCCGTGATTCTGTCTCTCTCTCTCTCTTTTCCTCGCTTTATGCTGTCTGCTTAGACCCTTGTACCCTCTCTCTTTTTTCCCTCTCTTTCTCCCTCTTTTTTCCCTGCCAGAACGTTTTATGCTATTGTCACTAATAGGAAATGTGGCGCTTTATTCGTTAAACAAGCATCGAATCGATGGGGAATGCATACATTTCTCTGCAATATGTAATTGCAGAGAAATTTAGAGAGAGCTTTAGCTCGGGGGTTCCAACTTAAACAGACGGGAAAGCAAAAATCGTTTTTTTGGCAATCGCGGTGCCGAATTCAGTGAGGTTTGTTACACTTGGATGACAAAGTTAATATCTAATGACTGTTGGTGGCGAATGTTTTATTTAGGCAGTCAATTAATATTAAACATTGTTAAAAATTGTAAATTTTTCTGAAAACGAAAATATCAAGTTTACATGTCTGTAACTCCGCAAGAAAAAAGATATCACAATTTTGTAAATTGCATCTATTAGTACATCTAAAGTGGACAAGATTGATGTATTATACATGGCTCTCGAGTAGAGCACTTATGTGTGAGTAAAACCTTTACGAAACGCTTCCAAACAATGTAACAAATGCTCGTAAGATATAAATTGACGTTGGGCTGCTGAGCACGAGGTCGCGGGATCGAATCCCGGCCACGGCGGCCGCATTTCGATGGGGGCGAAATGCGAAAACACCCGTGTGCTTAGATTTAGGTGCACGTTAAAGAACCCCAGGTGGTCAAAATTTCCGGAGTCCTCCACTACGGCGTGCCTCATAATCAGAAAGTGGTTTTGGCACGTAAAACCCCAAATATTATTATTATATAAATTGACGTGCGATGTCTTAGTGCAGAGCTACTAACGCATCTATTAACGCGAGAGCGTTAAGGCCCCGTGTGCCAGAAAATCCGGCGTTGGTGACACCGTCGGTGCCGGTGGCGATGTCCGTGTGCAAAAAAATGATCCCGAATCGTGCATATCGATTCACGCGGGCCCTGCACGTGAAGCAGAGTCCTTACTGAACTAATTGAACCTCTGCAACTAAAATCCGTCAGATAATTCGTAAAGTGCGACTTTCACACGACCTACATACATGACAGCGTCGGACTGTAATTTGAATATAGGACAAACTTAATTCTGTTTCACGGAAACTCAAACACAAACCCCTATTCTTAGTAGGAGTGACGTGCTTCGCTCGGTTCCTTGCAATCCCAACCAGATGGCGCTCGCTTACGCACATCCGCGGCAGCGGTAGCGCCCGCTGGAGGGGGGGGGGGGAAGAAAGGAACCAGAAATCTCGCCTTCGTGCATAGCGTTCACCGACAGCGCTTCCAGGAGAACATAACGGTTACGTAAGCTGCAGTTGCCGGGAAGCATGAGAAGCAGTCGGGGATCTTCGAATGCTATCGTGTTCCACTCATAAATGCTAAGCTTAGGTGTCCTCCGAATATTTTTTAAAACTTACCGATATTTGAAAACTGCTTTTAAACACGTCTGACCTTAAATCAAAATTCCGCTTCCAATAGACAGAAAAGTTTACCTTCCTACTTCAAGTGCAACAAATTACATTAACATCGACCCAGTGGTTGTTTCAGAAAAGCGTTTCTGCGTTTTACGTGTATTTCAATAGGCGGCATCGGCGTAGGGGCCGAGCTACAGCTTTCTCTTAAGATTGCTGACAAAAAAATAACAACCTTCTCTCACTTCTTTTTTTAAACGAAGCTATCTCTTGACCCTTCCCCCTACTTTGCCGATTCTGGCTTCTGCTGCGTTGTCGAGAAGACAGCTTCTGCCACCGGATGTGTGCCTATTCTTGATCAGGGCCCGAGAAAGGATATGGGCTACTGAGACACAAGGAGTATGTAGACTAATATGTAATTAGACTAGTTTCGGACTTCTCTGTGCGTACACCTCTTCTTAACATCATTCTTTCGGAAATCGTCGGACATCGCTTTCGTCCTTCGTGGCATAAACAGCTAACAACTGCAGGTGACGAGGATCGCGCCATCGGCTACTGCTGCTAGCTTGCTAAATCAAACACGTTCGCGGCATTTATATTCCAACGTTACGTTGAATCTGCGTGACTTTCAAAAAAATTTTTTTTTGCATTCTGGGGTAGCTGTTTACTCCGAACTTACGGCATGAAGCCGTAAATTCATTCGAGGGAGTAAGAAAAAAGTTATTTTTCACTAATTGATTTCGCGTAAACACAAAGTTGATGCATGAACAGCAAATACGCTTTATCCCTTGCAAACAACAACAATTGCGTTGTGAGCCGGCATAGGAGGCTTTGAGCTTTGAGAGCAGTCTGAAGGGGTGCAATTGAAAACCGGTTCACTTACAGCAAGGACTTGGAACTCAGACGCCATCATGTTTGTCTGCAAGAGAAACCGTTTCGCATGAATACGTACACTGTAAGTTGTAGTATACTAACAAACAACAAAATAAGTGACGTGAGCGCTGATTTGTGTTGAATGCCGCACAAGGTATATCTCGCACGTGCGGGCAGCCCATGAATGGTCATTTGCAAATCTGGTGGAACTCCCACAGTAGCCGACGATTACGCAATAGCCTCAACACGCAACGAACCGATCTTCGAGTAAACTCGGAAACACGTAGCATCAACAACGTAAGGCGTGTTATTGGAAACGTAAGTGTGTTACTTAAAAACAGCGCTACCGAAACGGGACTACCGAAACGCTGTTTGGGCTGTGTGAGTGACGCGGTTTTAGGTAATATGGAAAACCTCCAATCGCCCAATCAGCCGCTCTTCAGTCCAAGTAAATGTAGCTGTTGGTTGTGGCTAAAATGTTTTAAACTCGCCATCGACATGGGGCACGTGGGGGTACTTTGTGCCTTCAACACTGCGCTACATTTGTAGTTTTTTTTGCTTTTTTACGAATGAGATTACGTTATTTAATGAAGGACAGAGGCTCGTTATGCAACAAAGAAGTGACACGGCAAAGAGAATGAAGGGGTGTAGGGGGAGCGAGGGGCGACGCCACCTCTTATGTGCCCACGTTGAGTCATCATGACGTCATGGCTGCAGCAACATCCAGTCTGCCGGGTAGCCAGCGCTCGGCAACGGAGTGTTACACTTAATTTGCAGACTTCTTTTCTAATGCACACGGGCAACCGATACCCACGAGCCATGAGTATGGAACAGAATCCACGGTTTCCATGCAATAGAATCAGCTGCGTGTATGTTTCGGCACGAGACACAAATATGAAGTTCCACTTTGACCTTCTATGTTCTTTTGTTTCAGTTTTTTTTTTCAATGAGCAAATGCTGTTATCGTTGTAGCAGCGCCCAGGGAACACGACAGTTTAAAAAAATAAGAAAATAAAAAAGCGACAGCACTCAGTGTTGTGTGTTAATGTCTTCACTTTCTGTGTTGTGGACTCATCGTGCTGCTGCAACGATACACGTACGCTAGTTCGCCAAATTACCTGCACTACCAATTCATTTTATTTGCATTGCCTCGCTGTAACTAACGTTGATCGGAACAAGTTCGGACATATCTTGCTAAGAGCTCGCTTGCATAGCGAGGCCCCGTCCCCCTTGCCTGACTGCTTGAGCACTGCTTGAGTAAAGCTAAAATTTCGTCACGACACGTGATCCATATAGAACGAGCTCGTCAGCTTACCGTGGTAGGTGATCCAGCCGTGCACATCATCAACACGTCTCCAGAGCACTGGAAATATCATAAGCAAGAGAGAAAAGTTCGCGCGAACGATATTTTAACTTTACCTATTTATTCTGACACACACAAGCACTCATGCACTTGGTCTTCTTGAGGGACCATCGAAGGAAGGCTAGAACTGTAGCTGATACCTATGAAAAATTTTGCTATAAATTCTTAGTACGACTCAGTTCAGCATTTGTGTCAGAATAATATGCCAGCTGTGGCCGTTTATATGCCAAAACTTTCTTTTTTTTTTTACAGCGCGTGCGCGTATGGGCAAACACGCTATTGCGTGGCGTAACCCGTGGTGTCAAAATCTTTGTCGTCTGCACTCCGTTTGAGAGCGTATAAGTGTGGAAAGCAACGTTTGCCCTCCGTTTTCTCAGCTATGTTGAAAGAATTTCAGAGCAGTTTTAAGGTTATGCAATGTGTCCCTCTGTTTAGAGCCACTTTACGTCTAAAGGTGACCACCGTGCGTATCTTGCCGATACCTACGTTGCCAATGTTACCCATGGCAGGCAGGCCGATGTTGATGGAGCCATTGCAGGAGTCGTTCCTGATGAGGGAACCCATGTTCATCCCGCCCAGAAAAGGAATGTTTAGGCCAGATGACATGTCTGTCAAAAAAGAAAAAAAAGAAGGAAAGGCAAAGGAAGGTGTCGTACAGATAATAATTTACATTAAAAACATTAAAAGCCATTTGTCTAACACACAACAAGCCGTCTACAATAATCCAACGCTCTCTGACATAGTTGCAATCAACAAAGGAGCCCTCAAGATTCGATACATGGCCCTCTATTATTCTTACTTTATATACGTGACTTCCCTTACTGCCTTACTGAAAGTGAAGCTTTCTCTTGTGCAGACGACACCACAATCATTGCTACCGACTATCCATTCTTTGGCTCAGAAATTAAACAAAGATTTAAAGAACATTTAAACTGGTGCCGACGTAACTCTCTTGATATTAACCCTTCTGAAACGCCATTCGTGTTGTTTCATTCCAGTCGAAATCCCCATGATCGACTCCATCAAATAATTTGAACCACCACATTGCTCCGGCTGTTTCCAAATGCTAATTTCCGGGGGTAATATTGAGCTCGAACTTAGAGTACGCAAGTCATATCGGTAATCTAAAACGTATACCTTAGTCTCTGGCATTGGAATATTACTGAAGGTTTTGATAGTATTTTAATACATCGACTTTGTTTACACTCTACTACGCATTTATTCAAAGCCACATAATTACTGTATAATAACATGGGGGATACTTGTTTAACGATTTTCACTCTACTACAACCTTCACGAAAACAAGCTGATTGAGTCTCAACCCATTCCGTAGTTATGCTTTTGGGCTTCTTCGTGAACACGTACTATGGTGTTGAGCTCGTAAATTAACCTCGTAAATTACAATCTTTTGATAACCTTGGTCAAGGCACTTGACCTCTTTGCTGCAAATATTTTCTACAAGTCATCTCTCGTTATTACTAATCATACTGGATCCGCTGATCATAATAGTTTTGTTTTACTGATGATTCAAACTAATTACAAAAAAAGCACTGCATGTCTTGCAGCATTATCGTTTTAAAGTAACCTACCGTTAAATATTAGGTTGTCCCCATCGTTACGTGCTTTTAAACAAGTAATTTTTTTTCTTTTCTGTTAGATAGCTAGCTTGCGATATATGGTGCATTATATACTAATTGTATTTGCCATATTCACGCTTGTAAGCTTTTGGTTTAGGTTGATCTTACAGCTTGTACGTAGCGTGTTATTTATGTATGAAAGGTTGCATTTTTTATGTATTATTTGTTGTTGAAGAGCTAGTACTTTTTGTTGCTTTTCGCGTTGTATGCGTTCGTGTATTGTCTGAGTAGTCTTCATGCTGTCACGGCTACGGAGCCTAGAACGTCTTTTGTAAGGGCGAATGCCCTAGTCAGGGGCCATAAGCCACTTTAGTCCTGCACCCGTTGATGTTCCTTGGATGCAGGAGGACCAAGAACTGATGTGAATAAAAAAAAACAGAGTTGCAAAGCAGGCCCATGTCAGACTTCCGAAGGGTACGAGGTTTCCCGTATACAGAGCCGCTGTCTTCGAAGTATGATTTGCTCGAACTAGCAAACATTTGCGAATCTGTGTGTGGCTTTTCTTTTTACAGCGTCAGCTGTTAACAGTTCCTTTCAAGCTTCACGCGTCTATTTCTGACATACCCAAGAGATACAAGGAATTTGTAAAGTTGAAGAATTTGTGTAATTTATGGGAAGGAGATGGAGGTATGATATAAAAAAAAAGGCAGCAAGTAGGGAAGCTGACCAAAAAAGTGTCCTGTTGGCTACCCTACACAGCAGCAATGGTGTTAAAAAAAGAAGCATCCATCACAAAAGAGCTTAACAGGTTATCGAGCTGAAAGCTCGGAACAGATACCACAGCAATGGAAAGCACAGTCAGAGTTAGAAGCAGATTAGATGCGCTGACAAATTGAGGAAATTTGCGGGCACCAGATGGGGTCATCTGGCGCAAGACAGGGTCTGTTGAAGATCGCTGGGAGAGGTCTTCGTCTTGTTGTGAACATAACTAGGCTGATGATGGTACAAGAAAGTGCAAAAGGGATGTCCTTTTATGTAGCCAAACAAGAAGATAACACAGTGATGTTGTTGCGAATTCTTGAATTGATTGACACTGTGCCAAAAAGGTACGCCCTAGACTGGAGCCGTTTCAACAAGGGGTATTCTTTCCTGACGAAGACAAAGCCCTTTGCCTTGCGAATCCCTCGCGTCCCTTTGCGATCTCCAGCTGCCCCTGCTTTGCGTCAGCGGACCCCATCATGTGCCCGCACTTCATCACACCACTTAATTCGCTGCAGTTCTTGATGCGCTTCTCTTCCCTTGGGGCTGATTTTGTAACTCTAATGGGTCGCCAGTTATCCACAATACCAATTACGTGTCCCGCCCCACTTCATTTCTTCTCATGAACATGTTCTTTTTTTTTGGCGAGTAATCAGCCATGATAAGTGTACTCTTGTACAGACTCTAGAAGCTGAGTGCAAATTATGGATTCTCTTTTTCTTGTCGATATATTGAAGATTACTTTTGTGTTCTATATATGATTCTTCAACCCTACTCCTACATTTTGTCGGCTAAGGCTCTGAATTGTTTGTTGCAATCATGCATATAGATTACCCAGATCTTTCAGATATACTAGTATACAATTTGTATAGCTTGGCCGAGTGATTTTACGTATGACGTAGTGACCCGATAAGGCAGGATGGCAATCACATGACAACTCAATCTTGAAATCACAGTTTCCTACAAAAATTACTAGAGAAAGCTCTGGCGCAGCGAATGTTCATCTACCTTGGTAATGATGGTTACCATACGGGTTTGTCTAATCTTCGTTCTTATGGCTCCAACTGTTCTCGTGTTGTTCCGATTTATTTTCCTGAAGTTAGTAAGCATACAAAATTATGAATACCTTGGATACGACGCATATGCAAGACGTGATTATCCTTTATATGTTACCCCACCTCTTATGTAATACCCCGAAAGGGGGTCTTTAAGGAAATAAAACAAACGAAATGAAATTCAGTCACTGCCGGCATGCGTAATCATTGCTAAGTTCGTCGCAACTTTAACAAACACAATATTTCGTTAGAAATGAGGAATTTAACAAAGTCACAAAGTCGTTTGAAGCCATAAAGACAAAGTTTAGCCAAATCCAACCATTCCTGCTGGCCGAAGCGCCATTCTTTCAGTTCCCCGGACATTAAATTGTCAGATATTCTTCTACACTGTCCTTTTGTAGTGAACTCTATCCTTGAAATGACTTCACGGGAGGACTGAGTTGCAAGTCTGGCCCAAGCTTACTCGGAATTTGACGACTCGTCGGTATCATAAGCAGGGGCAACAGGGCACTGATGATTCCTTGAGGCGAACCACTCCTGACGATGCCTTGGATGGCACACTGCATAGTAGACACTGTCAGTATCATAGGCACTATAACCTGCGACAACCTAAAAATTTGGCAATGAGTACCACCCACAAAACCTTGCTGTTACTGTTCTCTGTACCTTTCCGCACTTGAAACATAGTTCCACAGGGGTACCTTCAATAATAATAATAAAAACGTCCACCTCTGCTGCGACGACATGGAAATTAAAATTAAATTATGGGGTTTTACGTGCCGAAACCACTTTCTGATTATGAGGCACGCTTTAGTGGGGGACTCCGGAAATTTCTACTACCTGGGGTTCTTTAACGTGCACCTAAGTTTAAGTACGCGGGTGTTCTCGCATTTCGCCCCCATCGAAATGCGGCCGCCGTGGCCGGGATTTGATCCCGCGACCTCGTGCTCTGTAGCCCAACACCATAGCCACTGAGCAACCATGGTGGGTGCGAGGACATGGAAATCAGCGAAATAATTCGTTATTGGGGATCGCGGGTATGGATTAAGGGCGAATGTCGAAAGTTGTGATAAAATTTAAGGTGATGTCTCTACTATACTTTGTCTAGTAAGTCTACTGACTGACTGACTAACTGACCCGACCCGACCCGACCGACCGACCGACCGACCGACCGACCGACCGACCGACCGACCGACCGACCGACCGACCGACCGACCGACCGACCGACCGACCGACCGACCGACCGACCGACCGACCGACCGACCGACCGACCGACCGACCGACCGACCGACCGACCGGCCGACCTACCGACCGACCGACCGACTGACTGACTGACTGACTTCGTAGGCTTTTAACATCTGAAAGCAGTGCCTCTCTATGGGAAATGCTGAACTGTGATTGATGTTCGAGTTCGGAAAGGCGTTGTCCGCTGTTGTATAATTAGAGCTCGCTATAAGTGGCGGTCGTACTTAATGTCAGTCTCAGTAGACGAAGACTAGCCAAAACAGCGCAATGCGGCAGCGTTAAAAATATATTAACGGTCGCCAAAGTTTGTGCACTGAGATTTACGCATGACGTCATAGTCATAGCTGTGCTTTAGTTCCTTGACGTTTCACGCCTATAGCAAAAACAGCAAAAACATAGCAAAGTCTCAGTAACAAGTAGCGTAGTTGTAGAACTTACTCTTGTTATCGTCGTGATGCCTTGGGTCGTAGAACTTGTCTGAAACGCAAAAACACGGCAACAAGATATTGAGAACCGTATTTACGCATGTTCAGCGTTTTTGACATCGTAAGTATAAGACAAATTTATTGCGGAAACGCCGCAACTGAGCAGTGGAGAATACAAAAAATATATTTCATTCCTGCCTAAGTCTTGACGAATGTGGGAAGTATACACCACCACCCACCCACGTTTCCCTTGCTGTCTTTGAAGCCCGATGTCTTGGGACAGTGAACCCCGTCCAGATTCAGTTCCCTGGAAGAACTGGCGGTATTTTCACAATAGATGCTCAATATATTTCCTAGGGTTTAAAGCGAAAGCTTTACTGGCCGCGAACTCGTGATTTCACCGTGGCCGTGCTCGGAGGAGGCACATGACGCCACGCCGCGTTCCTCGTCACAGC
This sequence comes from Dermacentor albipictus, assembly GCF_038994185.2. Taxonomy (NCBI): domain Eukaryota; kingdom Metazoa; phylum Arthropoda; class Arachnida; order Ixodida; family Ixodidae; genus Dermacentor; species Dermacentor albipictus. The sequence continues at coordinate 87,140,306 of NC_091828.1, read as the reverse complement.
GCGTTCCTCGTCGTTGCGTTCGCCTCCACTCGCTTCGCCAGCTGCGTCGCATGCCTGATAACATGTCGGAGGATTGAAAAGGAGAGCTCGCGTGCGCCGCAACCACAGCTGAGGCGGCAGTATGGACAGCGACAATTCTGATAAGCCGGAAGAGGCCTGGAATCGACAACTGAACGAGATGAAGAGGAAACGAATCGCCCAGGAAACAGACGAACAGCGCGCCGAACGACTGGCTAAACGCCGCAACGTAGCTAGACAAGCAGGCTAACCTGGACTTGCAATCAAGATTAACCAAGGCTAACCAGGCTATGCCTTAGCTTTCGCTGCGTATATCCTGGCAGAGCCGAGCTAAACCACTGCCAATTTTTTCTGAACTCTGCGTGCCCGGACCGTCGCCGTCAGCGAGTTCTCTCTTGTGGCTCCGAGTTCCCAGACAAGCTGATCTCGCTTCGACCAGCCAGACGCTGCTCTTGGAATTGTCGTGAAATAAAGAAATTGTGATTATCAAACTTTTCCGTTTGACGAAACATCATAGCTCGCCTCGAACTGCACCGTGCGTGTCCAGTTTGCTGTCTCGAAATGTCTGACTTTTCACCTTAACTACCGTTTGCGTTGGCTCCCTCCGGTATGCCGCTGAATCCTGTATACATCACTTCCGTTCAGAACAGAAGGTCTCTGGCATGATACCGGCCGTGCGCTGGCAATACGTTACTAGATTAACAGAATGGGCACCGATGGAGGGGAAACGCATTCGAAAACGGCACAAACTCAAGTGGTGCAATGAGCATGCATATGCTTACTAAACATATGAGTTACTTGAAAGAGCGTAGGTTAGGGCGTGTTGGTATTCCACAACTGAGGTTTTTTAGCGCACGAAAAGGGACGAAAGACAGTGGCAAGACGCGGACACAGCGCTTGCCACTGTCTTTCGTCCCTTTTCGTGCGCTAAAAAACCTCAGATATGAGTTACATATTGTTGCGGGAAGAAAGCAGGCCCACGAGTGTAAAATAACTTATATTTACAAATGATGGATATGGCGTTCAGGCAACCGCCAGACTTCGTCTTTCTCTAGTCCAATTCAACGTCTTCCTTCACTTCACCGTAACATCACCCTCCCGGTGGGGGAGCTCCGTCCCGGTGCAAGTTAAACAGCCTCACTTATTGGGGGGACATAGGGCTTGAGCCTGGTGACGTGAACAACATCACTGGTTAAGTTGGGAGGCACGGAAGGCTGACCGAGTGGGGCGATCTCGTAGGTCACGTCGGACAGTTGGCGTAAGATCTGGTACGGACCAGAAAAACGGGACAGTAATTTTTCCGACAAGCCGACACGACGTGAAGGCGTCCAGAGAAGGACAAGGGAACCAGGTGAAAAATGGTGGTCTCGGTGCCGAAGGTCGTAGCGTCGCTTTTGAGAAGCTTGCGAGACTGTGAGGCGATGACGGGCGACATCTCGGGCCTGGGCGGCTAAGTCAATAGCATCGCGAGCGTAAGCAGTGCTGGGTGACTGTACTGCGGAAGGTAGCAACGTGTCAAAAGGCAAGGTGGGGTCGCGGCCGTACAAAAGGAAAAATGGTGAAAATCCGGCAGTGTCGTGACGGGACGAGTTGTATGCGAAAGTGACGTATGGTAAAGCGACGTCCCAGTCGCGGTGATCGTTGGAAACGTACATGGCGAGCATTTCAGTGAGTGTGCGGTTGAGTCGCTCGGTGAGGCCGTTCGTTTGAGGGTGGTACGCGGTAGCAATCCGATGTTCTGTAGAACAGGAGCGGAGCAGATCATCAACGACCTTCGATAGAAAGTAGCGGCCGCGATCCGTCAGCAACTGGCGAGGGGCGCCGTGGTGCAGGATGACGTCTTTTAGTAAGAAGTCGGCGACATCTGTAGCGCAGCTGGTTGGCAGGGCTCGTGCGATGGCATATCTAGTGGCATAATCGGTTGCTACAGCAATCCATTTGTTTCCTTTGATGGAAATTGGAAACGGACCAAGGAGGTCGAGGCCCACACGGAAGAAGGGCTCTGTAGGTATATCAATGGGTTGAAGCAAACCAGCGGGAGGCATAGCAGGCGTCTTCCGGCGCTGACACAGGTCGCAAGAAGCGACATAACGGCGCACAGAGCGATAAATGCCAGGCCAGAAGAAGCGGCGCCGCAGGTGGTCGTAAGTACGAGTGACGCCCAGATGTCCAGCAGTAGGAGCGTCATGAAGTTGCTGGAGCACGGTGAGTCGAAGGTGCTTGGGGACGACTAGGAGGAGCTCCGGGCCGTCAGGACGAACGCTACGACGGTATAAAGTTCCATCGCGCAAGGTGAACATCCGAAGGGACGGGTCATTGGGCGAGGAGCTTAGGCGTTCCATAAGTGTTCGAAGAACAGGATCCTTGCGCTGCTCGTCACCAATGTGGAGGAAGCCGGAGAGGGACAGAATACTGATGTCCGAGTCTGCATCGGTATCGTCCGGTTGATCCACGGGATTGCGGGACAGGCAGTCAGCGTCTTTATGCAGGCGTCCTGACTTATATATAATAGAAAATGTATATTCTTGTAGGCGCAATGCCCAACGTGCAAGTCGTCCAGTTGGGTCCTTCAAAGAGGAGAGCCAGCAGAGGGCGTGATGGTCGGTGACAACGCAGAAGCTCCGACCGAAAAGGTACGGGCGAAATTTCGCGACCGCCCATACGAGCGCGAGACATTCTCTCTCAGTAATGGAGTAATTTCGCTCGGGCGTGGAAAGGCGGCGGCTAGCGTAAGCGATGACACGGTCTTGGCCCTGTTGACGCTGAGCGAGGACAGCGCCGATGCCATGACCACTCGCGTCAGTTCGTACTTCAGTGGGCGCAGAAGGGTCAAAGTGGGAGAGAATCGGGGAAGTGGTAAGCCGCTCAATCAGGGTAGAGAAGGCTTTCTCCTGTAGCGGTCCCCAAGAGAAAGAGGCGTCTTTCTTAAGAAGGTCAGTGAGAGGGTGAGCGATGTCCGCAAAATTTTTCACAAATCGCCGAAAATAAGAGCATAAGCCCAGAAAACTACGGACATCGTTCGTTGAACAAGGTACAGGAAAATTTCGCACGGCGTGAACTTTCTGTGGATCAGGTTGGATTCCGGCGGCGTTGACGAGATGACCAAGCATGTTAATTTCACGGCGACCGAAATGGCACTTGGAGGAGTTTAGCTGAAGGCCAGCCCTGCGAAACACGGAGAGTATGGTTGTGAGGCGCCGCAGGTGGCTCTCAAAGTTCGGCGAAAACACAATCACATCGTCGAGGTAACACAGGCATGTAGACCACTTCAAGCCGCGCAAGAGAGAGTCCATCATGCGCTCGAATGTAGCTGGCGCATTGCATAATCCAAAGGGCATGACTTTAAATTGGTACAGACCGTCCGGTGTGACAAAGGCGGTTTTCTCGCGGTCCATCTCATCGACGCTAATCTGCCAATAGCCGGAGCGGAGGTCAATTGATGAAAAGTATTGGGATCCGTGAAGGCAGTCAAGAGCGTCATCAATGCGAGGCAAGGGATAAACATCCTTCTTTGTTATCCGGTTGAGGTGACGGTAGTCAACGCAGAAGCGCCACGAGTTATCTTTTTTCTTTACTAAGACAACCGGTGATGCCCACGGGCTACTGGAGGGTTCAATGATGTCCTTGTCCATCATCCTGTCTACTTCTTTCTGTATGATGGCCCTTTCTGTTGCCGAGACACGATATGGCCGCCTATGAATGGGGCTGGCGTCACCGGTGTTGATGCGATGCGTGACAACAGATGTCTGGCCAAGTGGACGGTCGTCCAAATCAAAGATGTCCCGATAAGATGACAGGAGATGACGAAGAGCTGTTGTTTGCTCGGAAGGAAGGTCGGGGGCGATCATCTTAGAAACATCGTCCGCAGGCGTCGAGTACGAAGGAGGGGATGACAAAGGTCCGTTCGTACTGAGGAAGGATTCAGAGGTCAAAAAAGAAATCTGAAATTCTTCCAAAGGAGTGATATGCGCTATGGCGATACCGTGTGGCAAAACATGTGACGAGAACCCAAAATTGAGGATGGGCACGCGAGCGCAGTTTTCGCGGATCCGAATTAAGGTGCTCGGTAGGGCAATATTACGCGACAAAACCAGGTCAGTAAGCGGCGACAGGACGTACTCGCCATCAGGTACGGGAGGACAGGGCGTCAGCAGGACATTTGTAGCAGCCTGTGGAGACAGCCTTGCAAATTCAGCAGCACATAAGCGGTGTGGAGCACAAGTGGTTGCGTCGGCAGGAAGCGGCAGGTCCAACTGTACAACACCTGCGGAGCAGTCAATTTGGGCAGAGTGTTTCGAAAGGAAGTCGAGGCCGAGAATTAGGTCGTGTGGGCAGTGTTCAAGGACGATAAATAGAACAACGGTATAATGGCCCCCAATGGTCACACGTGCTGTGCACATTCCAAGGACAGGTGACGTACTCCCATCGGCGACTCGCACGGTGCACGGTACGGCGGGGGTCAGAACCTTTTTGAGCCGGCGGCGGAGAGCAGCGCTCATAACTGAGAGCTGCGCTCCTGTATCAACGAGAGATCTAACAGGAACGCCATCGACTTCAATGTCCAGCAGGTTTCCACATGTAGGCAGGGTCAATAGAGGATTTGTGGGCCGGGTCGGAGTTGCAGCTTCACCTCCGGGAGCTGCACCGCCTAGTTTCCCGAAGCGAAGCGACCGGTTGCAGAAGGGGACGAAGAGCGGTGAACGAGAGGCGAACGGGACCTACGACCTTGCGGAGACGGGGATCGGCTGGATCTTGGTGGAGCACTGTCGGCGTTGATGTTCCTAGTCGGCGTATAGGGCGAGAAAGTGCGATTGTCGGGTACTTGGCTGTAGTGACTCGGAGACGACCACCGAGGAGGCGACGACCAGTGGTTGCGGCAATGACGGGCGATGTGTCCAATACCGGAACAATTAAAACAGATGGGTTTATCATCCGCTGTGCGCCATTCAGCTGGGTTGCGACGGAGTGGTGGAAAGCTTTGCGTCCGGGAGCGAGCGGTCGGAGAAATTTGGTAGGTGTTGGTATGGCGGACTGAGCAGAGAGATGGAATGCCCAAACTTGCTATTTCTTCCCGAACGACCGCTTGTATAAGGGAGATAGCGGGTACGCTTTCCCGACAGTCTGAACGAACGGGAGCCGGGGCCATGGCCTCAAGCTCACGGCGAACGATGCGCGTTATTTCTTCCGGTCCTGCGGGCTGAACGAACCGCGGCGGGTCTTCGCAAGAAGATGTCGCGGCGGTATTGGGCAACCGGTCGAAAGTTTGAGTGACGCGGCGGCCCTTCGCTTGTTCGAAGCGCCGGCACTCCTTAATAATTGCATCCACAGTGGCACAATCCTTACACATCAAGAGATTGAAGGCATCGTCTGCAATACCTTTCAATATATGGCCAATCTTGTCTGCCTCGGTCATGTTGTCATCAGCCTTGCGACAGAGGGCCAGCACATCCTGTATGTACACGACATAGGATTCTGTGGACGTCTGAGCGCGGCACGCAAGTTCTTTTTTAGCTGCCAGCTGACGACCGACAGGTCTGCCGAACAGGTCTCGCATTTTTTCTTTGCAAACATCCCAGCTCGTTAGGTCAGCTTCATGTGTGTCATACCATTGCTTCGCAGTTCCCTTCAGATAAAATATTACGTTTGCAAGCATCATTGTAGGATCCCACCTGTTGTTGTCGCACACTCGCTCGTACATCGTAAGCCAGTCCTCGACGTCGACGTTGTCCGTGCCACAAAATGTTTCCGGGTCCCGTGGGTGAGTGAGGATGACCGTGGGCACGGGCTGCCGAGGCGTTGTCGCTTGTGTCGGTTGATTTGCCATTGTGGCAGCAGGTAGATGACGTCCGCTGCGAAGTTCCGTGGTGGTACCCCGCACCTTCCACCAAAATGTTGCGGGAAGAAAGCAGGCCCACGAGTGTAAAATAACTTATATTTACAAATGATGGATATGGCGTTCAGGCAACCGCCAGACTTCGTCTTTCTCTAGTCCAATTCAACGTCTTCCTTCACTTCACCGTAACAATATTTACCGTGCAACCAACTTCGCCAACAGTCCAACCAGCCGTTGAAATATTACCCTACGTTTTCGACGTCTGCTCCGACAGATGGAAATGTCCGATGCATCAGATTCGCCTTCGAAGGATAAAATTTGGAAGAGCCTTCCAGGTAGCGTTGTTAATGCAGTTCGCGACCGAATACTTTTCAGACAATTCTTGCACACACTGTAAACCAATTTACACGCTGAAGGTGTACATCGTGAAAGAACTTAAGGCGTAGACACATGAGAAGAGAGCCGCACAACACAAACGCTGGCGTTTGTGTTGTCTGGTTCTCTTCTCTCGTGTCCATGTCTGCATGCCTTACCCTATTTTAGTAGGAATCCTTGCCTACTAGCTTTACTTTCTGTATATCTAAGCTTAAGGTGTAATTTACACAGCTAATGGTGCAAATTGGTGTATAATTCGCACCCCTACACCCTTATGAATGTAAGGTTGTGGGTCTGGACAGAAAACAACCTCAAGGGCGTTACCCCGTTTACGGTATATTTTGGAGTCCATAGCTGGCACTGATGCAGTGGATGAGGAAAATCATGCGTGAGTTCCAAAGAAGTTGTTCTCGGGGAGAGGACCGTGTCAACTTCTATAGGCCACAGTTGTGTCGCATAAAGTGGTTTCGGAGCCAGCGGGATGGCTGAGATCTGCTGAAGACTTGTTCATGCACCGGTTCCTCCTCGTTTGTAAGCTCTCTGAACCCCGTGCGTGGTTTGTTCATCTGAAATTTACGAACTCTACTCGATGCTTCTAAGACAAGCAGAGCTTCAGGAAATCGAGAACCTGCATTTATTTGCTGCATAGTGTGTGCAGTCTACTCTGCTCAAGGGCATTTCTCTTATTCTTGTTATTGCGCACCGTCATTCGTCGCGTGAGTAATTTGACTAATCCTAAAGTTGAGTTGACTAAAGTTGAGTAATTCTCAACTAATCCAACGAAATTAGCTAAATTAATACAGGTGCTCCATGTCCTGGTGTTCGTTACGTCACACTGCATTCAGATGAAGAATAGTGAGCAACCTGCGAATGACGTATGAATGAAAACCATAGCGTTTGCATGAGCAAAAAGAAAGAAAAGGAAGAATATCATACTAACATTGCCACTGCCGCAGAAGTTTGTGGAATCGCCAACACACTGAAAAAAAAGAGAGAGACGGAAAAGCAAGCGTTGCTTCACTTTAGAGGCTACATAAATTTCGAGTGTACTCCAGGACCACGAATTGAAACATTAGTATATATGACATACCATGGTCATCCAGTTACATAGGTGTAAACGTAGGTCATATATTTCTCATATTTCGATTTTCATGCTGTCAATTCTGGTGAAGATGTTGGTATTCGATAGCAACAGCCAGTATACGGGGTGTTTCGATGAAGCGTTTAATTAATATTTAAAGATAACCGTGCTAAAGTAAAAGGATGGTTCTTTGGGAGACATGCCGGAGACAGCGCCGCCGACAGAGGGGATAGCTTGTGATTCGTGGTAAGTCAGCTTTTAAGCAATGAATTTTAAAAGTTTATAGTGTATATTCACACCAGCCGTCACCACATGGTCGCCACCATTGACAGCACGTTTCTGAAAGAACCATCCTTTTCTGGGGAAACGGCTATCTATAAATATTACTGAAAGTCTTTGTATAAACACCCGGCGTGTACACTTCGCTTTCAATACATTCTGTTGAAGATGGGCTCGTTGGTTGCTAAATTAGGGGATTTCAGCGTTTCACAATCATTTGAATACGGAAAGTACTATGTGACCTTTCTTCTTAATGACAGGCTTCAGGGCCGTATCAGTGTGTATAAACTGTGTCCAAGAGAACGCTAGCAGAATGTTCTATTGCAGTGTCAAGAGAGGACTCACGTTGCCGATGCCCAGAATATTGTTGAGAGTAATGTTGACACACGAGGCTGCAAAAGCACAAAAGCACAGAAAGAACAATTAAGACGGCCCGCGACAATGGCCAGCGGTTTTCTTAGAAGTAAACTTTTTTGTTCCTTTCTCTTTAGAAAACGGCGCAAAATGCATTTATTGACATTAAACCACGGTATAGTCGGTATCCGGGGGACAAAGACGTATTGTAGGGAGTGAAGCCGACGGAAAAAAGGTGGCACATGCGTCGGACGTATAGCCTAGAGGAGACGGGTATATGGAGCTCAGATATAGTGAAACGTTTGAAAAATACTCGGATATAGCGTGGCAATCACATCACATACAGTGGAGCGTTTGCTAAATCTTGGGCAGATTTCGTGAAGTGGCTAAACAGAGAACCCCTAGCGCTTCAGAAATTTGAGGGAATTGTCTCGCATGCAGCTTCGATTCTTTAGATGTATGCAATTTGATCAGATTCGCGTAGATTCGTGAGGGTTATGTTTAACGGGACTGCCTCAAAGACTCTCTGCTGCTTGAAAAACACTGGCGTAAGAGGGTCGGTACAAGAAATCAAGTCCGCCCATCGTCGAGTGCGTACTGTTAAGAACGGCCCAGCTAAGGTGCAAGTGTTGTCAGCCAGTTGCGACGACGGCGGCGTCAACTTTCCAGGAACGCCACCGTTACGCTCTAGCCTCGTCGCCGTTGTGACTGAATGAGTTCGACGAAGCAGGCTTTGTGCGCAACACGACACCACCTACCCGGATCGGCCGTGAGCGGGGGAGTGTGGCCACGGGAACGTCTACTGATGCTCCTTACCACGCGCCGACCAAGACGCAAGACAATGGCTATCCGGCCGCGCTGCGAGGGTCAGCTCCAAATTCTACTAAATTCGTGTGACGTCAGTTCCGGACCGGACCGTGAACCTGTGTGTGTGTGTGTGCGCGTGTGTGTGTGTAAGCCTTCCCGGAGAGAGGCAGCGTATTTACAATGACTGGACGAACGTTTCCGCCCCCTTGGAATCAAGGGAGGACCGAGTGTTTATAAACCGCTGTTGTGCGGATGCTCGACACACTTTCTTAAGCAGTCATGTTAGACTGAGACACTCTCTCAAGCAGTCATGTTAGACTGACATACTTTCTCTCGCAGTCATGCTAGACTGATGAACTGCATGTAAATACTGTAAATAAACCCGTATTCCTCGTTCTCGATGAGAAGCAGTCCTTCCCTTCATCAACGTCCTCAGCGTGGATAAGTTGGACGACGGCAAGGGCCAGCTACCTTCGAATTCAGGCCGGACTCCAATCTTGACAACGGGTTACGAGCGATGGGATTGAGCCCCCAATTCTGACAGTACTCACCCGCTGACGCTGAGACTCCCGATGTTGTGACAGCCACGAGCAGAACGACGGTCAGAATGGCGGTGGAGCTCATGGTTGATTCCTTGTTCGAACGATCAGCCAAACTGCAGCGTCACTAATCGCTAAGCTCGTAGTCTCCAGACACGAGACCAGACGACACTGGCAAGCCCTTTAATACTCGATATGGACTCGGTTCTAAGCGGATATGATGACGAGAGGATAGAGAGCTTTGCGAGAACCGCATGGTCTCTTTATTTATTTCTTTTTTTTTCATCTTGAATCCGGATTTACACACGGATCCCGCGTTCAAACGCACGTTGAGGACAGGTGTGGCGCGTTGTACGCCGGCAATATAGGGCGTCGTTACACGTGTTCTTGTTTTTTAGCGAAATTTATAAACTTGGTGATGCATGGGCGCTCGACGTTCGATGGGCGTTAGCGACAAGAATGAACAGGCAGCGCAGCCGGTTGAGGAGCGACGCATTTGCGCCCGTGAGAACTGTAGCGCCGTAAAACATACCGCGTTTGCTCGCATCTCAGGCTGCGTGCGATTGCGGGCCAACCCCCGAAATGGGGAAGGTAAGAAAATTGAAAAAACAAGGAGTTTCCTCGAATATATGCCAAACAACAACCACAACAACAACAACAACAACAACAACAACATATATTTGACTGCAAAAGGAAGCGGACGTTTCCCTGTGTTATTGAGGCTCGTCCCAAGCTCTCCTATGTTGTGATTGGCCGTTCGATCCTCCTGGTGAGCCCGGGACTTCGAGCCGGAGCTGAGCCTGCTGAGCGGCAGTGGCGTAGCTAGGTCGTCTGGCACCCGGGGCCCTTAGCTCTTCTGTCACCTCCCCCCCCCCCCCCGGCTGTAGTCGAGGAAGGCGAGGATATCGACGATGTGAGGGTGTCTTCAGACGTATATGACACCCCCCCTTACTGGCACCGTGCACCCGGGGCCCACGGCCCCCCGGCCCCCCCTGTTGCTACGCCACTGCTGAGCGGCCAAGGCCTCTTTAAGGGGCACCGATGAGCTGCACCCTTTCAAGCGCTTTTCCTGGCGGTGGACGGGTTGTGGTTGGCCGTTCACCCGGCGACAACCTCCGGTCACGGCTAGCGCGATTACGGGGAATGGCGTGGCGGCCTCATCAAAACGGTTCTTGAAACGGATGATTTATGGCCAAGACGGCAGTACCTCGGACAGGAGAGGTTTGGGCAATTAGCAAGGATATGGTCCATCACCTGACAGCCGCCGAAATTGGCATGTCCACGCCGGGGACGGAGTCGCTGTACACTCGGAGTCAGTGTACGTTCCCCCCTTTCCCTGTTTGTGTCCAGTGATGTGCGTGCGTTTCCGACAAAGCTCCCTTCGGGAAAAAAATATAAATTGTGGGGTTTTAGGTGCCAAAACCACTTTTTGATTATGAGGCACGCCGGGGTGGAGGACTCCGGAAATTTCGACCTCCTGGAGTTCTTTAACGTGCACCTAAATCTAAGCACGTGGGTGTTTTCGGATTTCGCCCCCATCGCTCCCTTCGGAGGGAAAGGGAAACCGAGCTCCGGTTTGGTGGGACCTGATGTGATCTGTCTCCTGACGCCGGATTGGGGGAAGTGACTGAACAATGACCACGCAGGGCATGAAAGGAGCGACGGATGGCGGGAGTGATGGGCCACTATCCAACTTCATCATCAACTTTTTCTGTACTACTTTGAATTTCCTTGAACATATGTAAATATAATCTTGTTTGTAAAGCGTCCCGGATATCCCCACGTTCACTTACTCCTCAAAGTAGATTCGACATCTTGGAGAACCCAGCCGCTACACCACGTTGTCAGTTATTTCTTCCCACAGTGCACTGTCCTCGCTTGCGTCTGTTGCGCGTTCGAAATTGCTCCAAAGGGAGAACACTCGCACGAATATCTTGGCGTGAATTCCACTCCATGCAGCCGCAATCTAGTTCGCTAGCTGACTAAGCGAAAAGTACAGGCATGTCGAAAGCATGTCCAAGTTAGACGTACGTCTGAACTTGTTCCGAGTGATGCCTCGAACGTCAAAATGGCGTACACAAAACCGTAACCTGCAGTCTTGGCCTGCGAGATCGCAGGGGGTGCGCCGCCAGGTCTCGGAAGCTATGTTGCAGGGAGGGAAAGAGATAAGGAGAAGGCAGGGAGGTTAACCAGAGTAACGTCCGGTTTGCTACCCTACACCGGGGGAATGGGAAAGGGGAAAACAAAGATAACAGGAAAAGAGAGGAGAGAAGGAAAGAAGGAAATTGCGGTGAGTTCGCTGACGTGTGTGGCCTTACAGAAATTGCATTAATAGTCACAAATGGTCGCACAAACCCGTCGTCCTTAAGTAGCGCAAAAGTGCCTTCACCGCTTTATGGGACGACGGGCGATGGGGGTGGTGTTCCAACAGCACCTGCACAGAAAGCGGCCGATTGTCCAGTTTTTGAAAAGCTTTGGCAAGTTCTTGTCTCTCAGGGGTGTATCGTGGACAGTGGCACAGCAGGTGGTCGATGTTTTCTTCGGTGCCACAGACCTCGCATGCTGCGCTGTCAGTCATTCCAATTAATGTAGAGTATGCCTTTGTGAAGGCAACTCCTAACCAAAGGCGCGAAGAAGTGACGCGTTAAGCTGGATTCACACGACGGACCATATTCCGCGAACGAGCATTACGTTACTGTGCCCACTGCGGATTGTAACACCACCACCAGCTTATATTTGCTTTGTCATCGTGTGCGGCGTTGATTGCGTGGCACATGACCACAATTAAGGCTCGTCCGCGGAATTTGGGCCGTCGTGGGAATCCACCTTAGTTGCCTGACTGTTGGGGCCAAACCACATTCCGAGATCTAGGTCGACTACCAATTTATCGTTCGGTATTTTTTTAAAGAAAGGATAGTGTTGGTCTGCATTTGGATTAATACGGTATAAAGCTAACAAGTGACTGCGCTCAGGCTTGTCTATGATTTATGCGCTCGCCAGGCTTAATTTTCTACTGAACGTATGCGTGTCCTTTCACTGCGCAAAGTCCTGTTAGAAACCTTGTTTTACTTTTTTGTTGCAACCTGAAGCCGGAAATGCTGTTGTATGTGTGGCAGTTGTCAGAGGACAGCTGTGGTGAAAAGCGGATCTACAGACTCCGCACCAAACATTGCTGAGGCGTAATAAACGAACTAGCCGTCAAGGTAGCATACCTACGCAGATGTTTATCGCAGTACACGTGCAGAAGGGCCTTCTATCCGAAAAATAAATCACTTTCAGTTGTTTACTCCGTGGCCATTGCAACAAGCAGCCCCTCAAGCAAAACTATTGAGACTCACGCTCGTAGTTGTAAGGAATTTTCGCATTACCTATCGAGGATGACAGCGTTGTTTTCTAATTGAGGAGGTTTTTCAGTCGTACATCGCCTAAAGCAAGAAAAAGAAGGTAGACTTTCCACGTCACGGTATATTTGGTGCACGCCGTTATCACGTCCAAGGAGGATCAAGGAGCGCCAAAGGAGGAACACTACATAACGCCAACATAAGGGACGAGGGACATTTCTTCTAGCGCTCGTCTGGCCACTGGTGTTCGTTGGGAATGATAGGCGTATGCGCAGCAGTCGTGACGTGGCATTCACGAAAGCCGCAGGGGTAAATAGCATTGCGTTAAGTTTCACTTCCGGTTCCGGTTTCCGGGTGCACTTGCGCGTATTCTGTGGTGAAGGGTTAACACGCATATTCCGATTTAATCTTTCTTTCTTGTCGTCATAGATGACAGACGACAATTATTGTTATCATCGTCAGACCACCTCGTAAGTCCCAGCTTCGTCATTGCCACAGCATCGACAGACAGACAATGAACTTTATTTGATCCTGAGGAGCTTCTTTCAGGACCCCCTAACGGGAGGCCGTTGTAACCACGGACCGCTCCCACGTAGAGGACAGAATGCCGTGACGCTCCGCCCTCTCCTGGGTCCTCTGGATAGCCTGTGCTTGCTTTCGAAGTACCGTGTTTCTGATGGTTTCCTCCCATTCGGCTTCGCTGGAGAGAAGGTCGTTAGGCAACGCGGTACATCACTAGAGCATGTGAACCATAGAGCAAAAGGTTTCACTATAGTCGGGACAACCAGGGTCCACATCCGAGTATGTCCTACTAAGGAAGCGCCGCGGCAGGAAAGATCCAGTCTGCAACATTCTAAGAGTAGCTGCGTGACTTCTACTGAGCTTCGGGTGAGGAAGAGGATAAACTCTCCTGCCAAGTCGGTAACGTTTAGTAATTTCATTAAATGTGAGAAATGGATCGAAAGCGTCGAGAAAAAAAAACTACAGCAGAATCCATCTCACGATGACTGTCGACTGTAGTGCAATTAGCATTCAAGCAACGCGGCGACACACCGCAATGCTCAAGTCGCGCTTACTTAAAGTAAGTCGTGGTCATTCTGAGAATCGCATCGCCTCGCCGATATGCGACAAACACTGCCTCAAATGTTGGCCGACTTTGCTATTACGCTCGCTTCACAAGGTCGGCAGTGCGAACCACGCCATGACGACGACGGAACGATGACGATGGAATGACGAAGAAGCGATGATGCCGTGGAACGACAATGGCGGTTGGATGTCGATGGCATGACCGCAACGGGATGACGGTTGTGAAGCAGAGATGATGCTGTAATGATGGTGGCATTAGGAAATTGGGACGACGGCGAGTGTATGGCGACAATTTTGTGGCGACGATAGTATGACGTCAACCGGATGACGAAACTGTAGAGACGACCATGGCGCGGCCACTAAGGCGGGAGGTCGTAATCGCTATTGAATGAAGGCAGCGTGACTGCGTTAGGATGACGAAGAATGAGGGACGTCGATGGAACTATCGAAGGCGGTATAATGACGACCGCACGATGAGATTTGGGTGGCGTTTCTGAAGGGATGGTAAAACAACAACGTGACAGCGACGACACGACGACTTTGGTTATATGACAACTCTGTGACGAACGATGCCACGATGAGAGTCGAATGACAAACTTATACTGCCGGTGGTTAAACTATCCCGACGGCTTGATGAGGATGGTATGACACAAAATGCAGGACGAAGACTGTATGACGCCGGCGCAATGGCCACGATGGCATGACCACGGTATGCGAAAAATGAGATGACCACGAAGTGGTCATCTCATTGTGGTCATGTGGCTTGACGGCGACAGCATCGGAAAGACTGTACGTAGGACAACGATGGCGCAAAGACAATGGCGTGCACGACGACTACACCACGAGAGTCGCATCGCTAAGCTAAAATGACCATGATGGAACTATCACAATGGCGTCACAACGACGTTTGCATCATGAATGCACTACGACTGTATGCCATCGATGGTGTGAAGATGCGACAGCATGACGAGGGTCGGATTATGAGGCTGTAAAGACGCCGATGAAACTATACCTCGCTGGCATCACGTCGACGGTGTGACAATGAATGCGTGACCACTGTAGGACGAAAAGGGTGTGACGATGATTTCAGAACGAGAATAAGATGACAACGCTGGAGTGACGGCAATGCAACGACCACTACGGCGCCGTGACCGCGCACACAAACACATAAGTAGTGGTCGGAGCAATTAGACAACTTGGGCCGCTGGGTTGGCGTTGAAGGCATGACGATATCATTTGACGAATTGCGAATGGCGAGGATGGAATGACTACGGTGGCATCGCGACAGCAAGGACATACTCGGTGATCAAGGCTGGTGGAAAACTTCGATCACTGGGCGGTCGTAAAAGCATAGATAGGCTCAAAGCTCCTGAAGTAGGCTAATAATGCTAGTCGCATTAAAACAGAACTGCGCCACAACCGCTATTTGAGCCCACGCCAGTAAAACAATGTCGATTTGACAGTCGGGCACGCTAACCGTAGAGTTATCGTGCGATAGCAACCTTGGGCAATTAGTGCAATGCATTGCGCTGCGCACAGGCTGAGAATAGTGGCGTCTATGTATGTGTTTTTGGAGGCCAGAAATAGCGACTCTGCAGTGGGCGAGGGTCATATTAAGTGCACTGCATGTAAATTGTTCTCGACTTGATGGAGGTGTGTTCACGTGAAATTATTTGTTGTCGAGCACGCGGAAACAGCGTCGGTGGCACAGATCAGGTGCACAAGACAATGACGATGATAACCCTAGAACGTACGTGACACATACCCACAATGAAGGATGCGCCGAAAATGAAGTGGTTGGTGGGAAAAAAAATCGTCGAAAGCATTGACAATGACAATGCCAACAGCGACCACGGGGTGACAAAGCCACGTTGTTTACGTAGCAGCTCACAGGATACACAGCCACCCAGTATTCTGTGTAGCAGCGCGGGAACTGTACAGAGAAAATCAGATCGCTAAAATCTCGCAGGCGGCACTCCGTTACTTCGCTCGCATCAGTTGTCGAAATCTTTCCCTCGGAGTTGAGCAGTGCTCAGCCTTCAAAACGAGTCACCGAGCTAGAAAAGCACGAATTTTTCTCCTCACTTGCGGCTAATCATTGGGTACAAAAAACTAAAATTGGATTTAGAAAATGGTTTAAAAGGACTGACAACCGGCCAGGACGTGTTGTGCGATGTTGATGCAACTAAAGCAACACTGTTTATAGTGATACAATCGAGTACGTTCTTCGCGATTTAAGTGAATCACAGTTTTAAATTGGTACAGAACGTCGAAAAAATACCGGTAAGTGACGCGAACTGAAGCATTGGCACTTCGGAGTAGTACAAGCCGGTTGTTATTAGGTACCGCATATTTATTGTTTAAAACTGCAGTACTTATTAGGCGCTTGCGCTTTATTCTGCGCGTATTACGAAGTGTAAAAAAAAAAGTGGACGTTGACGAGTGGTGCTGCCTTCGCGGTAACAAGTGGAAAGGCTGAGCGGGCAGAAATGTTCAACGTTCACATGAGGGCTGTTTTACGCCCGCGAGTTGTCGAGTTAGTAGCCCGAGTTCTGTAGTCTCTGTGAGATAAATAATGCCGTGGACGACTTGCGCCGTGAATGGGTGCCAGCACTACAATAATAGCACTGCTGGCATATCCTACCACTTAGCTTGGCTTGGCTAAAAGAATAAAAGCCTGGCGCATACAGCCGACAAAAGCATGTCCTTCGAGATCGGTTTGTGTTACTCGGAAGCAGTCGTCGCAGGGGCGTAAGATTCGCACACCAATTGTTATTGTAAAAATAATTCAACGCATCGGAAAACATGAACTGCAGGAAGGGTGGGCTTGATGAACAAAACATCACTTTTTTACAGCCAGGACCGCACTTGTCGTTTCTCACCGATACCGGCATATAATCGCTATCGCGCTCCCTAATCAGTGTTTCGTGGATGTTGTTGAGCACGGCTACATTCTCAATGCAGATCGGAAAAGACTGCTAAAAAAGCGTGTTCCACGT
Organism: Dermacentor albipictus; assembly: GCF_038994185.2. Taxonomy (NCBI): domain Eukaryota; kingdom Metazoa; phylum Arthropoda; class Arachnida; order Ixodida; family Ixodidae; genus Dermacentor; species Dermacentor albipictus. The sequence continues at coordinate 87,123,594 of NC_091828.1, read as the reverse complement.
TATTTTCCGCGTTACCGCTTTATGATCGGACACTCAGAGCTGTTAGCTTTCCGTTGCGCAAAAAAAAAGGAAGAGACGGGTACAATAAAAATTAGATGTCAGCCTGTTTAATACCGATGTCACACGTACACTTCTGATCGGGATCGGGGCTGATCCGGATCGAATTTCTCGATCGCGATCAACAATGGTCACTGTTACACGGTCCAACGATCTGGGACCAGTTATTACGTCTGCTGATCGTCAGAAACTCTCAGAACTGCATAACATCATCATCATCATCATCATCAGCCTAGTTACGCCCACTGCAGGGCAAAGGCCTCTCCCATACTTCTCCAACTACCCCGGTCATGTACTAATTGTGGCCATGTTGTAACCTATTAGCTACAAATTCAGATTTGCAAGTTGTGTTTAAATTTGCGCAATAGTTCAATTTTACAGCCTTTCGTTGCTGCTAAAAAATTGTTAAACGTTTCTTATTGAGCTGACTTCACTTTTTGCTTTTAACGTTTTCACAATACTCCTCTTGAGGACGCAGACGTTAGCCTGCGATCGCGATCCGAGAATCGCGATCACACAGATACGGATTCCTCAGGATCGCGATCGCAAATGACCATGCAGCAACACCCGATCCAGATCCGAATTGGCCCCGATCGCGATCACAAGTGTACGCGTGACACCGGTATAAGGAAGCTTCAAATTTGAAAGTCAAGTTCCACGCTGCTCTTACGTTCGGCAGGTAGAAGCTTTGGGGTTGTCTTCTGAGCGATGGAATCAAAGAGATACTAGCGCTTTACACCAGTTATTACCCTGGAATCTCCTGCGAGTCATGTAGAAATAGCTAACACCCTTGGTACATCGAAGTATACTTCGATGATCGTCGACTGCTTACCGTTATCGTTGGGCTTAAGTGTAACTTGCAGTTACTTGTTTTTCTTTGTTTTTTTTAGGGGGGAAGGGGTAGAAGTTCGCCCAATAAACATAGTTTCGTTACTCGCTGTTGTGCCACTGTGGTTCCTCACCGTCACCACTACGCGAAATCTGGTAGAGGTGCTTCGTCTTTACTGCAAGCTCCGCAACTCCAAGCGCTGTCACTATTATCCGACAATATGTATATTTAAATATTTAAATTGGTAAATGTAGAACCACTTCGACCGAAAGAAAACAAGAAAAACAGCCAAGGTCAGTCTGTTTGTGGCATAGTTCGATTTTGTCTGCATGCATTACTATGCCATAAAGAAAGGAAGTTTCGTAAGTCATAGAGAAAAATGAAGTCACAACTTCTGTATCTAACTCACACTATTCTCTCTCTACTGTAACACAATTATACAAGCCTTTAAAATGCTATCATGTATATTTTTCTCCCATATTTCTACATTAAATTAGGCACCTTTTATATGACCACATTTCTCTTTTCTACATACCCGACGACCGCCCTATACCTGGTGTGTTCTTGTCCAGTTCACCGTAGTCGGTGAAACCAGTTATTTCTACACGAAGTAGACAAACGAAAATAAGATGGTCGTCTTCACTGTGGTAGACGAGCATAGCTTCTATAGCGCATATATATATATAAAAAAATCAGTCTCAATGTCGTTTTACATCTTTGAAGTAGCAGAGAGTCACGACAGCACGTACACATATTTCACCAGGGCTTTAATGAACTGTGGCGATGTCGTATGGCGCTGTTTATTGGAGGGAAACAGAAGGAGAGATCGCCGCTGCGCAGTCAACAGTGCTTCACAATAGTCCAGTAACGGAGGCTGTTGCCAAAAAAAGAAATAAAAGCAAAGGAACGAAAACAGAATTCTAAAGTGAATCTTTGGTTTCAGCAGACGGCACACCAAAAACACCGTACTGAGTCGCTCACAGAACGTTCAGCATATGTTGCACACCACAGAGTCTTTCAAAGTTCTCAATCTGTAGGCATCTTCTTTTCATACTTTTGTGCGTTAAAGAAAATGTGCTCGCTGTCCTTCCAGGAAGCGAGCGAGACGTAGAGAGAACGGGATGCACGTCGAAGAACCACGCCATGTCATGTGAGCCCACACTTACGTCAACCGATGATATCCGTCTCTGCTAATCTGCCTCACAACGACTTCGAGATGTCTACGCAAACGTAGCCCAACTACCCTTTGCCACTTAATCCAAGGATAAGCAGTGTATGATAACGCAAGTCATTGCATAGACCATGTCAAGGCTGCTGAGGGTCAGGTGCAAAAAGATAGCATCTATTCATAAGGCACAGAATAGAGATCAGATTACACGTGTTACGATTAGTCATTGGCAGTGCATGACCAGCTAGCATACGTGGTGATACGTCTTGGTTGTAAGGTGTCTTGTAGTCGTCGTTTGCACAGAGCACTCACAGTCCTATTCATGCGTGTCGCAGTATAGACGTCTCATACGGTACGCTTATGAGATACTCCACTACTCATGCCAAGAGGTTTGCGTTTGCATCGAAGCATAAAAACAATACGGGGATTATGCACAGTTTTTTCGGGAAGGCTTTCGGAATCTCAAATTTACAAGTGACTAAAGAGAGGTCTGAGTCCATCTCTAAGGTCGCGGAGCATCATATGTACACTTATTTGCAGTGAGTAGACATTCGAATGCGACGACACTTCGTCCCCGTATTCCGGCGTTATCACTCGACAACTTCTCCCTCTCTCGCGGCAATACAATTGGAAGGTCACGTTGAGCCAGACTTTGTTTGCGCACCAGCCATTCTTTCGCTCAACGGACCTCAGAACACACCGAAATAGCGCGTTTAACGCTTGATAACAGCAGAGACCGTTCCCTGTAATAATCTGTAACTAACCGCGTCACAGGCACCAGCAGTCGCATTACGCGCAATACTAGCGAAGGAACATTGATTGCAAACAGCATTCTCACGTTGTGGCACTCAGCAGCATGTTTCTCGGGTGTCCATTACGTCGCACCGTACATTATTACGTCATTCACGCAAATGTAGAGCCATCTATGGTAGACGCAAGACGAGTTCACTGCGTTATTCTTGCGGCCGGAACATGCGGCCAGCCCTGAAACACAGTTTGAACGGAAAAGTTCAGTGAAGAGTAATGTGGGAACAAGGCACTGAGCGTCGCTTGAAGTAGCCCAGTTTGCAGGCACTCAAGATTCCTAGTTTACAGAAGCTCGCAGTCCATACTAGAGAGGAACAATACTGAAGAACAGTATATCATTATTGGCGCACTATAGGCACAAACAGTCGTTTGTGAGATTGTCGGCAAGTAAATGGAGCGCATGTGGGCAGAAGCACTACCGGTGGAGCCTTCTGTGAGTTGTCACATAAGCTGGGCTCAGGGCGCTACATGTGATAGTGATACGGCACCACTCACTGTGCTTGTAAACGTAGCAGGGGCTGTGAGTTCTTGTAAACTTTTCGTTATAAGGGTACCGGTGGAGATGTAGAGTCCAGCGTTTCCTTGATTAGCCCACCATCGAGCGAGAACACTGCACTGTGACTTGACGTTAAACTCGTAAACGACACACACAGTAATGTTATACGGTCAACCGTAGGGTCTGACCCCACCATCGAAGCTTAGCTTGAAGTAGGTGACCTGCTTGTCTGCGCACATCGTTCATGCGATTCTTCGAACACTACGGGAGTAAATCGCCACCTCAAGGTTGTTCACAGCGTGCTGCACAGCTGTCTGGATTTGTGCCTTCTACGTAGTATCAAAGAACAACATTGCTGTCCCTCGAAGCACTTGTAAATGTCACTTCACGATGCCTTCGACACGTGTCCATGCTCGCCGTCATTGTTCAACACAATTGTCCAGATTTCTTAAGACGGCTGAAATGTTGCACTGTACTGCCGACGTCCTAAGGCGTTGCATTTTACGTCGAGTTGCATGTTATTCCCGGACGACTTTGCTGAAGCCCCATTACAAGCCGCCGCCAAACTTCATCATCTGGAAGCAGGATGTACTGATGATAGGTCATAAGGACTTGAAGAGCCGATGCCTTGCGCCGACTACAGAACGTCGTAACGAACTTTCTTGGAGTAGAACGTAGAGACAAGCGCAGTTTGAAATCCACGGCAACGACTTGCACGCCGATTTTCGAGAAGGCACACCGCATGACATTGTCCAGGTGGCGTTCACGGTGTTCACTTGCCGCCGTAGTTGTTGCACTGCGTACACCTCAGTTGAAACAGTGGTACACTCTGATAGCCTTCAAGTGGAGCTCTTTAACGCCAGGGTGCTCTCCTAGTTTATCACCATGCATCCGACCACGACTGAAGTCTTCTTCAACACTTCAAGGGCTACGCGCCGTAGAAGAAAAGCCGCAGTCGGCTTCCACCCGGGCTACTCTGGTCCAGGTGTTCGGACCGTCCGGAACTCCAGCACATCGTCGCCTCCCCTTGGTAAAGAGCGCAAGCATTCGTCGTGAACTCATTTCACTGTACACAGATCAGAACACATCACTCGTGCACGGCGTGGCTGCGCCCGTAAGCACAGGCACCACACATTTTTTACGACGCTACCGGGGCGACAGGAAGTGTCCGGCCAGAGCCTGCGCCGTCCCGTACGCACAAGCGCCGGAGGAAGCGTCCATCATCTGCGACCTGCCGTCCGTGCCGAACAGTCCTTGGTCCTGGGCCGTGGTCTGCACAACGTGCGTGAAGACCGGACAGTTCTGGACGCCCAGAACGCCGCGGGTGGAACAGTACCCGTCGGCGTCGACGAAGCCGGCGGGCGCCGACCTCCGGAAGTCGGCCGCAGCGGCGGCCGCAGCCGCGGTGCCGTAGTTGTGGTTCCGGTACAGGTGGTGGTGGTCCACGACGCCCGCGTTGGTCGACATGGCGCCGGAGTTGGCCGGGTGCGAGCGGTCGACCGCCGCCGCGGCCATGGGACCGGCCGAGCCGTCCAGTGGGTGGTCCTCGCGGCCGAAGCAGGAGCCCATGCGGAACCGGTCTTGGCCGAACTGGTCGGCAAACCTGCACGAAGAGCAAGATTAGTGCGTGTCGTCAAAACGGCTGAGAAAAAAGGAAAGAAAAAAGCAAATAAAAGGCACAGAGATTAAGCAATGTGACTGTTTCTTTGGTTTACTCGGTACTGGAAGGACAGGGGAAAAGAAGGAATGTGCGTGGGTCCAACTAAAGGAAAAGCATGAGTCAGCTGCTTTCCGACAGCAGCTGTCAAACGCAAACTGATCATTTGCCTTCTAAACTTTTGATACTGCGTGTAATACCTAGCTAAAGGAGAGGAAAACCAGAAAGTTGAACCAGCTTGTGATCGCACTTCCGAGAACTGCTGTCAAGGGAAGCAAAGCGTGCTGTTCTTTGCCAGAAATGTGTGTATAACCATCGCGAGTGTTAATCCTTACTGACATGACGTGAGAGATAGAGAATTTATTTGAAGGAAGGCAGAGAAGTCGGCCTGAGCTAACGCGCTCTAGCCCGCTGCTCTGCACAGGGGGAGGGGGAACGGGGACACAAATGTGTGATGAGGGATGATGATGACATAGAAAGAGGGATGCACGACCAAGGTCCATCTAAACAGGCCGCGAAACTTGAAACGAAAAGCGGGCCAAAACCTATAGCCAAGGATATCAGTTAGTGGTGCACGATTGAAACGTGACTAGGAAGGGGGGGGGGTACAAACACTGAAACTAGAAAAGCTATGTGTAAGAAAGTGCTCTAATATTCTTAATCAGAATACTTGACTTGTCTTTTTCAAGACCTTGAAGAAGATAAGTCCACTTTTCGAAACGTTAGCTCCGGCATTCACCTTGTTCACGTTTTGCTCGTCGTCTTGAATTTACATCTCCCGCATTCCCCGTCTTTTCTCTAATCACAATACTGACATACGAGTAACTTTTCCGCTTCACATGTTTTCCCTGTACTAGAAGAAGAAATGTTCATTTTTTTTCTATTTCACAATTTATTACTACTTTCTTGGCGACCCCTACCAACCAGTGATTCTGGCGCAAGACTTGGCAAGGCTGTGCAAGCCAGCTGCTATGTCGTGCGGAATGGCGTTGCTCACCTGAACGCGGCGGTTTCGTCCGAGTTACTATAAAAGATTTCCTTGCGTGTTTCTTCAAAGAGTGGCGTGCGCTTCACTTCCAACTCTGCTTAACCAAGCTCACTGCATCCGTTGGCGAAAGGTGTGAGTGCAGGTTTTTTTTGTTATCGTGCATGTTCACGACGTGGTTCCCGACACGCTTGTCTCGTCCTGACGATAAATGCGGAACGCCCCGCGAACAAACGTCGCGTTATGTTCGCTTACTCTACGTAAAACAGACTCTGAGTGCCAGACGGGCAGCAAAACTAGTAAGTGGAATGTTTTCTAAATGATAATGTGGGGTAATGTTGTCTGATAATTGTTGGACATGAATACATGGTGTCGCAAGGAATTACGAATGATTCTGTGAAAAGGATTCGCGTAGGTTGGTATGCGTTACGCCTGTGTGCTGGTAATAGTACTTTTTGATCATTGAAGCATGTTTTGTTTGGTCAGTTATATTGGGTGCATTATTCAAGACGAATAAAAGTGAATATGATTTTGAAAGCTCTTTGGCAGTGCCATTTATTTACATCCTATTCGCTCACCTAAAGGAAGCTACTGGAGCTATTGCCGTCAATAACAGCCTAACTACGTTCACATTAAGACATACGTCACTCCTAATAGTTATAAGACACGCTGGTGTTTCAGCTGAGACGAGTCGCTCAGCCTCGAAAGAAAAATTGACTGCTGTCGTAGCGGCCGTAATGTCGGACGCTAAAGAAATTCAAACATTCGCGCCGAGCAGCGTAAGATCTTGACGTCACTGCCTTTTCCGGTTGCGACGTCACATTAAAATTTTTTTTTGCTTGCTGTTAGTTGTCCGCACGATACCCAGATGGCGACGGTTGCAACGGGCCCCATGTTCTTCACATATGGGCTAGCTTCTATGGAACCTTCGCTACCAGTTTACATATACCTTGGCCCAACGATGAGGGCAAGTTCAACATTCTGATGATATACATTCAGAAATCTCATCATTCGTGCTTTGCCGTGTTTTGGTTCTGTCCTACTTCTTTAATGCTACATCTGCTTCCTTTTGCGATTACAAGTATAAGAATTTTGATAGAGGCAGAGATTTTTTTTTGCCAATTCCTTTGTGTGCTGTGCAGATATCCAAGTGAAGATGCAATATATCCTACAAAATACCTGTCTAACACAGTTCGTATATCATACGGGACCTTACATAAGAGCAACTTTAGCAGATTATGCTGGATTTTCGGCACATGATGCACTTGTGAATGGATAATGGGCTTACGCGCGGAGCATTTCCTCTAGTATGGCGGAACTCAAGAAGGAAATCCTTGTTCGACAACGACTGGCGCATCTCACCTGTGTGCATTCCAGGGTCCGGGACAAGGTCCGTACTGTCCCCCACCGGCCGGGTTGAGCCCCAAGTGGACGTACGAGTCGACGGTCGTCATGGCTACGGCGTGAGCTGACGCCTGGGCGGCCGTGCCCGTGGCGTCTACCCCACCGCCGTACTTGCACGTGGCCAGAGAACGACTGGTGGCGCCACCTTCGTGACCTGCGCATACTTGAAGTTTATTCTTGCGCGCGAGACGGCGTGCAGGTAGACCGACAAATTTCTCAAGGAACCGGTCCAGCTATCTGAAGCGGGAAACGCTGCCCACACAGGAGAGGTAAGTTCCAGCTAATACAGAGTCGCAGGAGGGCTGTTGTTTAGTTAGTTTGCCTTCTTTAAACATTGCGGAGAAGTTGTTGGGGAACGCTCATCGACTTTTCTTTCCATAACATGGCCGTGGTCAATCACGTTTTGAAAGAGGATAAAAGGAGGAAAATGTGGATGGGGGGGTGCTATCAATATTCATCATGGGAAGCCAATAGTGTAGCAGGGAGCAGCAAAAACACCGATGGAGCCTTCTCGTGCATGATTTCAAAGATGCTGTGAGGATATCTGTGCATCTTGTGCAACAAATGCACAGATGCACAAATAATGTGCGCAGATGCACAAATATCTGTGCAACAAATGCATTCATTCCTGGCATAGAGTTTCATACGCCTAGAGTAAGGAGATTTAGAAACGGCTTCGCCATGACAGCGTACGTACGAAAAGTTTGCTTGCACTGGCATCTGCGCGTGTACTGTGTATCTGGCAGTGCTTTCAGATTACGCTATACAATTTGCATTCGACACTTATACAGCTATTGACGTCCTAGTTCATGTCTGGGTACCACGTTAAAGCAGTGATAGCAGTATAAACTGGTTAAGAATAATTCATTGCCACCCAGCATTCAATTTTAGTAGAGGTTATCATGCAGGGCGGCGAAGATGGTTGGCACAGTTCCTAGAATTGCGTAAAGTGACACGGTCGCTAAAATGACGTCTGAGGAAGCTGACGTAGAAGTTTCTCAGACCCATCTGAGTAATACAAGGCCGGCAATCAAGATATCGTTCTTCTTTTGCTACAACGAGGGATTGTGATGCAATTTCGGTGTTATTATATGCGCCCGCATTTATCTTTATTCATGGTTGCGTCGCGCCAATTCCTATCTTCGTCAATTCTCACTCTTCTTACTTGCACATATAGAGGTTTACTCTTTTCCGAAGTTTAAGCAGATGGACATCAGTTAAGGCAGAAAGCTGGACTAGTTAATAATTTTGGACAATGACATGTTCCAGTGCGTAAGGAAAAAAAACGGAAAAGATCGCAGTGAAAAAAAAGAAACACGGAAGGGACTGGACAGGTAGAAAGTGGGACGTCACTCCGGCTGTTACCCAAGTCAGGTAACGTGTTACCCGAGTGGGATTGACAGACGTGAACAGGAAAACGCCATGGACGTATATCGGGGGCTGTCGCAATATTTGCAAATTTTCAGAGCACAATGACAAAGCGCATTCTGTGCGAAAAAAAAGAAGATACCAAGAAATGCTGACGTTTCGTGGCCGCCACAACGCTCACCTCGTAGCTGAGGCGCGCAGTCGATGCCCCCAGTCTGCGTCACTGAGCTGAGTGCGTCGTGAGCCAACGTGGCCGCCGTCGTGGCACCCAGGAAGCGACCCGTGGCAGCGGCGGCCATTGCCACGTGCTGCGGTGTCGTTGGAGGCGTCGGTGGGGAAGCACACTGGCCTGCGTTGAGACAAGGGAGCAGTTGAATCAATCAATCAATAATCAATAAGAGCAGAATACATTCCCTGTTCACGCATCGTATCTCTGAACATGTTTGTGGGACTGTAGAACTGCCTACGAAATTATGTCGATGGAACTCTAGCTCCAGTGTCTACAGGAGCTGCGACAAGCACGGTGCTTCAGCCAGCGCGGGAACGATAGGTATAGTACATGAGTTCGGCTAAGCTCCATACTTCTGGCGTCAAAATACTTTGCGACTTTCGCAAATTATTCGTGTTCAAGAAAATGCACACGAGCAGCTTGTCTAAACTCACTTATCGCGAAGATGAGAGAAATTCTTGCAATAATTATTATTATCATATGGCAGCTGAAACGTTGTAGCGGTAGAGCTGCCTCTAATAATTCTTTGTAAAAAGCTCAATTCACTGGTGCAGAACGGCGCTGCATACATTTATGGCCATGCCCAGGTGTCACGGCGGTTTTCATCGTTCCGAGCTGTGCGTCACTTCCGGCCAGTGGCAAAGGCGGCGTTTCCTTTAGTTTCGTAATCAAAAACGTCTATTCTTTTGAAAACCTTTTGCGACGAATCGGCTCGGCATTTAAAGGCTTTGAATTTCGCACTGAGGCCGCTTTTTTATATCTGCATTACCTAAACTATCGGCCCATCACGTGTTCCAAAATTTTGTTGCAGTCGACCTTCGACCAACGTAAGTTGTGACAGCGACTCATACCTCGGTTGTAGGGCGACGTGGCGGGTGGGCATGGAGCCGAGTTGAGCATGACCGGCTGCAGGCCACCGGTTGTGGCGCATATCATGTCCACCTGATGCTGCTGCTGCTGCTGTTGGTGGTGTTGGTGTTGCTGGTCGGCCAGCGAGGATGGGACACACAGTTCCACGGACGATGCGGATCCGTCGGGCCCGGAATTCGCCCGCTGCGATTGTTGCTGCTGCTGCTGCTGGCTCTGCTGGGATTGGCTGCTTGCCCTGCGCAGTTACCGGCATGCGTGCAGGTTGGCAACTCACAAAAATGTAATGTTTTGCTTAGGATTCACTTCGACTCAAGACTGACCGAATGGAATGGAAAAACTTTATTTCTCTATATCTCAGAGAGATTGGCGGTGTGCCGGTGTCTTCATGTTTTGAGTCCTGGCCGCTTCACAAGGTCGGCGCCCCTATTCCAGGGCACCGCTGAGTCTTGCTGCGTCGCAGGCGTGCTGCACAATTGCCCGTTGGGCTGCGAGCTCGCTGCTGGTGAGCAGACCCTCCCATTGTTCCGCACTTGAGTTATTTGCTTTATGGAATGCGAAAATTATACTGAGCCACTTAGACGCTTCAAGCTCACGGAAAATCATACTCGGAAGGGCTGGCTCCGACTTAACGAGAGTTATAATCCTGCAAGGCTCACTCGAACTCAAACTCGTGGGTTGGTCTCGACCTGAGCTAGTGTGGGCGAAGACGACTTATTAGTTTTCCGTCCTATGCAGGTACGTGGTGGCAAGTTGTGCTGCAGCTCAACAGGAAGAAAACGAAAATGGCTAGTCGTGCGACAATTTTCTCCGGCCACCGGGTACATTTTTGTCGTTGACGCCATAGCATCGTGCAGGTCAGAGGTGGGTCGGCAACGTTGTGCCACACATTGACAACGCGGGCCGATCGCACAGGGCAGCGTAATCAAACGCCTGGATAGGTCGACCTTGATTTCATTACCAGCGTATCCGGATTGATACCGAATGTGTATCTTCGGAAGCGTTTCACAGCGATAGCGTTATGTAGGCCAAATGTAGATATTCGCAGTGCATAGATTATAATGTGATGACTCAGAGACGACCCTAAGTTATAGAGAAGTCGCGCGGATGTCGAAGGATAATGATCGCGTGATAGGATCTCACGTTATCGCATTACAACCACCCCACTGAAGCATGAATCTGTTAGTTTTCTTATCGGCCACTTGCGCTGCGATAGACAACGCGCTCCGCCTGCATGAGCCCATGCATTGGATGATCTAATTCACCCAACTTTGCCCGCCGGATGCTTCGTCTTGCCCAGCCAAACCAGGCGCGACCTTGACTCTGCGTTTTACGAAGACACCGTAGCCTGATTTAATTCGACTTTTTTTTTTGGCTTCGTGACTTTTGCATTTGTGGCACATGTTGACTTGTCAGCCTTCGACAAATTAACTTATGGCACATTACAGTAGTCGAAATGTTCCGACGAGCATGAGATTATAGGGGCACATGCGGTATTATGATAGCGTGTCATAGTATGATATCCTTAGTGCACTGTTATTATGTTGACTTTATTGGAGTTTTAATGCAAACACATGTCTTGGCGCATATGTGTTACCACGTCGCTCAAATAAATTTCGCTCACAAAAAGTTCTTAGATGCGTTTCGGGAATTCAGGGGAACGATAGGATATCGTTGTTCGAAACGTTCAATTTGTGTTCAATTTCATCTCACGCGATTGGCCAAGCCTGCGCCGAGTCGACACAGATGCAGCGCCATTAACATGTGAGTTAGGAGTATACTTCGTGAATGACGATGCCTTTTGAGAACAGCGGTAGTTTTGATGCACAATATTCCTGTCTGTAACCATATCAAAGAAGAAAAAGAAAACTGGAGGACGCTTAAGCTTCGCCTTCAAGAGTGGAACGCGACAGCGTTCCCATCGACCCGCCAAGAGATGTGAGACAATGGGCTTCGGCGCAGCGACTACGCGCCCCGCATCGGACGCGGTGAGCGTCGAGCAACGCAGCGTTCGGCGCGGCAACGAAATGTGCGCCTGAGCAGGCGACGCACGCCTGAGCCTTAGAAGAGCTCGTTTCTAAGGCAACACCGCGTTCACTAGAGGCGCGTTTGTACCGCTTTGAAGCATGGAACTCGTGGCTCAGTGGTAGCGCCTCCGTCTCACACTCCGGAGACCCTGGTTCGATTCCCACCCAGCCCATCTTGCAAGTTGTTTTTTATTCATGAAGGGCCTGCTGGGATTTATCGCTCATGGCCAACGCCGCCGACGCCGACACCGACGCCGACGACACCGGCTTTTCTGCGACACGAGCTCCTTAACGCTATCGCGTTAAAAATGCGGCTGTCCTCTCTCACCTGGACGATGACGCCTGCGAAGCTGACGAGGATCGCCCTTTGGACCTCTGTTGTCCCTGCTGTTGTTGCTGCGGCGCTTGCGGGGGTGGCGGTTCGAATCCCTTCAGCGGTTTCCGGCGGCGCGGTTGGTACTTGTAGTCCGGGTGGTCCTTTTTGTGCTTGCATCGAAGCCGCTCGGCCTCCTCCATGAACGGTCGTTTCTCGTCATCCCCGAGGACCCTGCCGCAGGGGGCAAGATAACGAAGCGTAATACCGCTGTCAATATTTCTATGAGGAAGTAGAGTCAACACAAGAGAGAGAGGGATGGAGGGATGGTAAAGGCATTTAGATTAACCACACACTGCCCAACCTGCAAGGCTACACGTGAGAGAGGATGGGGAAGTGAAAGAGAGAAGAACAAAGTTAATTGTAAACGAACATTGGAAAACCCAGTGTTTCTGCTGTACAGCATTTCCGACCGACAACAAATTTTTATCGTTGTCACTGTTTCTTTCCTTTGTTCAGTATATTTTAGTAAAACGGAACGTTTACTGGTCAGAATGGCCAGTCTTGCAGTGGTAACACGGAAAACGTCGTGGAACGCATTTTTTTTTTCTTTATCAGAATTTTTCGACATGCTGTCGAATTCGTGTTTGTGAAGTCGTATAGGCTTGAAACAGGATGGAAGCCATGATAGGTGAGCGCAATAGCGCTTCCACGCTGGCGCTGGTGGGAAGCAGACAAGTGGGGTCCTATACTTGTAAGGATCTTATATTTCGTTTATTCAGCAAATGTTCGTACGATCCCATTTTGTATCTCACAGGGAGAGCACAGAATTCGAGGTACCGCACTCGCAAACTCGCACGCATACAAAGGCTACTCACGTGCACCCTCATGCATACATACAGGAACGCCAAGACTCGCCATAATTCTTGCCGCATGCTATTACCGCTGCTTGTAGGCGTGAATCTTTTCAAAGATCATGATACGCATGGCATAAAGTGCAAACGCCTGTATATAAGAAAAAGGCTGTGGTCTTAAACAATGCGTATGGTGCATTTGGGAGAGAAATTTGAATTCTACTGATTGTCGTAAGAGAAATTTTCATTTCAAGGCCTCGGATGTTTTACAAAATATTTTCGAAAACTAGTAAATTTAGAAGAAAGAGAACTGAACTAGGGTCTGTATCCAAGCTATAGTTGATAGGGCGGCATCTTAAGGAAGGCAAAGCGCAAAGAAAACATGGACAGCGGAAAAAATGAGGACATAAAGAGCGCCGTATAGTAAAAAGAACTGAATAACAAAGTTTACACATTCATAATTAGGCAACGAAAGGCAGATATCGAACTGAGGACGGCATCTGGTAAACGGCATCTGTTATAGAGTACGTAAAGCATACAGATGCCGTACATCAGCTTGCACTGTAGGTGAAATCGTTACAATATTTACAAGGGCTTCACAAAAATCTAAAAGAGAACCGACTTTTGGGCGAGTTTGTTAAACATAGCGGATCGCGGTCAAGCGCACACAAACAGGGACAGAGTGAGGAGTATAGACAACACAAGCGCTTACTTCCAAATGATCGTGTATTTACAAAATTGCATCATTCCTGACGTCACAAGACCGAAATGCAGACATCAGGTGGCCATGCTCAGAAACTTAGTTCCTTTGGACGACAGAAAAACCAAAGGTGCGCTGACACACGACACACCCTCCTCTTTCTTGTTCTGGAAAGGATTAGTCATTTGGTAAAGTTTCCCTAGATTCTCAGGGGCGGAAAGCACTATTCTGATATTGCTCTCCACCTCGACAGTGCTTTCCGCCGCTGCGAAGCTGTGGAAACTTTGTCAAATGACTAATGCTTTCCCGAAAAAGAAGGAGCCGTGCACTGTCAAACATCGTTATCCTTTTGTAACATGTGTGTCTGGCGTGGTATATGAAGTTCCCTTATCGTGTGTTTCCAGCTATATCGGTCAGATTGGAAGGTGTCTGAATGAAATACTTCTAGAACACAGGAGGAAGGTGGGGAATTGCCGCGATGGCAATCTTTCCGTGCATTATCATCAGTGTGGAATAATTAACAAAGAGCCGTGAAAACCATTGTTTGACGTGTGTAAGATCGCAACCAAAAATAAGAACCAGAATGTTATGGAAGTAATTGAAGCAGATCGCATTAGTAAGGCGGGTGTGTCGTGTGTCAGCACACCTGTTTTTCTGTCGTCCAAAGAAACTAAGTTTCTGAGCATGGCCACCTGATGTCGGCATTTCGATCTTGTGACGTCATGAAGGAAAGTGTTATATGATGAAATTTTGTAAATGCACGATCAGTCGGAATTATGACCTTGTGTTGTCCACCCCACTCTCTGTCCTTGTTTGTGCGCGCTTGACCGTGATCTACAAAAGTCCTACATGTAAATTAGTGGTATATTTCAAGATGGTCTATATGACATTAATTGTGTCCGCTCCCAACAAGTGCAACGCACCGAAGAGCGGTACCTTTTCCTATTGTTATTTCCGAGTTACAGGGTTCTGAAGATCATCCTTCAGTTCTTGTACACTAAGCAATTTTCAAGAATATTTCTCAAAATTATAGGGAGTGCATGGAAAATCCCCTTCTATAACAGTTGCTTCATTCAACTTATTCTTTTAAGCGTAATGAGTGTGCGTGAGTAAAAGTACTCCCCACTCGAGCTGTTCCTTTCGCTCATTCCCTCCTGCGCCCACAAAGCTCAGGGTCCAATGAACGTGCAGCTCAATTCCTTTGCTCCACCCGCCGCGGTTGCTCAGTAGCTATGGTCTTGTGTTGCTAAGCACGAGGTCGCGGGATCGAATCGCGGCCACGGCGGGCGCGTTTCGACGGGGGCGAAAACATCCGTGTACTTAGATTTAGCTGCACGTTAAAGAATCTCAGGTGGTCCAAATATCCGGGAACCCCCACTACGGCGTGCCTCATGATCAGATCGTGGTTTTGTCACGTAAAATCCAATAATTTAATTTTTAAAATTTAATTACTTGGCTCCGCAGTAATGTCATTTCTTCGTGGATGACGGTAGCCAATCATGTGCGTGTGTGTCGATCTCGCGTAATTCTCGCGACGTTCGAGCTGACTATTTCTGGCTGCTATAACATGGCTTGACAAATCGCTTGTAGCTCTGCACCTATAGCATCTGACGGTGCGGCAAGAATGGCCGCTCCCGTCACTGTTTAACCAGGCAGCGTTGACATCATTCCGCGAGACTGCATGTCGTAACCGTCGAAATGCGTTCAGCTTGTTTGGCGTGAATGATGACTCTGCGGTAGCGGGTTACGTGCCTCCGACTTTGTATATCGTCCTCCATGTTGGTCGGAAAGGAATGGCCGATGGCCACCATCCCGGGCAGCAATGGCACCGAAGGCGTCTAGAAGACGAGCTTGTGGATTTCGGTCGACGTGGGTGAGTGTGCTTCGGACGGAAGACATAGCAGCTAGCCGCAGTGGCTGGGCCGTCGTTCTTCAAGTGTGTTAATATGTGCCTCCAAGTAAAGCACGTGGTTTGGAGCATTACTTCGGCCAACCATAAGCTATAGGTTCACTTTGACGGTTAGCTGGGCTTCGAGGCGGCAACCCGTCGTTATCGTGGTTCGCATGTATAAGGGAAGCCGTATAAGATTTGACCAGAATGTGATCAGATTTTTCGTCATTATGACGAGGATGTGTTCTCTGATGTCACTGCTCACGATTGGTGATTACTCGGGAGCAAGCGACCCAATGTTTCCCAATGCAACGTGGTGCCGTTGTTCGTGCATTATGTAGTGACTTCTAAAATGTAGAGGTCATATACTTAATCAGTCATGTTCTCTTAAACTTGAGGCACATCTAATATGGTTGCTGTCCGTTCCCTCACTTCTTTCTTATTGCGATAGGCATTCACACTCTAGGCGCGTTTCCGTCGTCGCTGTCGCCGTGATGTTCTGTATAATGTCTAAGCGCGATAACATCGTCGCCGCGCGTCGTACGAGGTATGCGCGCGTGAAAGCGTGCGAAGGTGACTCGACGATGGTGGCTCCGTCTCGCACGTGCAGGAAAGGAAAGTGGGGAGGGTAGCGCGCCTAAAGCCCCTTAAACTTCGTAAAGTAGTGCCACGCTTTGAAGAATGCCGCCTCCTCCTCGCGCGCTCTGGCCGAGGCCGACGCCGTGTCGCTATTGGCCTAATAGCATCACGTGGGCTCTCGCGCCGCGCATCAGCGCCATTTTTGCTCGAGAAGCGTCTACGGAGTGACGAGGAGCGTGGGTTGGCGCCGTTGCTACGCTCGAGCACTGTAGGCGGCGCCACGGTCGAGGAGGGAGCGTGAAAGAGAGGAGGAACGAGGAGGAGTGAAGGCGGAGGAGGAGAGTGTCACTACTGTACGAAGTTTAAGGGGCTTTAAGCGCGCCGTCTTCCATCGCACGTAAGGCACTGGGGTGCCGTGGAGGGAGGGGGAGGGGGGTGCGTTCTACTACGGCGGCGGCTGCGCGTGGCGTACCCGCGCGGCCCCTATGTCGAAAGCGATCTGCGATAGGGACAGTGCGCCAAGTGCTGATAGCCTCGTGTGCGCTGTGTTCTCGCCGCTTAGTTGGCGTTGAAGCGAACGACAGCGCGAAGGTTGATTCTCTCGCTGCCGCTTCCACGCCTCTTCACTCCGGCGTTTTGAACAGCGAGTTTCGCGGTCATCGAGTGAGATGTGTTCATCATCATCATCATCATTTATTTACCCTTAAAGGCCCTTGGCTTACGGCATTACATAAGGGGGGGGAGCAGTCGTTACATATGCAATGGTCGGTAACAACAAAAAGCAATACAAAGTGCAGGATTCATGTTCAACATTGACATCATTTAGTAGCATCAACGCTAAGATAGACACAGCTGCTCAAGAACAACTTGGAAACAAAACAAAACACGCATACACATTCAAAAAACACGGCAAAATAACTGAGCTCTTGAAATGTGCTGTTAATAAGTGCCTGAATTTATTAGGTTCTATTTCAGAAACTATGGAATCGGGTGAGTCATTCCACAATGTAATGGAGCTAGGTAAAAAAGATTTATTAAATGAGTTTGTGGAGCCATATGTATGCGCTGCAAACTTAAGGAGTTGAAAAGACGGCGTGAGGTGCGAAGCGGCGGGTGTAATACTGTTTGCTTGTGCGCGCGTGACACCATGCTTGTTAGTGTAGTTAGTGAGCGAATATTTACAAGTTTACACGGCAGGTAAAAGAACTATTTTTACTTTTCATAACAGTCTACGAATTTGCTGTCGCAATCGATGCTTCGCCTTTCCGGCAAAACTGCAACTTTTTGGACCAAGAACGAACAGCGCATGGACGGGACGAAGTGAGAACGACAGACAAGGCGCTGAACTAAAACCCTTGTCTGTCTCCTCACTTCGTCCCGTTCAAGCAATGTTTGTTTCCTTCCCGATGACGTACCAACCAACCCAGACCAGCACATTACTTCATTTTTTGGACAAATTACTGTAACTTAGATGGCGCGAGAGAGAGAGAGTGTGTAAGTGTGAAGAGGTGACGCGGCACTGTATACCGAGACCTGCACGGTTGGATAGCATCTTGCGGCTGACTATGCAGCCCTCCCTTGACCGATACTGAGTTTGCCTAAGTGCAGTGAGTCAAGCAGCTGGTCTATTTTTACGAGACTATACTTGAGGTGATCCATGGCTGTATTAAACAAATGAACAACACTGAGCCTTGCTGAAGGTTCTGCTGGATATAGAAATTAAGATACAATATATAGAACGGGCAAGAGAGAGCAGAAACAGGAGTCGAGGCTAACCCAGTTTTATTGGACTCACAGAAACGATCAGCGGATTGCCGCGGTGACTTCGCGTAGTCCTGTAAAAAAGATATTAAAGAAAAAGCTAACACGTTACTTATGCTACATCTGAGAGGGATGCATGCTCTAGCACTGTGCAGTTGCCAACTGGAGGGTTTATTTCCGTAAGAAGATTCCGATACGGGAGGTGGCCTCAATTTCGTAGAACATACGTGGAGGTAATATTTGGGTGAAGCGGTCAATTCGCTCCAACTCCACTCCACGCGTGTCCTCGTCCCTGCTCTCCTCCTCCCGTTGGCGGGCGCCTCTCCACCAACCGGCGTTTCCACAAACCACAACCACGCCGACGGCCGATCGTACAGTCGCGATAAAAACAAGGTGAACGCGCGAGCATCGACCGGCGGGCCTTCCAAGCAGCATAGCGGCCGATTTCGGAACTGCGAAGATTAAAAATTGCGCTGCCTTCTTCCCCTATTATGCTCTTCCAGGCTGCAACCATCACCCCCGAGACCAACTCGCCACGCTTTTGTGTTTGTTTCCCTTTCACGGCAATGATCTGTGTGCGCCGCTTCCTCAAGCATGTCTTGGCTAACAATGACGCCTCTGTGCAAAGGCTCATAACGCAATCGAAATGAATTCGCAGGTTATGCCGTGAACGGTGACCGGAGTGACAGCTTTTCGGGGAACACCAAAAGAGAGAGAGGGGAGCTATCTGATGTTTCCCTCTCGACCGACGGTGATGACGTAACGTGGCGCTACTCCTAGTTTTGGTCGCTGCTCGAGCGATCACTTTCAAATTGATCGCGACTGTACATGTTCTGCAGGGTGCTGCGTGTGCTTTATCAGAAAAAGAAATTTGCTTTTTGCAAGATAGAGTATAGTATTTGCCGTGTAACAGCGTTCGGCATTCCCATTCTGGGCAGAACGTATAATAGAAAGAAAAGTAACAGGCGCTCTTCGAATAAAAGATTGAGGGGTGATTTCGCGGCTAAATGGGAGAGAAATGCGTTCGTTACCCGCACCTCGGTGAGGTGCCGGATGTATGGTGTGAAGCGCGTTCACCCCATTGCAAGGTGTTGTCCAGGAGCTCACTCGACACGCGTCCTGCCTCTTCGAGGAGCGAAGGCGAAGTTCGACTGACGGCAGTCCGGAGCAGACCACAGTCAGTGGCACTGTATATATATATATATATATATATATGATCGAGAAGAAAGGGGGTTAACCAAGGAGCCCGATTTCTATTAGTCAGATCATGAGAAGCCAAAAAACACTGACACCAAGGACAACATAGGGGAAATTACTTGTGCTTAATAAATGAAATAAAGAAACGATAGATTAATGGAAATTAAACCACACCTCGCGAAATGCGAAGGTTGTGGTTTCGGTTCCCACCTGCGGCGAGTTGTTTTTCCATCTACTATAATTTCCATTAAGCTATCGTTTCTTTATTTCATTTATTAAGCACAAGTAATTTCCCCTATGTTGTCCTTGGTGTCAGTGTTTGTTGGCTTCTTATGATATGACTAATATATATATATATATATATATATATATATATATATATATATATATATATATATATATATATATATATATATATATATATATATATATATATATATATATATATATATATATATATATATATATATATATATACACGCACGTAATCATATCTTAAGATGCCAACAAGCAAAGACACCAACGATAACACAGGGGAAATAGTACTTACTAAATGAAATAAAGAAATTGGGAAATAATGAAAGTGGATAAAAGAACAACTTGCCGCAGGTGAGGAAGCGGGTCACGCGGTAGAGATCAGTTTCACTGTACATATATATATAGTGCAACTGATCTCAACCACGTGACCCGCTTCGTACACTTCGCACATATAGAATTTTTTTTTCCGACTTTGACACTCCCGATTCGAACGCAACAAAATTCGGTTGGCGCCTTTTCCGTGGTCGTTCTTTCTCTGCGCGTCCTTGTTCAGTAGCAGCGCTATTTCAGCTTTGTAATGAAGACGAGCCAAATAGCCCTCGCCAAGGCGTTGCTGAATATGACGATACTGAACTCGTGTGCGATAACCCGTAGAGTTTTCTATATAAAATGAAACTAAGGCTATTTAATTTCTGAACGAAACTGCGTTTACGCAGGAGCTGAGGCCACCGAGTGCCAACGGAACTGTGGTAGTATATAGTCACAAATAGATTTCCAAGTACTATATGACATCGAAATGTTTATTACACGTGAAATAAGAGTATACGATTAGAGAGCATGCGCACGAGAAGGCAAAATAACATATGCAGTCGCACCGAAATGGGGTGGCCTAAGTGCAGTCGCTGTTTTACGGAGAAATGTGGCACAGCACCCACTACCGGCCACAGCATCTAAACCTTCAGAGGCCAAAAAGCACTCGGGCCACACCACGTGCTACGAACGCTTCGGTTCGACTAAAGAAACGGGTGACAAAACCATAGAAAGCTGTTCGTTTTCTAAACGGCAGAAAAAGCGAAAGAAATGAATCCAGTTTCTTAAAGGAATGATGCGCGCCTGAAGGCAGCATGTTTGCCGCAGCGAGCATGTTTATGGTGGCGTTTGCCGTTGCGTTGCACTTCGCTGCGTAATCCGCGAAACGGAGGCGTGAGAGAGAATCCGGGAGAAAAAAAAAACTACGTTTCGGCGGTAACCGAGAACTGTGACGCGAATGCCCTGAATGTGCTGCGGCTCCGCCGTAAAATACAGGGCGTTCAAAGTTAAGCTGTATGGTTTTCTTAAAATTGGACGCTGGTAGGCACGCGAAGACCATCCGTGCAAATAAGTTATGTGGCCAGGGGGACACAAAGCGAGATGATAATTATCGCTGTCAGCACCCCAAAAAAAAAACTGAATTATTAACTCTTTTTGTTGACTGCAGTAAGTAGGTATGTTTGTATTGAAAAGTTAGAGTCAGTCGTGTTTCTGCTCAGTATCAGTTGGAGGAATTGTTCTAACGTGTCTGTGCTCCGAGATATCCGACTCCAAATTTTAATTGTCGTTCGCATAATTACGCATGCAAGAAAGAGAGTGAGGATCAGCGCAAAGCTCCTCCCTGATGTGACGCGGCTGTTGCGTGCGGCAGTTTGTCTGACAACTGGGCGGAGGCATTGGCAAAGATTATTACCGTCCCCCTTCCCTTCTCGCTGGCGAAATAAAAAATCGAAGAACCTGTAACCGCTGTCGTAACACGACACCGCGCAGACTGCAACGATGGCGGCAGCTGCCATGCCGATATACTAATGGCGTGAGTGGAGAAGCCGGAGGGCAGTGCGCGTGCGCAATGGTGACTGGGCGAGTGGGCGTGGTCCTTGCCTGGGCTACGCGAATAAAATGACTGCTGATTTCCGAGTATTGTAAGTTTTATTGAAATCAAGAGCAACAACTGCACGGCACACCACGCTGTCATATCTTGATTTCGCCAGCCGAGAGGGGAAGGGGAACAGTTATCATCTTTGCCTATGCCTCCGCCCCGTTGTCAGACTAAACGCCGCACGCAACAGCTGCGTCACATCAGGGAGGAGCTTTGTGCCGATGCACCCTCTCTTGCATGCGTAGTCATGCGAAGGACAACTGAAATTTGAAGCCGGATATCTCGGAACAGAGACACGTTAGAAGAACTCTTCCAACTGATACTGTGTAGAAACACGCCTGCCTCTAACTTTTCGATACAAACGTACCCACGTACTGCAGACAACGAAAAGCTAATTATTCAATTTTAGTTAATTTGGCTGCTTACAGCGATGATTATCATCTCACTTTGTTTCCCCCTGGCCACATAACATATTTGCACAGGTGGTCTTTCCGTATTTACACGTTCTTTCCGTCTTCACTTCCCCTCTCCCTTCCTCTAGTGCAGGGTAGCAAACCGGAGGTTTTAACTCTGGTTAACCTCCCTGCCTTTCTCTCATTTGCATCCCCCTCTCTCTCTCTGGACCGGTGGTCCTCGCGTGCCTCCAAGTGCCTAATCTTAAGAAAACCGTAAAGCATAAATTTTAATACCCGGTATAATAATGAGGGGTAGTACGTGCGTGTATGTCAAATGGTCGTCCTTTTTGGTTGCTTCAAACTGGTTTGTGATTTGGCAGGTTGACAACATTAAACAAAATGCGTCGCTTAGAAGCGCTACCATTCAGTTTCAGTTTAATTTTATGTAAACGAACAATCCGTACATTACAAAGCGTTTACAGACGAAAATCCCAAAGTCAAGGTCCGCAACGACACCATCGGTCAGTAGTAGAAGTGGGGAAGCGTACGAAAGTAGCAACAAGAAGTATGTAATGCAACTCAATGATAAAATACATAGGCAACAAGCTAATACACGCAGATACCGAAAAATAAAAGAAACAACGCATATATAGTTAGTTATGTAGGTAGTATAATCCTTAAGCCGATGTTCAAATCAACATAAAAGGACGAAGAACTTTTGGGAAAATATGGCAGACAATTTCACTGTTTTATGGCAGTGAATGTGGTTCTCATCTTATCATAATTAGGGCGAACCCTAGGCAATGGAAAGTTGAATATACAAGCAAACCTAACACAATTAGAATTAGCTAGAAACACGGAATGAGTAAATTCGCGTGAAGTTTTTAAGTAGCCCATATAGAACAATATAGAGAGATGACAGCTAATCAATTTAGTCACAGAAAGGATGCCGTGCGTGTGAAGTAACGCTTCAGGATTCGAGTAATAAATCGCCGTTAGTAAGAATGTGAATTGCTTGAGTTTGTAAGTGTTGGATATGTGACAGATGACAGCAACATTTTCCCAAGACACAATATCATAAGAAATGTGGCTGGGGAGGAAAGCAAAGTGCAGTGTCTAACAGCGCGTATCTGGAGAAATGCGCTCTCGATTGAATGTGTAGACCCTGATGCCGAATGCTACCTCATGCTTGATGAAGTACTAGATATGAAGTTCACAAGGGGTGGCTTGGCGCGCTAGTTGGTAAAGCGTCTTAAAGGGTTAAAAGCGCACGCAGACGGGAACCGAGTGAACAAATAAAATCTATAGTTAGCGCTGTGTCCTGTTGTCCTTAACTTTGTCCCCGTCTGTATGCGCTGTCAACCTTTCATGAAGTATGTATATGGTGAGAAAACCTTACGTTATTGTCTAATTTAATTCCCAAGAACGATGCGCAGTATCAGACATGAATGGTATGACCATCAAATTTATCCTAAGGGAAAAGGGTAGCATTGTTTGAACAGACAGAAAAAAGAATATCATGAGTTGCATTACTACAATTAAACGCTTAGAATTGCACCACTCAACCGCTTTTGCAAGCTCTATCTTTAGTTTAAGGACTAAGGTTTCTAAAGACTTGTCAGACAATGGGATAACAGGGCCATGAGCGTGCAGGATGCAATCACTAAAACTAAATTACTCAGGTATATCATAAATATATTGTAAATACAAAATAATAAAGGTCCTATTATTGAACCCTGTAGTGTACCTTGATTAAACAATGTTAATGCCAATGTAAGTACTTCCAATACAAGCTGTTTGTTCTCTGCTAAGCAGGTAGCTTATCAAAATTTTTAGTACGGGACCGGCACTTGTGGCTTGGAAAAGAGAATGCTATGACTAATAGCATCAAGTGCTTCATCAGAATCTAGAAAAAATAAACCGAACCACAAAGCGACCAAGATCAAAAGATAGACGAATGTAGTAGGTTAATAGTAATAAGAGCAATTTAGTCGAACTGTCAGTGCAAAAAAAAAAGAAACAAACAAACTGGGAAGAAGGTAAAAGATTTAGCTTGCCTGTATAACTGTATGCACTTACAAAATAATTTCTCAACAATTTTGCTAATTGAGGAGAAAAATTTGGAGGACGCTTAAGATTCGCATTTATGAGTGGAACTGGATAGCGTCCAAAGATCTGTGACTGCTTCTCATGCTTCCCGGCAACTGCAGCTTATGTAACCGTAATGTTTACAGGGAAGCGCTCCCGGTGAACGGTGCACACGAAGGCGAGCTTTCTGGTCGAAAGGCGGCCTCTTGCATGGGCCATGGTGGGTGGGTGGGTGGGTGGATGGATGGATGGATGGATGGATGGATGGATGGATGGATGGATGGATGGATGGATGGATGGATGGATGGATGGATGGATGGATGGATGGATTGATGGATTGATGGATTGATGGATGGATTGATGGATGGATTGATGGATGGATGGATGGATGGATGGATGGATGGATGGATGGATGGATGGATGGACGGATGGATGGACGGATGGACGGATGGATGGATTGGTGCGGTGGGTTGCGCCACCAAGCCCTTGCTATTATACTGTCTAATGTCCTAGCTAGGTTAAAAAAAGAAAAAGAAAAAAAAAACACGTTGCATTGCCATAACCAGATTTTCTGACCCCTATTGTGAATTTTCTTTTTTAACGCCTCCGTTTCTAGGCGTTTCCCTATTTTTCTTCCACCAATCTTCCAATCGCCTCTTACTAATCTCTACTGCGCACATGTTTGATTTCCCCCTGCCAGTGGTGGTTAGGCCAGTGGTGCCTAACTTGACCACTGGGCAGATGTTTTCAAATTCGAATAAAACATGCTCCATCGTTTCCCTAGCTTTACCGCAGCAAGCACATGCTTCTTCTTCCCTCTTATATCTCGCTTTATAGGTGCGTATTATAAGGCATCCTGATCTCGCTTCGAAAAGTCATGAGCTTTCCTTTGAGTTATCATAAATTGTTTTTTTTCTTGATTTCGTTTTTGTTCCTCTTAAGTAGTTACTCATGGCAGCTTTCTTTTCCATTGCCACCACCCATGCGATTATTTCAGCCTCTCTGACTTTCCGCTTGACGTTCTCTGTTGCTGTGTTGCTCACCCTACAGGCCGCATACTTGCTCGTAAGCTTCCTAGTTGTTTTCCTCCATTG
Organism: Dermacentor albipictus; assembly: GCF_038994185.2. Taxonomy (NCBI): domain Eukaryota; kingdom Metazoa; phylum Arthropoda; class Arachnida; order Ixodida; family Ixodidae; genus Dermacentor; species Dermacentor albipictus. The sequence goes on along the minus strand of NC_091828.1, from coordinate 87,098,661 downwards.
TGAATCAATATTTTTGCTGTACAGATACCTCAACACCCTCCCAGACCATTTACTTTCTTCCATATTCCCCAGTAGTTCTTCATAATCAATTTTACTGTTAGATTCCCTCACTTCAAAACTTCTCCACTCCACATTACCCTACACAGCTTCATTCGTAGTCTTCCCGTGAGTGCCCAATGCGAGACGTCCAGCTAACCTTTGGCTGCCATGGAGTCCTGATTGTACACCTGATTTTGAGCAAACAATCTCATTTCCAAATATAGGTCCTGGAACTACAACACCTTCCCAAATACCTCGGAGCACCTTGTACCTATTGTACCCGATAGCGCTCTGTGCTTCCATTATAGCTGCATTTCTCTTCCCCTTTCATGTTATTGTTTTTTTTTTTCCTGTGTTTCCATATATCTATTGCCTTCGTTTATACACATACCAAGCTATTTACATTCTTTTACCCGAGGTATTTCCTGGTCCTGTATTGCCATTGTCGGTTCACTGTTTTCTTTGAATACCATAACACCTGATTTTCTAACGCTAACTTTCAAACCTAAATTCTCGCCTTCTTGTGCACAGATATTAGCCAGACGTTGCAAATCACTTTGCTTCTATGCTAGCAACACTATGTCGTCCGCATAGAATAAACCTGGAAGCTGCTGCTTTACTACTGTACCCACCTGCTAGTCTGAGCGAAAGCCCGATATTACTTCCTTCTAGCGCCCTCGCCATCCTCACTATCTACATAATAAGCAGCAGTGGGGATAAGGGGCACCCCTGCTTCAGTCCCTTGTTGATATCAACTTTCTCCTCGATCCTCATCTCTTCCCATTCAACGCAAACGGTATTTTCTAGGTAAATCTCTCTCAAAACCTGAAACCAATCGTCACCTAAGCGTTCCCCTTTCAGAATATCCCACAAAACGTTGCGGTCTACGTTGTCATATGCTCCTGTAATGTCTAAAAATGCCACATATAACGGTCTGCTTTCCACTCTTGATATTTCAATACACTGAGTAAGAACAAATAAGTTATCATCCAAATGACTATCTACCCTGAAGCCATTCTGAAGTTCTCCCAAAATGCCATTATTCTCTGCCCATGCTTGCAGCTTTAATTTGATTGCCTGCATTGCTAACCTCTATATTACCGATGTAATGGTCAGGGGTCTAAATGAGTGAATTCTTCCTCCCCCTTAGCTTTATTAATTAAAATCATTTTACTTTTTCCCCAACTGTATGCTATTCGTCTATCTTTTAAAGTTTTTCCCAGTGCTTTCACCATAGATTCCTTTCTTTTTTTGGTCCTAGTTCATTTATCAGCCTAACGGGAACCTCGTCTAGCCCTGAGGCTGTGCGCTTAGGAATTTTCTCTTCAGCTTTCTTCCAGTTTAAATTTGTCAGGACCAGCTCCTTTTCCATCTCGTTCTGTTTAAAGCTCTTTTTTTCTTCAAATACAGCCTCGTCACTGACTTGGAAATATTCGGCTCTTATTTGTTGGATGCAATTTAATGCCACTTCCCCTTCCAGTTTGTTTCCATCTTCTTTTAGGATATGCTGTTGTATTGTCGACTTCCTCCTACCTAATAACTTTATGTGGCTCCAACATATTCTAGGTGCGGCCTTCCTTTTCTCACGTATTTGTGACAACTAACGCTCACATTCACCTTTTATCTTTGCTTGCACCCTTATTCGTACGATAGATTTTTTTTTCTCCCGGTATATTTCCCATTTACTGGCTGCTTTATCTTGCGGCAACTGCGCTTTTTTTGCCTGCCTGTGCTCTCGGGATGCTTTCTGTCGTTCGGTGATCGCTTGTATATCCCTGCTCTACCAGTTTTTCGTTTTTTTTTCCTTTCCAACGAACATGTTGTTTCTCGTTCCGTATACCTGTCGTTATTACACTTAGAAGCTCAGTATATTCCCACTCTTTACTTGGCTGTTTGCTAATGCGGTGGAGGCGAGCGCCATCTGGAAGTGTTTGAAAGAAGCGGGCGAGAAGCTCCGTGAACTCCGAGAGATTTAGGTGCTGGAGTGCGCAAATGGCGGACGCCGTCTCCGGTCTAGGCATTGTAGAAGCGCTGGAAAAAGAGTTTGAGTTTTCGCGTAACAGAACTATACTTTCTCGTACATTCAAATTACAATCCGAGAGCTATCATGACTGTAGGTTGTGCATAAGCCGTAGGTTACTATTTTTCTACGTATTTCAGCTTGAGAAATTCAATTGTTTCAGTCAGTTGTTTGCGTCACATGGAAGGCCTGGGGATGCGTGGTTCGAAAATCCTTTTGCCGAAACGACGTTCGACGCGGGACACCGACACCGACAGACGGAGGGCCACGTTGACGAGGAAAGAACAGGAGTTCCTCAGCCACTTTTGTTCCCTTTTGTTCTGCTTCAACATGGCCGAGTGCTTCTAATCTTTCGCCTTCAGTGGCGACAATAACCACTCTCAAATAACACTTCTGCATCGCATTTTCAATTTCATCTTCTTCTATTATACACAATGTCCTTACTAAACCCTGAACTAAGGGCTCCACTCTGCGAGGAAATCGCCCAATCCCGTGACAAATAAATGTTTTCTCTCTCTCTTTTCTCCTATTCATTTCTGTAAAATGCCTGTTTCACAGTGTGTAGTTCTGTACTGAATGTATACATCATCATCATCAGCCTATGTCCACTGCAGGACCAAGGTCTCTCCCCGCGATCTCCAATTGCCCCAGTCCTGCGCCAGCCGATTCCAACTAGCACCCGCAAATTTCCTCATTTCGTCGCATACATACATAGTTTTGTACAAATGATTCCTTTTATGATTCCTTGTACACAGTCTAAATAAACTCTTTTCTAAACAGTAACCCTATAATGCTTGCGCATTGGTAATGCGCACGTTGAGGTGAGTGAATGATCGCGTCCGCAAATACGTGAGAAGGAATAACAAAGAAATTAATATATTACTGGCAGCAATACGCTCCTCGGAAGCAACAGTATACCCGTACAGTACTGCTTTTCGCGCTTCTTCAGAAGAGCTTTTGTCGACGTAAAGATTTCAGGAACGTGTTTTTGGCCTGTCAGCCTTCGTTAGGTTCGCTTTCTCTCTCTCTCTTTTACATCTATCTACCTGGTCTCTCCTGCCGATCACCTCGCATCATCCTTGTCCGACTTCCTGGAATGCCCGTTCCTGTATCTCTCCCTTGCGGTTTGGCTGTCATTATTGTTTTGGAATATAAACCCATCCCGCATGTGTTTCTTCCAGCACACTTCGTACGAAGATGATCGCTCCTGATATCCCTGCTATCGTGAAAAACCATCGCCACAGTGAGCAATTAAAGGCGCGATGCCGAAGTGGGAGAGTTGCAAACGTTGCTTTTAGTTTTCATATTCTCTCTCTTACGTTCTATCCGCTTTGCATGCTCTTTTCTCCTTTGTGCCCTTGATGCGTTTCCACGTAATGACCGCGCTTTCACCTGATCGCGCTCGTCACGTGACCCCCTCATCGGCTTCTGTACCTCATTTCGAGATAACTCTGCCCGTCCCTCTGTAATTTTGAAACCATTCTACGGGCATCGACAAATACTTCAAAAGGGGGGGGGGGGCAAATATTGCAAGGTGAATTCGCAACGGTGACTGAACGGGCATGTCGGCGATGTTGCATCTTTGCTTAGCAAGCAGCTCCACGATCTACGTAGGAAGGGAGCAAGTAAGAGTATGAGCATCGAAAGAGCGCCGACTTAAGTCAGCGTATAACACAGCGCTCTTTCCTGTCACTTCCCTACTTGTCACGTACATACATCGTCGCGCCGCTAACCAAAGCCGCAAAATGAAGATTGTTATTCGAAGCGGAGTCTGTGCATGCATAATGTAAATTAAGTTTTGTCTCACAACGGAGCGAAGTGACCGCACACGATGGCTCTCACAGTCACACGTGAATTAACTTTTTTTTTATTGTATAATCAGGGTTTTATATTCGATGACCATGGGGCTTGTGGCGCAGCTGCGACACGCACTAAGACGCCGTTCGAAACACCGAAGTGGAGCTGTGCAAACACAATGTCGCCATTACAGCTTCAGGCCGGGACTGATTCTGACCCAATTACGCCCGCACTGCTGCTAGAGGCGCTTCCATCGGCGCCGGATTAACTGGTCAGCGGTCGAGATAAATAAGAGACTGTTAGAGTATCGACGGAACATAGCAAGGAAAAGGTTGATAGAACAGGAGTTGTTGCAAGCATAGATAATGGCATAATATAGTGATAGAGGTTTTAAGTACAGCAAAGTTATGATCGAGGTAAAATATGGCAAACGGTTAGCTGGTGGTTAACCTGGTTAGCTGGTAACTGGTTAGCTGGTTAAATCGTTAACTAGTCAGCCGTAGAGATAAATAAGAGACTATTGAGTATCGACGGAAGATAGCAGAGAAAAGGTTGATAGAACAGGAGTTGTTGCAAGCATAGATAATGGCATAATATAGTGATAGAGGTTTTAAGTACAGCAAAGTTATGATCGAGGTAAAATATGGCAAATGGTTAGCTGGTGGTTAACCTGGTTAGCTGGTAACTGGTTAGCTGGTTAAATCGTTAAGTAGTCAGCCGTAGAGATAAATAACAGACTATTGAGTATCGACGGAAGATAGCAGAGAAAAGGTTGATAGAACAGGAGTTGTTGCAAGCATAGATAATGGCATAATATAGTGATAGAGGTTTTAAGTACAGCAAAGTTATGATCGAGGTAAAATATGGCAAATGGTTAGCTGGTGGTTAACCTGGTTAGCTGGTAACTGGTTAGCTGGTTAAATCGTTAACTAGTCAGCCGTAGAGATAAATAACAGACTATTGAGTATCGACGGAAGATAGCAGAGAAAAGGTTGATAGAACAGGAGTTGTTGCAAGCATAGATAATGGCATAATATAGTGATAGAGGTTTTAAGTACAGCAAAGTTATGATCGAGGTAAAATATGGCAAATGGTTAGCTGGTGGTTAACCTGGTTAGCTGGTAACTGGTTAGCTGGTTAAATCGTTAAGTAGTCAGCCGTAGAGATAAATAACAGACTATTGAGTATCGACGGAAGATAGCAGAGAAAAGGTTGATAGAACAGGAGTTGTTGCAAGCATAGATAATGGCATAATATAGTGATAGAGGTTTTAAGTACAGCAAAGTTATGATCGAGGTAAAATATGGCAAATGGTTAGCTGGTGGTTAACCTGGTTAGCTGGTAACTGGTTAGCTGGTTAAATCGTTAACTAGTCAGCCGTAGAGATAAATAACAGACTATTGAGTATCGACGGAAGATAGCAGAGAAAAGGTTGATAGAATAGGAGTTGTTGCAAGCATAGATAATGGCATAATATAGTGATAGAGGTTTTAAGTACAGGAAAGTTATGATCGAGGGCACATATGGCAAATGGCTAGATGACGCGAAATGTAGTAAAACCTGGTGAAATCAAGTATATAGGCTCGGTAACTATCTATACCCGCCCCGTTTCAAAGGGGATGCCAGTAAGCGTCATTGTCAACGAAGAAGCACAGGGCCCTCATGGTTTAGCGTTCTCTCGTATATGCACGAATTTTATACAAATGGGTTAATCGCTTGCCTTATAAGTACACTTCCGCGCTTTTTTTTTTTAATTAAGAAATAGCACTTGGACCCGAGCTAAAGCTCCCTCTTTAACTCGTGTTTTATAGAATATTTTCTCCACTCCACAGAGGAGAAGATCTTGGGCCCGTGGCCTCGTGTGTCTGCCATGTGCACGGCCTCAAAGGCACCGCTGCGTTTCTTGAGGTGCACCAGCCTGCATGACCGCCTGTGACCGACTCAGCGATGAACGCTTGTGTGTGTAGTAAAGTGGGAGCATCTCTCTTCCTTCTCCTATTTCAATCCCCTTTCCCCAGGGCAGGGTTGCCTGCCGGGCTCGGTCTAGTTAACCCCCCCCCCCCTTTTCCTTATGACTTTTCTTTCTTTCTCTCTTCACCCGACAGTGCACCTCAAGAAAGTCGATCGCAGTGCCTCCCCTCCCCATATAGGCGGTCCCTGTGCTATGATTACACTGCGCGGCAATTACTGAATGGAACATTTTTAACGAGGCACTCTCATCGGCTACTCGAATGCACCATATTTAATAAGCTTTCTCGACTCCCCATTGTTGATGTTGTCGAGGAGGATTAGTGAAGGCCAACTGGTGTGCTCTTCCGCTGAGCGGGAGGCGCAGTGCTCCACTTCACGCTGGAGTTATACTGTGTAGGTTCCCTAAAGGAAGCCATGTATACACTAACTCCACTTTGTGCAGGGCAAAGAAGTGAAACGGACACAGTGGTGAATTCGCTAAGGGTAGGATAGGAAAGAGGAGGAATCAATAGCCGTGTCTCGCCCCATCACCATCGGGAAGCACCGCCTTCACAACGAATGAAGTGTTCACACAATGAAAAAAAAAGAAAGAAATGGAGAAAGTGGGGATGTTAACCGGAGAAGCATTTGGTTGGCAACTCTACGCTAAGGCAGAAGAATATGGATGCATAAAGATTGGACAGAAAGAAAGGGAAAGTGCAGCGACATTCTGCACGCGCCCGGACAACGCCACGCAGTCAAGGGTATGTTCACTAAGGCCAATCGTTTTGACAAAAGCACATGAGTGCTTTCACTGCCTTCTGGGCCTCCTCCCATGAGAGTTGGGGGACGGCTCTCCAGTAACGTCTGCGCGGACAGTGGGCAATCGTTGAGTCAGCTGAATGCGCTGTAGAGCAATCGCATTTGCCAATCAAATTGCAGGACAGTGGCGCAATAAGTGGGCGATGCCCTCCCTGTTCGCATCCAGATACGCAGCACTGTCAAACTATAATGTGTACCTCGCCTTGTGCACCTGTCGTTTGGGCTTTTCATTCCTGCTTAGTTAGCGAATAACATTGGACGGCGCTATGCAGAACGTACCATGAAGCGGAAAGATTGCTAGCATGATCGAGGCCCTTTAAGTGGTGGGGAATCTACGTGACTGAAGGGAACAGGGCTCACTCTGCGTTACTTTGCGTGGTGCAATTGACCATCACTGACATATAACGGCAAGAGCAACGAACCAGCAATGATGGCATGGCCGCGATCAGTAAGGAACTGTAAATATCCCTTGCCGTGCTGGTTCAGCCTATAGAAGTGCCATGGCGCATCTCCGATATTCGAGAGGCAGCAGTAAAGCCGTTAGCGACATGCCAATCACTTTCACAGTACATCGTATAGTGGTCAAGGACACGCTACAGCTTTCTTGCCGATTTAGCGAGAGAGAGAGATAAAGGAAAGGAAAGGATATTAAGTAGTGGAGAGTCCGGTTGGCTACCCTACGCTGGGGGAAGGGAGAAGGGCAATCGACAGAAGGGTGAGAGGGGGAGGGTAAAGGGACGTGCACGGACAGCACTACGGAGTCAAAGGCGCTTGGACAAGCCAGACGTTCTCAGAAAGCACAAAAGGGCTTTCACTACCTTCTGAGATGACGATCAGTGGGGCTGGTGTTCTATAGTATCGTCTGTTCACTCGGAAGACGATAATCTAGTTTGCTGAATGCGTAGTACACAGATTGTCCTTGGGCTTGAATTGAGAACAGCGGCACAATAGGTGGTCAATGTTCTCCTTGCCGCCGCAGACATCACATGATGGACTGTAAGTCATTCCAATTAGTGCTGAATAAGCTTTCGGCAAGGCACCTCTGAACCACAATCTCCAATTAAAAACTGCATAGTAAAGAATAGACTATAAAGTAAGTAAACAAGTAAATAAGTAAGGCTATAACTCAAAGCGATGAGCGACATGCTGATGGCGTTTAGAATACGTTCAACAGTGGCCAGGCCAACGGCTTGACGTCCGTTGAAGTTGGGCCTTGTTGATAAGACAAGTGACATACGGGGACACACAAATGGACATTCACAAGCGTTTGTCATTGCACCTAAACAGTGCCACATAACTTGAACAGTGCTCCTTCACAGTATGTCTGGCGTATAGCTCTTCTTCGCCTGCCAATCGTGAAAGATTTCGCGACAGTAAAATGCTGTATACCTTCCCGGATTTCAGCATCTTCGGGAATCTTTCCTAGCTTTAGTGGTCATCAGCGCGAAGAATGGCATGCTTATATTCGAGTTAATGCAAGGTGCAAGACAAAAGGAAGCACTCACCTCCAGAGCTTGCCGAGGGTCTTGCTGAGCTCCGCGTTGTGCAGGTGCGGGTACTGGTCGGCGAGCTTTCGACGGGCAGCCTGGGCCCACACCATGAACGCGTTCATGGGTCGCTTGACGTGCTGGCGCTTCTTCTCCGAGGTGGTCTGGCGCGTCGTCTTGGCCACGAGGGACCAGTCGTAGCTTTGCAGCACCTTGCTCACGGCCGCCTGGATGCCCGGGTTGTCGTCCAGCGGGTCTATGGACAGTCCCTCGGCACTGTCTCCCGAGCAGCTGTCGTCTTCGTCGTCGAACGGTCTGCTCGACGGGGCCATGGAAGACGACGGCTGGTGGTGATGAGGGCTGTGGTGGTGGTTGTGCCGGTTTCGGCGGCTCGAGCTCGGTTCCATGGTGACCAGCTCGATGACCTTCTTCGGAAAGAAGCTGTCTTCGGAAAAGCCCCCGCCACCGCCGCTGCTTCGCCTCGGTGTTGATGGCATTGTGCTTAGTTTCGTGACGTGGTAGGCGTGACGTAGGTATGGCGTAAGGGCGAGCTTCTGCCTAAGTTCCGTATTATTCTTAATTGTAGAGAATTCGGGTCAACGTTGCGAAGGGCTCGCGGTACGCTTTTATTGGGATGTCTCTTGTTTCGGATGCGTCCTAGAACACTTCCAGAAGATTTGTCTGTCAACGACAGGTTGTGAGCGAGAGGGGACACCTTGTGAAGCCTTCTACCGTAGAACACACCAAAGCGCCGGAAAAAGATAATAGTTGTGAGACTTGTCGTGCCCCTCAGACACTACTAAAGGGCAGATAGATTTTTCATGTCTTCGTTCATTAAAACTCGAGAGGTGATTGATAACTTCTTGAAAGCACTTCAACAACTACCTGCCAGAATGCGCCCTCAGCGAGGCTTCAAATGGGACAACGAGTCCCTTTAGCTGTTCTTCGGGATTCCTGTCCACGTCCGGAAGAACAAGGATTTCTCTCATCTTCCCGCGCCAGAAACGAGAGATGAAAAGAACTCACGCCGCAGAAATAAGCGCTGAAAGGTGTCGAGCTTATACCGAGCGTTCCTGAGATTGCTGGGCAACCTTCACAATCACGCTGAACACGCGGTGACACTGAGGCGTCCACGAGTGAATCGGACACAGCGCGAAACAGGCACACTTCTTTGTCCACGACGTCGGTCGCGGAGCGATGCACGAGGGGGCTGCCTTCTTCAGTGCCAACTCAAGTGAACAAAAGGAGCCGCTGTTTTCATTCGGCGAGTTGATTGATGGCCCTTATATATGCCTTCGTGTCGTGTCGGAGCTGTTCCGGTCACACGTGGTTAAGCCTTCGTCGCACGATCAGGTGTACGTCTGGTTACAGGTACCTTTTGTTCCTCGCTTGTGCGCGACTCAACGGGATCTCTTGGGCAAGGCGACAACGTGCTTGCTTTGCGCACGAATGCAGATAAGACGCGAGATGTTGCACTTAGCACGGACTGACGCTTGCGAAGAAGACTCGCGTTGTTTGTGCTTTAGTCAACAGTGATCTCATAGGGTGAGCGCCACTTCTCTCTCAGTGATCGATGTAACGGGCAAGCTTTTGCAAAGTCAGATATGTTCAGAAACTTTACGTTCGCTGCGTCAGCATTTGAGAGCGCCACCCAAAGATATCTTCATTCTCGACGTTTCTTTTTTTTTTCAGAAGCAGACGAAGATTGGGTTCGCATCTGCGCGAGTCAAAGAATGGAGGCGAACCGTGGGAAGCAAGGTGAGTCACTGTGGTGCTTCAATATCGGTGAGGAGGAGACCGCGGTGAAGCCTTGGGCAATGAAGGAATTTAAGCTTTATGTTTCAGGACCGGCAAGACATCACGGAAGGTTTCAGACTATTCACGTGTTTTGGGGCAACCGTGAATTTTAATCGATGATGCGGCGACGAGCGATCGTTGCAATTCTGTCAAACCTACAAGCGTAATGGCCGCCTTTGCCGATGCCCAAGTTGCCTTGTTTTGTTTCCCGCACTTCTGTGAACGGCCTCAGTATTCCTCGGCGCGTATGGTGCTCAAAGCCACGTCACAGAGCTTTTTTTTACACTGGCTTATGTGCATCTGAATAGTGGGACACTTAGTACGTTTCCGATTTGTCGACTTAGTGGTACTTAGGAACTAGCGTAGTCTCACGTATGACCTGGAAACTCTGACTGCACTGGTCAGTGCAGCTTATGGCCTGCACAGCGCTGGCAATTGAGTATACCGGTAGTCTTACGTAGAGGAACGCGCGCGTGAGAAACTCACCGCTCGACAGTGAATGTTCGCTCAACGATCTGTGCTTGTGGGACCTCGATGAACGTTCACTTGGTGCACATTCTTGAGGTGAAGAAGGTGTTCAACCCGAGCCGACACGACGGCGTTTCGTAAGACACAAGAAGACAGAGAGATCCCACCTGCACCAAGGTCGCACGCCGAGGGAATCTACTGCGCACGCTCCGCTGCGGCCCGTCGTAGCTGTGCCGAATACGTACACGTCACACACGCGCACCGAAGGACGCGAGGTAGCCGCGTAATCCAAGCGTTGCTGGCTCTTTTACAGGATCGAAGAAGAGGGTCACAAACAACACTCATCACACCACCGCACCGGAAAGTCGTCCTCTCGAAGCCGTAAATGGTTCGAGCAGCGGCGGTGTCCGCTGGCTACTGCGCACTGTACTTGTGTAGCTGACGACGCAATGGCTGGACGCGTGGCACCGATAGTCCTGGCCGTCGACGCCGGCCGTTCCGATGTCCTGCTGTTGTTCGCGAAGCACTGGTCGCGAGAGCGTTCCGACGGTGCACCCTTTGCAAGGGGCCGATTTCCAGGCGCCCGCGAACGCGATCGGTCACCGCTTCGACAAATAACGACCGGTCCGGGATCCAGCTCTTGCTCGGACGGCGAGTGCGAGAGACTAGTCTGCGCTCAGCCTTCACACACGTATACCGACTGATGGCGGGGCGTCTTGAAGATGGAGGAGGGCTGCTCTGGGCGTCGGGACAGGGGAGTGCAGGAACGGGGGGGGTGTCAAGAGGAGCGCGTGGCGGGCCAGAGGTTGAGGGGGGGAACCTCCAGCGTAGGCTGGGCGCCCCTGCGGACGCTTCTATCGCCGGCTGTCGGGGAGAATTAAGCGGCCGATCGAGCACGAGCCACAAACGGCTGCCAGAAACTTGCAGCGCAGATGGGGGGAGGGGACCGAAGGAGAGAGTGTCCGTCAGGGCATCCCGCTCGGGCGAGAAGGTTAACGACGCTGTGGCAGTTTCGCCTCTTGGAAGCGCGACTGCCCTTCCTCCCCTTCCTCTCGATATGGACGCGGAGCCTCGGCGATGCTCTCCGCTTTGGCAGCCGGCGGGGCCTCCTTCACCGCTGACTACGGCGAGGTTTTCGAGACGGCGTGTGCGTAGCCGGCGTCGTCCTCGGCGCTCGGGGTGGAAGCGTGCGGGAGCCGCAGCAGTTGCCGCACGCCCGAGACGTTCGTCCTCGGGTCTATTCTGGTCGCGCGCGTGCGTGGGGCGCGGTGGCGGTTGCGAGAGGAAAAGGAGGCGGGGTCGTTCTCGCTTAGTCGCTCGTCGTGAGTGCGTGGTACGTTGCTACGAGAGCTGGGTGGCTTCGCCGCTCGCGTGCCCGCCCTCACCTCGGCGAGAGAGCGGCCTGTTTCGTCGCGGAGGCCGACCCTCCTCGCGCGAAGTGGGAGTCCTTGCTCCGCCTACGGGACGTCCCGTACGGGAAACCTACGTGCTGGACGCTCGGAGAGTAGGGGGTGGGTGTGTCGTCCCCCGCTTTGCTAGCACGCACCCGTGTTTTGTGTATTTTTTCTTTACAAACTCCGCAAGTGACTGCACCCCCCCCCCTCAAGACTTCTTTACTACCCCTCTACAATCTCCCCCCCCCCACCCCTTCTTCGTATGCATAGCTATGAGCCCTCGGAAACCCCCATCGCTTCCCCTCCCCCAGGTCCTCCTGTTCTCGTTGACGCTATGCCGCTCTTGTGCAAGTTCACGGGAAGACATATGGGCGACAAAACCAGTTAAACGGCATTTTTATTTATAATGTGCTGCGCGGTTGGAGCACTGCCGACGAGTAGGCGGCTCTTTTCGATTTATCTTACTCTTCTTTTTTTTTGGCGCATTTCTCTTGCGTGTACACTGTCGATTCCCGCGTGGGACGTCCCAGTAAAGGCTCGTTCGAGTTGATATACGGGAGCGACGACTGTACCAGGCATGGGCTGTATAATTGTGTGGTGCCGATATCGAAGAGCCGGGCTGTCGGGTTGGCGACGGTTCTTGTGATGTCGCGAGATGAGCACTTGGTTCCAAGTGATGTCGAACAAACGGGCCCTGGTTTTCAAGTTATTGCTGACACATATGTGTCTTCTACAAGCTCGGGTATTCGGAAACGTGCACCATAATGGCCAACATTCCTTTTCGCTCTTTTTTTTATCAGTACGGTCAGTTGTGCACGGCAATACACAGACAGAAGGAAGCTGATATGAAATCGACTAGCGTTGACGTTCAGCCCACGTGGTAGGACATACACGTATTTCCCGAGCGCGTTGAATCGGGCACAAGCGAGTGGACATACACAAGTGCTTGTGTATGCGCACTTGCTTGTCGCTTGTCGCCGTTGTGTAGAAGCGCTCTGTCAACACAATCCTAGCAGTAGTGAATTCGGTTGCTATAGCCGTTGCCTGTTGAAGCAGTAATTGAAACTGAGTTATCTAGAAGATCAGTGCGAAAAGGAATAGCTCGCGGGAACTGCGAGGAATTGGAAGTATCAGTTTTACCACATATGCACTTCGCGCTGTAAGGTGAGCACGAAGACACTACATGTGCACGCAATGGCTTTCAATTACGTATGCAAGCACCAGAGTTCTTACGCACTCGAACGAGGTCGTAAGTGCGTAATGAAAAGGACACTGATTAGGATGCATTTTGATATGGTATATAGCGAAAATACGCATACCCGTCCTTGGCGATCAATAATTCGTTATTATTGCGCTGCGGACTGTTTCGTCTATTAGCTATGTACGTAAAAGAAAGGTTACCACTTTGATAGCTTAGAACGCGCATACATAATACAGCGCAAACATATACTAAAACTTTAAAAAGAAGATGCGCAACTGTAAGTAAAATGAGAAATAAAGCTAACCATGCAAAAGGGCACGTTATTGCTGGGCTATGACAGGTGCTTACTTAAATACGTAATATAGCCCAAGGACAAAAACCATGAAGGAATACGCGCACGTGGTACGAATGGTGCGACCTGCGTCTATACATATGTCTTTATTATTTGTGTGTGTGTGTGTGTGTGTGTGTGTGTGTGTGTGTGTGTGTGTGTGTGTGTGTGTGTGTGTGTGTGTGTGTGTGTGTGTGGGTGCCTGCGTGTGTGTGTTTGCGTGTGTGCGTGCGTGCGTGTGTGTGTGTGCGTGTGTGTGCGTGCGTGCGTGCGCTCGCGTTACATTATCTCCTTCAGTAAAGCTACATAGCCATAGAGGGGTCTAGTATTTGTACAAACGTTAAATAGTTTAGGTTCATAGCCACTGCGTAAGTAAAAAGAACAGTCATACAAGACTCACACCAATGCCATATTGTCGAAGTATATATAGGCATCCACGGCATGGCAAACACCGAACGTATACGTATATCTATCAGAGTTCGCAACAATTTACACAAGAGTGTGTCAACCCTGCGCTGACGCAGCAGAACAAGGTCCGCGACGAAAGCCTCGACAAGGCCGCGCCACCGCTGCTGAACACGAGTCGGCCATCCTTCCTCGTCAATGAAGAGGTGCCAGCCCACGAGCGACGACGCGCGATATATGTGCGTATACCTACACCCACGCCTCTCACGCGGTGTCCTGTCGGACTCTGCAGAGACACCGGACTTGTCTGTGTGCACACTATATATACACGAAGCAGGCTGAGGCGCGGGCGGCCGGGCCACCAAACAAAGGGATCGAGTCTCTCCTTCTCATTCCACGCGAGCGCTAAAGCGCGATGTTGAGATACGGACACGCTCCGATGTCGTGTTCTTGTCCGTGCTGCTACTATACAACGAGCGCGGTATACGCACACAATCACGTCGGATTGAGAAAAGAAGCGGCGGAGGGGTGTTGCCGGTAGTGAGAGCAAAGAGGGGGGGAGGGAGGGGGCGGAGGGTTCTATGGGACAGATTGAACGCCGGTTCTCTGTCCGATGCCCCGAAGCATCCGCGGCACCGGCTTCACTCGAACGCAGAGGAGTGTTATATAGTGACTCTTGATAGTGCCGCCTTGTTTCCCGGCCCCGGAAAAAAAAAATGGCTCGCTTATTCTCTGCCTATACAGGAGGCGTCCGCTGTTCCGTCCCTCGACGACGAACAGAAAGCTTCAGCTGTGGCGCTTCTGACGCTGCCCGGCTACCGCTTCTATGCGCGTTGTGTAGTAGCCGAGAAAGAAAGCTGTCTTTCTCCTTGACGAGGTGTTTTGACACGCGATAAGGTTGCGGCAAGGTGTTACGCGGGATCGCTCGCTGTGTTACATGATCTCGCGTTTTTGAGAACACACGCGTAATTGACGGAGTGGAAAGGAAGGGAACGAGATAGGCTGGGGCACGTTTGCGTTGCCCGCGGTTGCCGAGCCACGCACGTCTATAGCTGTATGCTCTGTTTAAAGGTGTACTGCAGCACCCTATAGCGGGCGGTGCCGGCAAACATGATGTCACAGTCGGTAATGTGGCAAGAAGACGACGCTGATGGTGGTCTTAGAGACGACGAAGAAGTGTTTAACAGCAAACTAAATTTGTCAACATCGGCGGTAGTAATTATAACAGATTCTTTATCCTTATGTTCCTCGCTAACAGCAAATGGTGTCACTATCCTTTTACGTACATTTCATTTTCTAGTACCTGCCCACATAAATTTAATTAGATTGCTTTGGGTGCCTGGACATAAAGGATTAGTCATGAATGAAATGGCTGACAGTCTCGCGAGAGCGGCCCTCAGTGGCCCTGTATTACCATTACTTCCTACAATAGCTTACCTGACGACTACTAGATTCAGGAGATATACAATTACTCAAGACTTTTTGAACCCAGCTGTAGCAAATTTTTCCGAGTATCGACACCTCCTATTCCCTTGGCCTAAAAATTCCTTTCACACAAGAAAAACTGAAGTCATCTTTACCCAATTACGTTGTCGAATACCAAAATTAAACTTTTATCGTCACAGGGCTGGTCTGGT
Organism: Dermacentor albipictus; assembly: GCF_038994185.2. Lineage (NCBI taxonomy): Eukaryota > Metazoa > Arthropoda > Arachnida > Ixodida > Ixodidae > Dermacentor > Dermacentor albipictus. The sequence continues at coordinate 87,083,313 of NC_091828.1, read as the reverse complement.
GCCCTCCCCTCTGTGCCCAGTCTGTGGAGAAGATGAAACAATCGATCATTTTTTCATATTCTGCCGCCGTTTCACTTCTTTAAGAAAAAATCTAGAATCAAGATTTACACAGCTTGGTTTGAGCTTTTCAATTATAAATATCCTTTCTCTAGGAGCCTCCTCTCTTGGACAGTGCCACAGGGATATTTGCTCAACCGTGGAGGATTTTATAATTGCTACGAAGAGGTTGTCTTGAATTATTAAACATTTCATTTTTGTTCTTTTCCTCCAGTTAGCTTTACCATTTTCAGTTTTTTAATAAAGATAGCCTAATTTCATCCAAATCTTGGCCAATCCCCCACAGTGGGTGTGCGCCATCGCTCAAGGAATACCATACCATACACTCTAAGCCAAAAAGGACTAAAACGGGTATGGCTGTTAGTCTCTTGGGGGACTAAATGACCTGCCACAGATATTGAACCAATTTTGGACTAACTGCGGGAGCAAATGCAGCGGCCTAACTGGGGGAGCAACTACTGCAGACTAAAAGTGAGGGCAACTTTTAGACCCTCCCAGTTAGTCCCTAGAGAATCAACGGTTAGTCTGTTAAGGTTAGTCCACAGGGAGTAACTGCAGGAGCAACTTTTAGTCCTTCCCGTTAGTTCCTAGAGGACCAACAGTTAGTCTGTTAAGGTTAGTCCACAGGGAGTAACTGCAGGAGCAACTTTTAGTCCTTCCCAGTTAGTCCGAAATCACTTTTCCAATGATTCCAGGTTGCCATAGCTTTTCAAGCAAAAACAATGATCGAACTCAAGTAACCCATGTTTATTTTTGATTACATATTGCCACCATCATCTTGAGCCACAATTAACAAAACAAATAAAGGAATACTAGCATACAAATGCCAAGTCCTTGGTATACAGTAATGACATATAGATACAGAAGATAAAACAATTGACTGGAAATATGCAGCAGTTCAAACAAAATAAAACAACTCCAAAGTATACAGCAGATGGAACGTGTCATAGCCAGAGTAAAATCATGAAAATGAAATTAAGTCAGGAGCAGTCACAGTCAAATATCAGTTAGAAGCACTCTACAACCCCCGAATGCAGAGATCTAACTTGGCTCGAACTTGACTTCTGGCAGTCTCAAGACAGCTTCGCCGCGCGTCGTAAATCGTGCTTGATCTTGCGGACGACTTGGGAACGACTTGGCTGCGTCGAAGTCCGCTCAAGTTTGAAGTCTGCTCCCGGGCTAGCTTGAAACTGACTTCGTGTGTTATTCCAACATGGCAGCCTCCCGAACGGACGTCGCGCGGAGGTTAGCTGCTTTCGAGTTTGCTTGCTACGCCATGGATACAGCATTTTCAGAGGCGCAGCCCTTGCCGAAAATTCCGCGACCCACCCTACGTGACCGAGGGAATTCGATGGAGCTGTACGACGACGAACAATTCCTCGGTCGCTACAGATTCACGAAGAACGCCGTGCGACTTCTCGCTACGTTGCCTATCCGGGTAAGCTGGGACAATAGAGGACCGACTGTGTGCCTCCTATGCTGCAGTTGCTGATGGCTGTGATGTTTTACGGCGCTGGCACGTTTCAAACAGTCACCGGAGGTCCGGTCCGCATTCCTCAGTCAACAGTGTGCCGCGCAGTAGGAAAGGTGACTCTGCTCATCGCGAAGCACCCGCGCCGGTACTGGTGCGCTTCCCGCAGTCGCGGAAAGATTGATTGCGAGCGTATTTTCTTATCTCCTGTGACTACACATAACAAAAAGTAGCCCAAATAAGTCAGTCATGCAGAACATGTCCGCTTACCAGTTTTGTGGCGCTTTCCCTGTTCTTCCGCAGCTTCCTCTTTCCGCTTTTGCTTCAGGTTGGTCCAGCATTTTTTCAGTTGCAGGTGATCGCGCCGCGTAATCCCGTGGTTGGCATTCAAATGTTTTGCTATTTCTTTCCATGTCTGATTCTTCTTGGTCAACGACGCGACGTAAGTTTTCTTGCATTCCACAATATGCTTGTAGCCGTTCAGGAGTGTCGTCGGCAGGCTCCTTTCGTCTTCTTTAAAACGGGCTGCCGTGTTGCGTTGCGGTGCATTCTCTTGGGAGGAGACCGTACGTGAGTGCGACATTTCAGCGTTAAAGCCTGTTGACAGAACAGCAATTTCGTACCAAATGCGGCGCGCGGCCGTCGCGCGAGCCCCACAACTTGTTTTCCTAACAGACGACACTTTCCTAGCGGACGACACGCACTGCCGATTTGCGATGTCTACGACGGTGCCGCACTCTCCCTCTCGTTGTTCTCGACAAACCCTCCATGCGAAGCAGGCAAATCGTTTGCACGTGTCATTTTATTTATTTATTTTGTTTTCTATCGGGTGTTGTCACCCATATGGGTCCGGGCAGGGGACTCAACGGCGCTCGGTACTCTTTGTTCACAGCACATGTTGCAGTTTTTTTTCTTGTTTGTGACTCCGGCCTAGTGCGTTCGAATAGGTTGGCTTTTTCTTCAAAGGGTCACGTAGCCCGAGCAGAACACGGGCCGTCGCCTTCGTTCTGGAATGCCTAGAGGCGAAAAGGGACGCGCGAGCTCCCTCAGAAACCGACCGTATGCCTCGTCTCGGCCTCTTGTATCCGGTTGCCGGCCCAGACGGCGCATGAACGCCTTGCGGCAATCGAGAACAAAAGCCGAGAAAGAAATGACAGACGAACAGACGGGGGCATGATCGGCAGACGCTGCCTCAGGATATCGAGACGACGGAAGAGTGCGCGCGCGCCCGCCGGGACCCCGATGAGCCGAAGTAGCCATCGGCCGGCGGCGGACAAAGGGGGCCGCCGCCGGCAGAGAAAAACACGTACGCACCTTCAGACGCCCCGATGTGGTCTCCCCGGGACCCGACCTGCGCGCGCTTACCCGGAGTGCACGCAAGCAGGGCCCGATTCCCGCCAAAATGTTAGCCAATGGCGAAAGCCTGTTGACCTTCGTGTGGGCGGGATGACAGCAGAGCGACAGTGTTTTATGACCCGCTGCCACCCCGTCCAGGCAGGGAGGAGAGGGACACGGAGCTCCCCTCTCTAAAGGGACTAAAGTCAGAGGACTAAATTGTGCCGTTGATCCCCACTGTCGACCGTTACCTTGCAAGGACGAACATTTAGTCCCACAAATTTGCGCACGACACTTCGCCTCTGCACACGGCACGCACGGTGGATTAACCGTTGATCCAAAGGTCCAACGGCTGCCGTTAGTCCCCTTTTCCCCGTTTTCGGCTTAGAGTGTACCATACCATATCGATGCTCTACGCTTGTTGGCTCAGCCATTAAAAGCCACTTGTAAATAGACGCACGCATTCGGCGACGGTTCTTCTGGCCTCGTCTCAACTACTCCGTTCGCCGCTATGTTGCCGCGTGTGAGTCGTGTCAACGCCGGAAAATACCAGCAGCTGTGCCTCCTGCCGGACTGCTGCAGCCTTTGGATATACCGGCCGAGCCCTTTTTTTCGCGTTGGCGTTGATCTTCTCGGACCATTCCCTATGTCGAATGACGGAAATAGGTGGATTGCCGTCGCTACGGACTATACAACTCGCTATGCCATTACTAGAGCCCTACCGACCAGCTGCGCTACAGACGTCGCTGATTTCTTGCTTCACGACGTTATCTTGCACCACGGTGCACCTCGTCAACTTCTCACCTATCGCGGCAGATACTTTCTTCCCAAAGTCATAGACGAGCTACTTCGATCATGTGCTACTAAACACAAACTTACTACCGCTTACCATCCTCAAACTAACGGTCTTACCGAACGCCTGAACCGCACATTAACTGACATGCTCGCAATGTATGTTTTCTCCGATCATCGCGACTGGGACATTGCTCTACCATTTGTCACGTTGGCCTACAATTCCTCGCGCCACGACACAGCTGGCTATTCCCCCTTCTATCTCCTCTTCGGCCGTGAGCCAACTTTGCCTTTCGAGACACTCCTCTCGACCACGCTCGATTCGCCGACAGAGTACACTCGGGATGTCATAACCACAGCGACCCAAGCACGCCAGATTGCCCGCATTCGTCTTTCTGCTTCACAGACATGCCAGAAGTGCCGTTACGACCAGCGCCATCACGACGTGCATTATGAACCAGGTGCTCTTGTGTTAGTCTGGTATCCAAGTCGGCATGTTGGTCTTTCGGAGAAATTCCTCTCGCGATGGCCCTTACCGCATCCTTCGCCAGGTGACCCCTGCCACGTATGAAGTGTCTCCGCTGGATGCCACGGTGCCTTATCACCTCTCTCTAACATCATCCACGTCAGCCGTCTCAAACCTCACAATTTTCGGACAGATGAGCCGCACCAATCAGGTGCTTTTTCCGACGGGGGTGATGTCACAGTCGGTAATGTGGCAAGAAGACGACGCTGATGGTGGTCTTAGAGACGACGAAGAAATATTTAACAGTACCGATGCTCTACGCTTCTTGGCTCAGCCATTAAAAGCCACTTGTAAATAGACGAACGCTTCTTCCTTCCCGTAACAATATGTTTCACTCGAAAGAGAGGGAATGAAAAGCGAAGAACGAGAGCGTGAGCTGTCAGGAGTCGCTCACGGCAATGCAAACCGTCGCATAAGCATGGGAAGCTCATTAGTAATTTGATCACCTTATACTGTCACGAACGTGCGTGCTGGCGCGCCAGACTGGCGGGTCGTTGAGACGGGTTAGCAGAGTATACAGTATAGCTTCGTTCACATGCATGAACTCGGCGTGAGCCGGTCGATTCGATGTGAGTCGACCTGACACAGCCCGACCCGACCGCGTTTACGTGCATCTTGCCAAGCGGGTTGAGTAAGTCAAGGCACACTTTGCGGGCCTAATGGCAGAACTAGCGTCGACGCTCTTTTCATCCGTCTTGCTTTATAGCTTTTACAACCCGACGACCGTTTTTCGATCCGACGAGCCGACTATGCCCGACTATATCGGGCTAATATATATATATATATATATATATATATATATATATATATATATATATATATATATATATATATATATATATATATATATATATATATATGACGTGAGCATGGAGGTTGCGGACGGAGACGAACATGGTCGCCCCCGAACACTGCCTTTTATTCTTCGTCTTACTCTCCTTTATGATAGCTTCCTTCTGTCCTTCGTTACACATTTTCCCCCTTCCCTCTAATGAGCACGCGCAGCAAGCAACGCAAGAGGGCGCAATGGGACGCTACTAATTAACCAAACATCCAACGGGGCAGTTGTCCAATGTCCCGATTTAACTCTGTATGCTAATTAAAGTTCTGAATAAGCTATCGCAGTCCGGTGACGTCCAGCATAACTCTGGGGGACGGGCCCGACTGTTGCATTCCGGATGACGTCTACATGCGACGTAACTCGCGAGCACTGATTGTCGTACACGTCCAGCTCTCGACACAACTGAGTACAGTTCAGGCGCCTCGAAGTATAGCAGGAGCGGTGGTTGCCCTTGAAGTATAGCGCGGACGAAAGGATGCGTGTTGAGAGTTTTCTGTAAGATGTTGCGCTCACATGAGATGCACCGTTGGCTCGTGAATAGTCTCGTTTCTGATGGTTGGCTAGCGAGTTCAAGTGTTCCTCGTCGCATCCGTGTTTTTGGCGACGCTCGTCGTCGTCGCCTGCGCTGAAGTTTCCGTCGTGGTAAGTGAAACCGCTGATGGAGTTTATGTTGATCTTTCTGACGTTGCCGCGAGAGCTGCTGAGGTAACATTTCCATAATAATATGTGTTTGGCTTGTTTCGCAACTTGACGCGGTGATCTGTGGGTAGCTGGTACACTGCGCGCTTTTGGGAGACACGTTTGGTGGCAAAATTATTGTACGAGGCTTCAGAGAAGACTCCTCCGAGTCTGCTACAGCGACATGACGAATGGGCGCTATACTGTCATTTGACAGGGTGCGACGCTTAGGACTTGCGCCGTTTCCGCAATGGCAGCGGTTCTTAAGGGTGTTGTACGCGGAAGAAAGTTCTTGTGTTGGGAAGTGGTTTGGTCTCAATGAAGAGAGACTTGGATATCGCTCAGCGAGCGGACGCTCTACTTTGTCCGCCATGCGCTGTGGAATCGTGTCAGGCGTTTGCTTCTGCTTTGCCTTTTCGGAAGTGTCACTACATGGTAAAGTTGTCGACGATCTACTCATACGTGGCTTTGGTTCGTAGTGTTGATGGTCGCTACGTGGAGACTGTGGGTGACTGCGTAGACCCGGTTGCAGTGTCTCCAGCTGTTGGAAAACGAGGGAGCCTGCAGCGTATACTTCAAACCGACTGATCATCTCTTCCTTGATTTTGTCCCACGATTCGTTGCTTTCAAAAATGTGCCTGAGGTAGAAGCGAAATAAGCCTCGCCGGTGACGTGTTCATTGAAGGTGGCGACCTTATCCTGCTCCAACCATGATACAGCGGAGGTGTGGCCCCTGAGGAGGCGAAACTAGTCTTCCACGATGTAGGGTGCTGACAGACGCTAGCTGCGTCTACCCAAGTGACTCGGAGCCGAGTTGACCGAACGAATGCCCACACCTTTATTGGACAACACCATACACATAGAACGCATGGCGCGTAGCGCCCTCTGTACATCCCTCCCCCGAGATATGCACACATGAAACACCACACACTTCACAAATCAAGTCTACTCGGCTTCTTGACTCGACGCCCAAACCTTGTGACTCTCACTCCACAATCATTGGAGACTTGTGGTGTTGCTGTTGCCGTGGCGTCTGTTAGCGTGGTATGCTCTTCGTGCTCCTCGCGGTTTTCTCTCCAAGCTGGCACGTTGAGCTGGCTCATCCTTGGGTCTGAATAGGGCACTATATAGATGCATCCTATTACGCACAAGCACCGCGCAGCGTGTTTCCACGACGTACGAGCGGGGCTTGGAGGCTGGGCTGAGAACACACGCCGTATATCGTTGATGTCTCGAACCCACAACGTATCTTCCGGCTTTGGAGGAAGAAGGACGGTTGCGGGATGGCAGCAATCGAAGTCTTTTTTTCTGCCGCCTTCTCACCTCTTCATCTTGGCACTTGACATATTCTGGCGCAGGCGACTTCGGTTCCAGGTGGTATACAATCTTGGGAAGCCTGGTTTGCAAGCTGCTACCCAACAGTAGCTCCGCTCGGCTGAACCCTGTGACGCCAGCAGTGTCTCTGTACGACAGAAGAGCCAAAAAAGGATCGTCTGCTTTCGCAAACGATTCTTTGAGCGTACGCACCATCCTTTCAACTTCCCCGTTTGACTGCGGGTAGTTCGGACTTGAGGTGACATGTTGGAAGCCATATGGCTTCACAAAAGCAGCAAAGACATGTGACGCAATTTGCGGTCCGTTATCACTTCGTACTACTGCGAGAATGCCAAAACGAGCAAAAATGCTTTTCACTGCATTGATGACGGCCTCAGAGTTCATGCTTCGCATGTAGATGACTTCAGGGTAGCGAGAACGATAATCAACTACTAGTAGGTAGTTGTGTACCTTGTAACTAAACAAGTCCATTCCCACTTCTTGCCACGGTTGTTCTGGAGTCTTCGTTACCACCAATGGCTCACTTCTTTGCGCTCGTGTGACTCCACACTGCCTGCAGCGAGTGACTCTGTCCCGTATTTGCTGCGAAAGTCCGTACCACCACACGGAATCCTGGGCCCTTAGGCAGCATCGGTTAATTCCCTGGTGGCCTTCATGGATAAGTTCGAGCGCATCCTTTTGCAGCAAATCCGGGATGAAAAAGCGATCACCTTTTATCAGAGCGCCGTTGCCCAAAGAGAGGTCACCGCGATGGCTCCAGTACTTCTTGATGCGCTCCGGAGGCCTGTCTCGACGACGCCAGCCTTGAGTGCAGTATGTGACGAGCTGGTTGCATTCCCAGTCCAGTTCTTGGTGCCTGCGAACATCATCTACAGTAACCATGCAGCTTCGTGTCTGTGACCGTGGCAACTTGAAAGTCCACAAACTCCTTGAGCATATATACACCGGACTGGTCGATGGCTTCTCATTCGGAGCCCTTCAAAAAGTATCCGAAGTGGCTAGCTGTTTGCCAGGAACGTAGACCTCGCTAAATTGGTAGCGCATACGTTCGATGGAAAACCTATGAATACGCGTGAGGCCATCGTGTCCATGTCAGCGTTTCCAAGTAGCGTTACCAGCGACTGGTAATCGGTTTCTACCATGAAGTTTAGGCCACGCACTTATTGGTCAAAACGGTACACTGCCCATGCTACCGCCAGCGTCTTTTTCTCTGTTTCGCTGCAGCACTGTTCCGCTTCAGTAAGCGACCTGGATTTCGAACGCTACCGCGCGTAGATCGCCCGATAGTTGTTCCTGCACTAGAACCGTCCGCAATCCAAACAAGCTCGCGTTGCACGCGACAATGGTATTACGACCGGAATGGTACTTAGCGACGCACAGGTCCGAGGTGAGCATCGCTTCTACCCGAATAAAAGTGATCTCTTGAATTGGTCCATATTGCCATGCATTTTGCTCGCCTAGCAAGGCGCGAATTGGGGTGTTTGCCTGCGAAAGGGTGGGCAGGAAGCGACCAATATGATTAGCCGTGTAGAAGAATTGCCTAACCCCAGCAACGTCCTTGGGTGGCTCCAAGTTGCGCAGTGCGTCGAGTTTGCTGGGACTTGGCGAGATACAGTTGGCGTCGATCACCACACACAGAAATTCTACTTTGTCTTGACTGAAGCAGCATTTTGACTTGTCGAGTTTAACTCCGGCTGTCTTCGGACGTTCGAGAACCTCCACAAGTCGCTTGTCGTGCTCTTCTCGATCTTTGCCAAAAACCAGGATGTCGTCTATCATGTTGACGACGTTCGGTTGCCCCTCCAGAATTCGATACATTTCTCTGTGAAAATATCAGGCATGCAATAAAGAAGCGTTCGTACCCAAACCTCGTCGGTAGCTTAGTGCAATCCTGTAGCGTAGACATAGTCCTCGTACTGCCCAATCCAGGTAGACCATGCACTTGGGTCGGTGAAGTGGAAGCTCGATGGCTGTTGGAGTCCACGTACCCCGGCAGAGCAGACGCAGCGTCCGGCTCGACCGCCATTAGAGATAACGAACGGCGGCCACCTCTGACACCAGGTACGATGTGGGGTGCTGACCGACTCTGGCCGCGTCTACCCAAGTGACTCGGAGCCGAGTTGACCGAACGAATGCCCACACCTTTATTGGACAACACCCTATATATAAAACGCATGGCGCGTAGCGCCCTCTACACCACGGGTCCATCACCCGCTGATCCGGTGTACTTGGGTATGTCCAAGGCTTGCGGTATGCGGTCATGATGCTGGTTAGTGTCGGTGGTGGAGCTGTGCGCTCTGGGTTCACGCCGTGGTGTTGAGTAGTTGCATGATGATGTGAGGCCGATGAGGTGGCTGCCAGGTCTTTATCCTGTCGACTTGTGTGACGCGAGCTGGAGGTTGCGGAAGGAGACAAACATGGTCGACCCCGAGCACTGTCTTTATTCTTCGTCTTCCTCTCCTTTCAGACAGCGTCCTTCTGCCCTCCGTTAACACACACACACACACACACACACACACACACACACACACACACACACACACACACACGTATGTATGTATGTATGTATGTATGTATGTATGTATGTATGTATGTATGTATGTATGTATGTATGTATGTATGTATGTATGTATGTATGTATGTATGTATGTATGTATGTATGTATGTATGTATGTATGTATGTATGTATGTATGTATGTATGTATGTATCCCCAGCAATATGTATCCTGTATCGAGGAGAACGGCAAGGGATGCCTTTCGGTAGTGTTTGCTTGCAGCCCGGTCTCTTCTGATGGTCTTTCTGACGCGATGAACAAGCAGTTTGGGTGAGGGCCATGTCGCAAAAGGAACCGTCGCCAAAGAACAGTTGTCTCTGCTCGGGTTTTTGCAGATGTGGGGTTTAGTCGGAGAGACAGGTTCGAGAAATGCAGACCGCTGTGCTGCAGGAAACTTGGAGTGTCCCAGAAAAGGCAGAAAAAAACGAAAGACTGTGGCGATGACTCCTTGACTTTCACCGAACCCGGCCGCAGTGACGTCATTAATTTCGAATGCATCAGTATTCGGGTGTAATTTGTTGCCTATCAGTAAAGAACTCAGTCACATATACATAAAGGGACGAAATACTCTGTCAAGAAAGAGTGTGTAACTCTGCCTGTACCACCAAAACCGCGTAAATTATATCTAAACATTGATTGGAAAAGCCAAGACGCGCCACTGACGTGACGCTGAAGTACTGGTGCGCAAGTTAAGAAAATGCCTTTTATTTTCTGGACTTTCGAGTGAACAGTTTCGAAGGATTACTTCGGCATGCCTGAACTACACATAAATATATGTATGGGGGGCAAATGTCAGTAGGTATAGACACATTATTTCTTCTTAGGCGCGCATGACATGAACACAATCACCGTTGTCCGCCCTCCTTCCTTGTGTTGTTGCTTGGTGCGCTTGGTGTTGCTCTTTATGGTCCCTTTTACCTATCTGCCTTCCCTTTGTTACTCTACCCCCTCCACCTTCCTCGGAACCATTACACTTTTGATACGGCATGCTGGCTGAATTTGAAATTTCATAGCGTATAGCATACAAAAACAAAAAGAAAGAAAGCAAGTTACGCGTCGTATAACGAAATAAACGTGTCGCTGACACACATCCCACCCATTTTGTTGATGTGATACGCTTCCTTGGTCTCTCGGTCTCTCCGCCGCACCTTTGATGTTGCCGAGAATCCTAACGTTCTTAAACCGTACCTCGCAGCCACAGTTACGTACCCCTGCGTGGCTATAAGAGTGCACCATCCGGGTTTCTTAATTTCTGCCCATGCTCCCTGATAAGGTCATCGACGTACTGACCGGTTTCGCCAACGTATACACCTTGCTGAAAGACAAAGATATCTTGCACACCACTCCCGCGGAAAATTTCGTGAAAAGGGTGCCGTGTTTCTTTTCGCATCCTCCTTTGGTTCTTATTAGGCTGCAGAAACTGGAACCTAACTTTGATAGTTTCACAGGGCAGAAAACAACAACGGGAATACCGTGTCTGGCGCTCCGTTGGGTATGTCTCTTGTTTTACACGGAAGCTTTATATGGCTAGTTCATTGGTCCGTTCGGCAGTCAGTCGGTCGCCTGTACGCCGAAAACTCCCCCTGCAGAACCCCAACCGCAAGCGCGAAAAAAAGAAAAAAATGGCTGTGGCTTAGGTAAGGTTAAGCCCAGGATGCGAAGCATACTAGCCTTTATTTTAGTTGTTGAACCACTGTTTAGCCTGGTGAACTGCTGTTGCTTGGCTATATTTGGTTCGGCTAGACGAAGAAACAACTCATGCATTACTTCTTCGCCTTCAAGAGTGGAACGCGACAGCGTTCCCGTCGACCCGCCAAGGGGTGTAAGACAATGGGCTACAGGGCAGCGACTACGCGCCCCGCATTGGACGCGGTGAGCGTCGAGCAAAGCAGCGTTCGGCGCGGCAACGAAATGTGCGCCTGAGCAAGAGACGCACGCCTTAGAAACAGCGCGTTTCTAAGGCAACACCGCATTCACTAGAGGCGCTTTTGTACCGCTTTGAAGCGTTGTACTCGTGGCTCAGTGGTAGCGTCTCCGTCCCACACTCCGGAGACCCTGGTTCGATTCCCACCCAGCCCGTCTTGCAAGAGTTGAGCCAAAGCCACTTCTCCTCTGTCGTGACGTCACGGTGTCACGTGATTTCATGGTCACCGCCGCGCCTGAGGAGCTGGGTTGAGCCCTCGTAATATGCTTCGCATAAAAAGAGAAAGAAGAGTAGTGACGACGTTGCTCTCCGGTCGCAGCCGAGCGCGCGCGCAGTGGTTCCTCTCCCGCTCCCAAATGCGTAGGCCATGCGTCATACGCACTCCTGAGGAGCAGGCAGCTTTCGATCAGCAACGCTGCGCCGTCTGCGCCGTGCCAATGATGCAGCCCGGGCACAAGAACAGACTCGTGCAGCCGAGCGCAAGCAACAACTGTGTACCGAGGATCTGGCATCCTACCAAGCCGTCGTTTAATGAACCGTCGGCATTAACCCAGTGATGAATGCAGGGGCCAGACGTTTCAGCTTCGCTGGTTAACCATCTGCACGGAGTGCTTGGGCGGTGTTTTTCTTTTTTCGCTGTACATTACACGTGTGTTCGCGCCCCTCAGGCTACGATTATAGCGTAAGGGCGTAACGACGACGCCTCATCGCGTAGTGGACCGCCCATTCGTATTGCGCACGATTGGAAAAATACAGCGTCAAACAGCATCACGCAACAGCGTTACACAAAGCAGCGTTGTTTACGCTCAAATTCTGTTCCCTAGGTACATCACTGATCTGCGCAGTAAAACAAGCAGGCTACGACGTATGTCCGTGCAAATGCGCAACTGCGCACTCGGCCAACATCGCACTCGCTCTCCGGCGACGTACAATAACTCTTTCGGCTGACAGTTGGCGCCGAATGCCCAGAATGCTCGACGACAAGGGGGAGAAAAATTAGATTTCGGAAGACGGAGCATTGCTTCGGGGGGCGGTTGGGATTCCAGCTGCCTGGAAGGACGTTCGCATTCTCCGTGATGCGGTAAAAAGCTATGTACACTGCCTACATATATCGTATAGGGCCGTACCAACTTACCCAAATGCCAACCTTGCTACTGTACTGTATGCACTGTGTGTTACATTGTGTTTGAGATTGTGTCTGTACAGACAGACAGACAGCCAGCCAGACAGACAGACAGACAGACAGACAGACGGACAGATAGAAAGATAGACGGACAGATAGATAGATAGATAGATAGATAGATAGATAGATAGATAGATAGATAGATAGATAGATAGATAGATAGATAGATAGATAGATAGATAGATAGATAGATAGATAGACGGACAGATAGATAGATAGATAGATAGATAGATAGATAGATAGATAGATAGATAGATAGATAGATAGATAGATAGATAGATAGATAGATAGATAGATAGATAGATAGATAGATAACGCACTGAGCACGACATGTGGCGATTATTGTTGTGTGGCAAGATACGACCCAAATGGTGTAAATTAGTTTGAGTGCATCCGTAGGAGTGGAGTGGCGACTTTAATGCTATTAGCAGTTCATCTTATGAATACAAGGTAATTTTGATAATTTTGGTAATTTTGGTAACTTAATAAGAGGTACAAAACGAAGGTTGTACAGGCCTACGCCCCCACATCCAGTCATGATGACCAGGAAGTCGAAAGCTTCTATGAAGACGTGGAATCGGCGATGGGTAAAGTAAAAACAAAATACACTATACTGATGGGCGACTTCAATGCCAAGGTAGGCAAGAAGCAGGCTGGAGAGAAGGCGGTGGGGGAATATGGCATAGGCGCTAGGAATAACAGGGGAGAGTTATTAGTAGAGTTTGCGGAACAGAATAATATGCGGATAATGAATACCTTCTTCTGCAAGCGGGATGGCCGAAAGTGGACGTGGAGGAGCCCGAACGGCTTGACTAGAAATGAAATAGACCTCATACTCTGTGCTAACCCTGGCATGATACAAGATGTGGACGTGCTCAGCAAGGTGCGCTGCAGTGACCATAGGATGGTAAGAACTCGAATTAGCCTAGACCTGAGGACGGAACGGAAGAAACTGGTACATAAGAAGCCCATCAATGAGTTGGCGGTAAGTGGGAAAATAGAGGAATTCCAGATCAAGCTACAGAACAGGTATTCGGCTTTAACTCAGGAAGAGGACCTTAGTGTTGAAGCAATGAACGACAATCTTGTGGGCATCATTAAGGAGTGTGCAATAGACGTCGGTGGTAACTCCGCTAGACAGGATACCAGGAAGCTATCGCAGGAGACGAGAGATCTCGTAAAGAAACGCCAATGTATGAAAGCCTCTAACCCTACAGCTAGAATAGAACTGGCAGAACTTTCGAAGTTAATCAACAAGCGTAAGAGAGCTGACATAAGAAAGTATAATATGGATAAAATTGAACATGCTCTCAGGAACGGAGGAAGCCTAAAAGCAGTGAAGAAGAAACTAGGAATTGGCAAGAATCAGATGTATGCGTTAAGAAACATAGCCGGCAATATCATTACTGATATGGATGAATTAGTTCAAATGGCTGACAAGTTCTATAGAGATTTATACAGTACCAGTGGCGCCCACGATTATAATGGAAGAGAGAGTAGTCTAGAGGAATTCGAAATCCCACAGGTAACGCCGGAAGAAGTAAAGAAAGCCTTAGGAGCTATGCAAAGGGGGAAGGCAGCTGGGGAGGATCAGGTAACAGCAGATTTGTTGAAGGATGGTGGGCAGATTATTCTAGAGAAACTGGCCACCCTGTATACGCAATGCCTCGTGATTTCGAAAACGAAATCTTGGGAAAACGCAAACATAATCCTAATCCATAAGAAAGGGGACTCCAAAGACTTGAAAAATTATAGACCGATCAGCTTACTGTTCATTGCCTACAAAGTATTTACTAAGGTAATTGCAAATAGAATCAGGAACGCCTTAGACTTCCGTCAACCAAAGGACCAGGCAGGATTCCGTAAAGGCTACTCAACAATAGATCATATTCACACTATCAATGATGTGATAGAAAAATGTGCGGAATATAACCAACCTTTATATATAGCTTTCATTGATTACGAGAAAGCGTTTGATTCAGTCGAAACCTCAGCAGTCATGGAGGCATTGCGGAATGAGGGTGTAGACGAGCCGTATGTAAAAGTACTGAGATATCTATAGCCGCTCCACAGCCACCGTAGTCCTCCATAAAGAAAGCAATAAAATCCCAATAAAGAAAGGCGTCAGGCAGGGAGATACGATCTCTCCAGTGCTATTCACAGCGTATTTACAGGAGGTATTCAGAGACCTGGATTGGGTAGAATTGGGGATAAGAGTTAATGGAGAATACCTTAGTAATTTGCGATTCGCTGATGATATTGCCTTGCTTAGTAACTCAGGGGACCAACTGCAATGCATGCTCACTGAACTGGAGAGGCAAAGCCGAAGGGTGGGTCTAAAAATTAATCTGCAGAAAACTAAAGTAATGTTTAACAGTCTCGGAAGAGAACAGCAGTTTGCGATAGGTAGTGAGGCACTGGAAGTGGTAAGAGAATACATCTACTTAGGACAGGTAGTGACTGCGGATCCGGATCATGAGACTGAAATAATCAGAAGAATAAGAATGGGCTGGGGTGCGTTTGGCAGGCTCTTAGATCATGAACAGCAGGTTGCCATTATCTCCCAAGAGAAAAGTTTATAACAGCTGTATCTTGCCAGTACTCACCTACGGGGCACAAACCTGGAGGCTTATGAAAAGGGTTCTACTTAAATTGAGGACGCCGCAACGACCTATGGAAAGAAGAATGATAGGTGTAACGTTAACGGATAAGAAAAGAGCAGATTGGGTGAGGGAACAAGCGCGAGTTAATGACATCTTAGTTGACATCAAGAAAAAGAAATGGGCATGGGCAGGACACGTAATTAGGAGGGAAGATAACCGATGGTCATTAAGAGTTACAGAATAGATTCCAAGGGAAGGGAAGCGTAGCAGAGGGCGGCAGAAAGTTAGGTGGGCGATCAGATTAAGAAGTTTGCAGGAACAACATGACCACAATTAGTACATGACCGGGGTAGTTGGAGAAGTATGGGAGAGGCCTTTGCCCTGCAGTGGGCGTAACCAGACTGATGATGATGAATTTTGATGAAGTCTCTTATATAATGATTACTATTAAATATGGCGTGCACATAGTGAGACATACCCAGTGACCCAATTTGGCATCAACCATGTTTATTGAAGACCGGCACATACCCTGGGGCAAAGACCCTGTAGCTCTAAGTCGGAGTCAAAGCCTGCTTCATGTAAGTCGTACACAGTCGCACATACCCACGTACACAGTCACGTACACAGTCGCACATACCCAGTGCGCCAAGATTGCGTGAAATCCAGTTACCTTCAAGAAACTCATTGGCGATTTGGCGAATTTCTGTCTACTTGCGGTATGCGGCCAAGGTTCCAGGATATCTGCTTCCGGGAACGACGTGTTGTCTTAGAGACGAGACTATAGCGCGCCGAATTGATAGTATATGAAAGTAGACACGTTCACCACGATGCTTTGATTTCCTTGTTTTCTCTCCCTGCGGAACTGCCTGGCGCGGGGATTTGAACACCTAGTTCCCAACCGGGAACCAGGTGTACGGACGGACGGATGGACGGACAGACGGACAGACGGACGGACAGACGGATGGACAGACGGACAGACGGACAGACGGACAGACGTACAGACGAACGGACGGACGGACAGCACATAGACAGACCCGTTTGTCACTGAGTTTCTTACAATATTGCCTTTTTGGGAAAATCTGGCGCCTTCATCCATGTGAGTTCCCCTAAAGGGCAGAGAACCGCTGTGAGAATGCCGGAATAGATCGGCTTGTATTAAGCGTGGCTTGGCCTAGAACATGGTTGCGCAATATGGCTTTGGCAATTAAAATGGCCCTCAACACATTTGGCTCTAAGTTAGTAGACCTTGCAAAAAATATCTTATCACGCATACTATTACGAGCCAACAAGAAAACGGTTATCTACGGGTACGTTTCAAAACCATTTTGCAATCGTAACATGCGTCCTAATATAAAGTCCGTAATACGTTATTGATTATTTTGCCTTTTTAGTAACCACCTCCGATTTTTGGAAAATGCAGCTTTAAAATATTCCATCATTCACTTCAAACGAAAAAAGTCAGGTGTAAGATATTAGGGCGTTTGTTGTGTACGTTTGTTTCGCGCGTGTTTGTGTCTGTACGATGGTGCGTCGGGCTGATGTCTGTGTGGTGTCTGCGTGTGTTTGTGCGCGTTGTGCGTGTCATCTGTGGCAGAGAGAGAGAGAGAGAAAGTGAGGTGCAACTTTCTCTGGCAGTGCCTTCCTAGTCGGGCAGAGTGTCAGCTGAAGCCAAAAAAAGGGGGAGTCTCGGGCTATCTCAGCTGCTCGTCAAGAGGCTGAAGCAAAAGAAACAGCCAAAGGAGACCGGAGGGAGGGGGCGTCTACTCGAGACCAAGCGGGGTGTTTGGGTCCACGGTTGCGCGACGCAGATCAAAGCGACGCCGCGTCGGTCGCCTTTCCCGAACATGCCCCCCCCCCCCCCCCCCTGGTGTCGCCCCCGCGATTGACCTTGAAGACAGCGGGAGGGAAGCACCGTGACTTCCTCAGATGACGCCGATATACCCCGCAAAACACACCACCTCGCCTCCCTGTGGGACAAGAGAAAAAAAAAAAAGGACTCGGCGATACCATGGGTAGGCGCAGACGTTGAGTGACAAAGAAGTAGAGGGGTAGAGGACCCTCTGTCGGCGAGCACTTTGCAACGGGAGCTCCCTTCTCCTGACTTCTCTTTGTTGTGACGGCGAGTGTTGATATCCCTCTTTGCGAGAATTGCGCTATAAAGGCGTTCGAAATCCCTGGTAATCCACTAAATCTATATCTATAGAAGCTATATTTCGGCTGCGCCGAAATACAGTTTCCTCGCAGAACGTGCGAATTGCGCGAGAACGAAAAATCTTTCTGGAAGATTTCATTCCGGGAAAGCTTTATTGGGCGACCATGCTTAGCCGCGCTGAAGGCAGGCCGAACAATCCCGGTATTTCTGCGGTGGCTGGCGCTCCGGCCATTAGGGGAGCTTTCATTGACGGTGGCGCCATATTATTCCGCTGGTAATATTGAAAGGAAATGTATGATAAAAGATTCTTCGCGTAGAGTCTGACTATAGGCTCCGTCTGTCTGTCGTTGCACAATGTCTCATGATACATAAAAAAAAATGTTGCTTGTCTCTGAGCGATGTTCTAACCGATGACGTTACGCGGTTTGTAGCCAGATTTTGAAGGAAAAAAAGATGTACCACTTTGCGATGCAAGCTGTGGCTTCTCCCTGTTGCAACGGAAAATGCTCACACACACTCCTTGTCTCTATCACTTTTTTTTTTCTCGCGGGATTCGCGGAAATTCGTTTTCTCACGGGATCGCGTTCGACACCGATCCGCTGTAATCCACAAAAGCTAGATTCAGATTAAAGTCTTCTGCATGTTTCGTGCCTGCCGGATCATCGTCAAATCAATGAAAAGTGGCCAGCGTTGGGACTATGCCTGTGGTGCTGCTTTCCTGGATTGTCTCGAGCACATTTTTTGCTCATATTTGGTTCTCCTTATTTACATATGAAAAAGTATGGGTGTCAATAAAAAAATTGACTCGCCATCTCGTCCCTACGAAAGTGGATGTACTGTGAAGCCGCTCGAAACCACCACTACAACTGCTGATGGGTTTATGCAACGCTTTGTCGCCTTAGATTAATGGTAATAATGGCAGTAACGGTAATTTTGGTGACAACATGCCTCCGCCGAAATATAGTGGTGTGGCAACCACATTGAAATCAGTTGCTGGGCTGGTTCTTTTATATGCGAATGGTTAATGACGTCACTCCCCACGTCTCAAGCTGCCGTCGCCGTGGCAGCTTGCGCAGCAGTAATCTTCCCCGGGAAACGCTTGCGGGTAGCACTATACATGCCTCGCGTTGTTATCGGGAGTGCCTCATCATCAGTTATGTGGTTTGCACGCTTGTTTTGAACTTGTTCTTTAGTGAAACGTGTGCTGTTTCAAACGCATGCTGTGATTCCAAGGAATTCGCGTACTGTTCGCTTCACTTTGCTGACTGCTCGAAGCATCTGCCTTACAGGAGTACGAGCCGCTGCTCCTGGCCCTGCACTGCAGCCGGGATCCGCCCACATGTCCACTAACTAATCAAATCAAATCAAACTTTATTCCAACATTCGGGATGCTGAGGGGTACAGAACTAGAGGCTAACAGCTTCGCTGTAAGAGAATGGTGGCGGCGAGCCAAATATGAATGCTTTGCTTGCAGCTGCTTTTCAAGACAAAATCGTCTGCTACAACCGTACATGACCATGTTACGCACATAAACATGTTACGTACAGCCTCCCTGATTTTTAATAATATAGCGCGAGCGTCGACTGAACTGCTGGTGAGCGCCTTATAACGGCGATAAGCGTGCAACAAGGCGAGAGTTCGCGCACCAGCCTTGTTGCCTTGTTGCACTCGCCTTGTTGCACGCTCTTGTTGCACGCTTATCGCCGTTATAAGGCGCTCACCAGCAGTTCAGTCGACGCTCGCGCTATATTATTAAAAATCAGGGAGGCTGTACATGAAGATGCCGTACGCGAACATGCCGGCACGGACATACACGGCCAGCCTCATCGAAGCAGGACGTGTCTCGAGTGGACGTGAAAATAGAAGGCTAAAAGCGTCGCGAGGCTTTTTTTTCTATTTCGCGGGTTTCTTTCAGCCTTGGAAGAAAAGAAAACGTTTATGTAGGACAAATTGAGCAGCTCAAAGCTCGATCGGGAATTTATCAGAATGGCCTACAATTTCCTCATTCATATTTTTGCTGTGAATATAATATTTTAGCAGTTGATTAAATAATAACAATCATGTAACTAGGCAAAATAAAAAGGTCTGTCTTGATCCAAATGACGGCAAACTTACCTTGGTTTGCCCACCTACATGGTGTTTGGAACTACAGAGCTAGCAAGACAAATCAAACAGAACACAGTATCATATAAGTTCCTTGGCCCACGAACACAATTAGGGAGCCCACATTGGTTACGCGTTACAGAATTACAAGTTCGTCGTCGATGCTCGAGCAAGACGCCATACGACGCCATCTTACTCAACCAACATTCTTGCTCTGGGTGCTTACGCACTTTGTTCGCGAATATTTCAGAGGCGCATGAGAGTACCTTGAAATGCAGCCACCAGATTCTGATATTTGTATTAGCTGCCAATTTCTTTTTATTTACATTTGTTTCCAGAGGAAGCCGTGAACAAAGATTGCATCGTTGTTCGAGGTGCAAAGTAGTGTGCAACGATAGCCGCAGTGGGACTCGCTGCAGGCCTTCGCACGCGCACGGCTAGCTCGCATAAAGTCTGCGCATGTTCGGCATGTTTGCCCGTTTACGCGGAGGAGGGGGGGGGCGAGGGGGTTCGGAGTACCTCAGCCGATGCAATGGCACCGATGCAAATGGCACATGGCCTCGCCCTCGTTCAACCGAGTTGCGGGCTCGCTTCATCACCCGAAAGCCAACCATAGAGAAAGAGACAGAGAGAGAGAGAGATAAGGAAGTAAAGGCAGGGAGGTAAACCAGATTTGAGTCCAGTTGCCTACCCTACTCGTGGGGAGGGGGAAACCATAATTTGTACCGATAGTGTAAACTCACCGATATTGATAACACACGTGTTGTCACGCGGGAGCACTTGGTGACGCCTGGCGGCTTACCAAGGACGCTTGCGGTTTGTAACACCTGCGCTCGATGCTCGGAAAGGGCAACCCTCTCTCCTCTTCTCTCGTTGACCTCTGTCCCCTGTGGCGGGCTGCGGGAAAGAGATGCGGCTGCGCGAGGGGGGGATGAGAGTCGCATTTTGTAACAGCGTTCGCGCCGCCGGAGACAATACAAGCGACCAGTGGGCTTAAAGCGTGGGCGTTTTTGGTCAAGACTGGCGGAAGTTCATGAAGATAGACTACTCTTGACAAAAAAACGCGATATTTTAGAAACCGGGTTATCGGAAGCGGCATTAGTCAGGAAACAGGTTAGGTGATCCCATTTTGTTACCAAATAGTCAAACACATTAGTTGGTCTGTCTAACTAGCACGGTTGTGTGGCAATTGAAAAAAGCAAGGTTTGCAGATGTACAGACGAGGGTGTTCTCATACAAGTCCTCCTCCTGGGTCCCG